>NC_141001.1:46590866-47022668 GCF_052327205.1 Somniosus microcephalus
CAACTGAGAGACATTCTCCGGAGCGGGAGCCTTTACAACTGCCGCTATCTTGTCAGGAGACTTATGAAGCCCCTCCCGGTCAATGACATGACCACAGTATGAGATCCGCTTCTGGAAGAACTCACATTTCTGCCGATTTACTCTAAGTCCATACTCTTTCAGTCTGTTGAGCACCAGTTCCAAGTTAGCGAGATGCTGTTCATCACCATCACCTGTGATCAGAATGTCGTCCAGGTAACATTGTGTGCCTGGAATTCCCTGTAATACCTGCTCCATGGCCCTCTGCCAAATTGCTGGAGCCGATGCCACACCAAAAACCAGCCTATTGTACCGGTACAACCCTCGATGCGTGTTGATCGTGAGGTATTGGCGTGACTCTTCTTCAACCTCCATCTGCAAGTACGCCTGTGCCAGGTCTATCTTGGTGAAGTGTTTCCCGCCAGACAGTGAAGCAAAAATATCCTCAATCCGTGGAAGCGGATACTGCACCGTGTGAAGCACCGGACTAACGGTGATCTTGAAATCTCCACAGATGCGAACCTTCCCTGGATCTCCTGGCTTATTGTTCGCAGGACGTTTCATAACGGGAACAATGGGTGTAGCCCACTCACTCCAATCTACTTTAGACAGTACCCCTGAACGTTCTAGTGCTTCCAGCTCCGCTTCAACTGCAGGTCGTATTGCATAGGGTACCGGTCTGGCTTTAAAAAATTTTGGTTGTGCATGTTCATCAATCTTGATGTTTGCCGTAATTCCTCTCAGTGTTCCCAGTCCCGGCTGGAACACCTCTTTAGCCTCATCCAATATTCTGGACAATCGTTTAGGTTTGACAGCTGTTTCCCCGGAATCTACCGTTAGTGCTTTCAAGGAGTGCCAGTCCATATTCATTTTCCTAATCCACTCCCGTCCTAGTAGTGGTGGACCTCCTTCAGGTAGCACATATAAGTCCATTACTTGGCTTCCTTCGCCCTTGTGGACCACTTCTACCTCTATTTTTCCGATGGGGTACACTCTTTGCCCCGTGTACGTTTTCAATATAATCTCCGTATCCTGTAAGGGAATATGTTGGAATAACCTTCTGTAATCTTTCTTATTCATGACCGTCAATGCCGATCCAGTGTCCAATTCCATTTTTACTTGGACTCCTGCTATCTTAAGAGTGACCCAAATTGTCTGGAGGTCTGTATCCTTACCAACGTTGTGTATTCTTAAGCTATCCAGTTCATTACTGCTAGCGTCTGAATCTGACTTCTGTTCAGTCAAACTGTTCTTTGTCACCTTGTGTACCTTTGCATATTTTCCTTGCGGTGACTTTTTATTGCTGGTCTTCTTTCCTGACCGGCATACTTTAGCTATGTGGCCAAGCCTGCCACACGTTCTGCATTCTTGGTTTTTAAACCAACACTGGTTCTGATCGTGCGTTGTCTTCCCACAACGATAACATTTGACAGAACTCAAACCCAATTTGTTTGTACCGAGTTCCGGTGGCCGTAGCTGCATTACTGCCGTGCCTCTCGCTGCGGCCTCGTGTGCTGCTGCCATAGTGACCGCCTTCTCGAGAGACAGCTCATTCTCCTCGAGCAGTCGCCTTTGTGTATCCTGTTTAAATAAACCACACACAAATCTATCTCGAAGTGCCTCTGTCAGTCCCGTTCCAAACTGACAATATTTTGCTAGCTTACGTAATTCCATCAAATATTCAGCATTGCTTTCATTTTGCAGCTGTCTTCTATCGTAAAATTTAAATCGTTCCGCTAGCATCAGCGGCGTGGGGTTAAGATGATTTTTTAGGACAGTAACAATCTGTTCGAACGTCTTATCCGCCGGTTCATCTGGTGATAACAGGTGTTTCAATTGCCCGTATGTCTTTGCACCCATTAAGTTTAGTAATGTTAGTGCTTTATCTGTCTCAGGAATTTTATTTGCCTTACAATAGTTTTGTATGCGTTCTACATACATAGCCCAGTCTTCTATATCACTGTCGAAGGCATCAATGTTCCCATGTTTAGGCATCGTAGCAATTTATCGGATTTTTAATGTTATCTAAGATGGCGGCTTCCCGCTCTTGCCGTCGTCCTCCGCCCACAAAATGGCGGTTTTCCCGCGCTTGGCGGTCTTCACCCGTCCCCCGACGCTGTCTCCGCTTCACCGCGGCTCTCGCGCCTTCAGTTTCCCCAGACGCTGCGCCTTTAGCCCGAATGCGGCCCTTATCTCTGGTCGCGATCGACCTCTCCGCCCTTATTCCTCCGTCTTCCCAGCCCCGTCTGTACAGCCAACGCGGTTGACTTTCTGTCGCGTCGCTGCCCGGCTTACCCACCACGAGGTAGTAGAAGAAGCTGACAGTTGCTGATGGAGGCTTCGAGGTCAGGATGTCTTCTGCACTCCGGTTGCTCGATGCCTGCCGCTCGACGTGTCTTCCCGTAGGTGATGAGGGTGGAAACCTCTCTTCGACGTCCTGTCTGTGGACGAAGTCGCCGTGGAAATTACTGCAGCAGGGTAAGAATCGGACTCGTCGCCACTGTTAAGTCTGTGTGTTATAGTGAGAATTACTACACAGACCACAAGAGTAAATTCAACAGGTCTTTACTGGTTGGAGGTCGGACTATACTGAATACAATATTATTACACTGTGCTTATATACCGGTGTGGTCACCACCGGTATTACGTATACAGCAGCCAAAGAAAGTAGTACCTTTCTTAAGGTGGACCAGGCTTAAGTTCTCTTAAGGTGGAACAGGTTACATACACCACAGAAAGGTACCGACACAACAAAGTGGCGACGAGGATCGGATGAATCTGCACTGTGGGAACTTTCTTGTTTTCGACTACAAAACACTCGGAACAGAGATTGCAGCATCACATTAACGTTACGGGTGTAGTGAGTAAACAGAAATTTGAATTTGAAACGTGAGATGGCTACTATATTAGGAAACATCGGTGATTTTGATGAAAATGTGGAGCAATGGAGCGCTTATACGGAACGTTTTGACCATTTTGTTTTGGCGAATGTGGTGGCAAACGAAAAGGTCGTGCCTACTTTTTTGAGTGTAATGGGGCCGAAGACATTCAATTTACTTCACAGCCTTGTGCAGCCAGATAAGCCAGGAACTAAAACATATAAGCAACTAGTGGAAATTCTTGGAGCACATATTTCACCAAAATCTCTGGTTATTGCTGAGAGATTTAGATTTCACAAACGAATCAAGAGGAGGGGGAATCAGTGACGATGTTTATTGCTGCTTTAAAAAGGTTGTCAGAACACTGCGAGTTCAAGGAGGTGCTGAATGACACCATTAGAGACAGACTTGTGTGTGGTCTGCAAAGTGCAGCCACACAGAAGCGCCTTCTTACTGAGGACAACCTTACTCTTGAAAAGGCCATTGAAGTTAGTGTCTCCATGGAGATGGCGGAAAAGGAGGCTCACCAGTTGAGTTCAACAGGGAGAGTTCACAAGGTGCCGTCTGAGCCTAAAGGTGCGCGGAACGGCACATGTTACCGTTGTGGGAAAACGGGCCATCGTGCTAATGACTGCTGGTGTACGGAGCTGGAATACCAAAATTGTGGCAAAAAGGGTCACATTGAACGTGCCTGTAGAGGTAAAAAAAGAACAGACAGAGCTGGGAAGCATGGAAGCAAAATATCTGTATTTGGACAAGAGAGGAAAAAGAGTGTTCATTCAGTGCAGTATGATGGAACAAGCAAAACAGAGGGGAGCGACACCTCTGAGGAGGAAGAGGTGCACATACTGACGGTTGCAGGTGATTCAAATGGCTACTGGGTGTCACCACTGGTGGAGGGACAATCAGTGCGGATGGAGGTGGACACAGGCGCGGCTGTGTCCCTTGTTTCAGACACTGTCTACAACAAAATGCTAAAGCATCTTACCCTTCAGCCAACAAACATTGTGCTAAAGACATATACCGGCGAACCTGTGGCCATGAGAGGCACCATTGAGGTGACAGTTAAATTGAACGGACAGACTGTGAAACTGCCACTATATGTGGTAAAGGGAAATTACCCATCGCTATTGGGACGTACGTGGCTAGAGAAAATCACGCTGGACTGGGCTGCAGTCCACATGATGTCAAAAGGGGAGTCAGGTCTGACTGCAGTGTTAAACAAACATGCAGAACTCTTCAATGGGGAACTTGGGAGCATGAAAAAGATTAGCGTGAGACTGGACATTAAACCTGACAGCAAGCCGAAGTTTCACAAAGCCCGACCTGTACACTATGCAATTAGGCCAAAAGTTGAGGCTAACTTGGAGGCCTTAGTCGAGAATGGAGTCCTGGAGCCTGTGAGTGTGAGCAAATGGGCCACACCCATTGTTTCTGTCCTGAAAAAGGATGGATCTGTTCGAATCTGCGGGGATTTTAAAGTGACTATTAACCCGGTGCTGTCTGCGGAACAATACCCTCTTCCCCTCAATGATGATCTTTTTACGGGCCTGGCCGGAGGGCAAAGGTTCAGCAAAATAGACTTATGCCAGGCTTATCTACAAATGCATGTCGCTGACAAATCAAAGGAGCTGCTGACAATTGTGACACATAAGGGGCTATGCAGGTACTGCCGCCTTCCATTGGGAATTACGTCGGCCCCTGCTCTATTCCAAAGGGCAATGGATCAGATTTTGAGTGGACTGCCAGGAGTCCAGTGCTACCTGGACAACATCCTTGTCACTGGGACAAATGAGGAGGATCATCTTCTGATCTTGGATGCGACACTACAACGACTGAAAGAGTACGGACTCAGAGTTCGTAAAGACAAATGTGAATTCTTTCAGTCTTCAGTTGAGTACCGGGGCATGTGATTGACGCTACTGGCCTGCATAAGGCGCTGTCAAAGGTTAAGGTGATCGTGGAGGCCCCAGCACCCCAGAATGTGAGCCAGTTACGTTCATTTCTGGGGCTACTTAACTACTATGGGAAGTTTATTCCAGACTTAGCAACATTGCTGAAGCCGTTACATCAGTTGCTATGTCAAGGCAAAACATGGAAATGGACTGAACTGTGCAACGAAGCCTTCGCCCAAGCAAAGAAAGCATTGCTGAAATCGGAGGTCCTGACACACTTCGACCCAAAGCTACCCATGCAGCTAGCATGTGATGCATCACCATATGGTGTGGGAGCAGTCATATCCCACATCATGCCTTCGGGTGAAGAAAAACCTATCGCCTTCGCATCACGCACCTTGAACAAGGCCGAGAGTAACTATGCGCAGATCGAGCGCGAGGCCTTGGGAATCGTTTTTGGAATTCGAAAATTTCATCAGTACCTGTTTGGGAGAAGGTTCACGCTCCTGACAGACCACCGTCCATTGACTTCAAGCGGGATGCAAAGGTGGGCTTTACTGTTGTCAGGACACACATACGACATCAAATATCGCAAATCAGACTTGCACGGCAACGCAGACGGTCTCTCGAGGCTACCCTTGCCTGTTACTCCCGCAGAGCCTCGTCAGATAGACATCTCCTACTTTAGACAAGTGGAGGGAGCACCTGTCACGGCAGTTCAGGTGCGAAGGTACACCCGCAACGATCCAGTCCTGTCTGAGGTAATGGACGATGTCATTCGAGGGAGAGCTATAGGAGTTTCTCCTAGTTTGAAACCTTACGTTTCAAAAAGAAATGAGCTCTCCGTCCAGGCAGGTTGTCTTCTTTGGGGACGCCGTGTCATCATTCCGCCACCTCTGAGGGAACCTATACTGCAACAACTTCATACAGGCCACAGTGGGATGGTTCGGATGAAGGAAATGGCAAGAAGCTACTTCTGGTGGCCAGGTCTCGATGGGAATATTGAGGAGAAAGCCAAAACATGTTCCCCATGTCAAAGGGTCCGGAATGTTCCACAGCTGGCAACCCTACACCCCTGGGATTGGCCTGCAGAAGTGTGGCAGCGAGTACATGTGGACTTCGCCGGTCCTTTCGAAGAGAAGATGTTTATGGTGGTTGTGGACGCTCATAGCAAGTGGCCGGAGGTCGCTGTGATGAGGTCTACCACGGCAGAGAAAACAATTGAGAAACTTGGTGAGATGTTCAGCCGTTATGGCTCACTGGAACAACTCGTAAGTGACAACGGTCCACAATTTGTATCACAGGAGTTTGCAACCTTCCTGCATGTGAATGGTGTCCGACACATCAGGTCTGCGCCCTATCATCCCTCTACTAACGGCCAGGCAGAAAGGTTCGTGCAAACTTTGAAGCACGCCTTGAAGGCATCGCAAGGTCAGGACTCAATCCACCAACGTCTGAACAGGTTCCTGTTGTCCTACAGGAACGAGCCGCATGCCACAACCAGAACTTCCCCCGCTTCGCTCATGATGAAGAGGCAGTTGCAAACAAGTTTGGACTTACTCAAACCTCCAAGGGCAGAGCAGGTTGTCCATTGTCAACAACAAGCTCAAGTTGAAAAGAGAGAGAAAAGAGCCAAGGAGAGACGGTTTCATCCGGGAGAGCACGTCCTATCTCGAAACTACAACACTGGACCGAAATGGGTTCCTGCTACGGTGATCGCGCAGACGGGCCCTGTGTCTTACACGGTTGAGACTGCTGAGGACGTCGTCTGGAGAAGACACACAGATCAACTGTTGCTAGGAGCAGAGACAGCCACAGACGGCTGGTTGGCCTGAACTGTTTCCGGAAGATACCGCAAACCAGCATCCTTTGCCACAGTGCTCTTCTCCAACACAGGAAGTCAAAGAGACTGTTCCACCTGTGCAAACTCCTGACTTTCGACTGACACAGGCACCTTCTCCATCTAGGCCTGTGTCAATGCCTACTGCTGTGGAAGCCAGCGATGACCGCCGGTATCCTGTCAGAGAGCGGCGGCCTCCAAGACGCTTGGATCTGTAGGCTTATCGACTTACCCACAAGACTGGGGCAGAATAAACCCCAGGTTAAAGTCAGGGTTTGAGGCAGGCTACCTCTACCCTTGGTTAGTTGAGTGCATTGAAAGTAACTTACCTGTTGAGGAATAATGTGGACCTTCCATTTAAGAGGGGAGGAATATGTTATGTATTGTGTGTTCTCCTCCCACCTGTGGTGGCGCTGTCACAGCAGATAAATGGTTGGGTGTTCTCTTGGTTAAGTTTAGCTCTCTTTGTTCGGAACTCTCCAGAACTTCCCTTTCCCTTTGAATAAAGCACTTCATGTTTGATATCTCTGAGTTCTGAGTTCTAATTGTGTCTAGGTAAAAAAGGTACCGACACAACATTTTGCAACCAATTTTTAAAGTACAGTCGATTAATATATGTTACAGGAGCCAAATTAAACTTCAGGTTTTGATGTTAAAATGTGGTGGCGGAATGGCTGTGCAGAGCGCCTGAATTGATTTGTATCATACAATGAAATGATCAAGATGTTGTAAATGTTCTTAATGTTCAATAAAGTATTAAAAAAAAAGTGGGTAGCACGTTCGCCTCTGAGTCAGAAGGCTGTGGGTTCAAGTCCCACTCCAGTTACTTAAGCACAAAAATCTAGGCTGACACTCCAGTACAGTACTGAGGGAGTGCTGCACTGTTGGAGGTGCTGTCTTTCAGATGAGACATTAAACCGAGGTCCTGTCTGCTCTCTCAGGTGGATGTAAAAGCTCCCTTGGCACTATTTCGAAGAAGAGCACGGGATTTATTCCTCAATCAACATCACAAACAGATTATCTGCTCATTATCACATTGCTGTTTGTTGGAGCTTGCTGTGTGCAAATTGGCTGCTGCGTTTCCTATATTACAACATTCCTACACTTGAAAAAAAGTACTCCATTGGCTGTAAAGCGCTTTGGGACATCCTGTGATCGTGAAAGGCACTATATAAATGCAAGTCTTTCTTTCTATCCACCTGAGAGTTGTTTCTTGTTCAAATAACGTGGGCACTGTGCCTCATCCTCCCTCCCTGGAAATTCAACTTCTGTGCTGGGAAGACTGGCCATGGCCTCCTTCAAGAACAAAGAACAGAAGAATTCACTCAGCGCATTTTTTATCCCATGGCCATTTGCTATCCTGTCACCTTTGGGATCTTTCAATGGCTCCCTGCCAATTCCTTAAATCACATGGCTGCTGTGAATTAAATAAGAAAAAATACAACTTGCATTTTTATAGCACCTTTCATGTTTTCAGGATGTCCCAAAGTGCTTCACAACTAATGAATTACTTCTGGGAGAACTCCTTGCTCTTCTTGGAAAAGGGTCCATGGGACTTTTTAAAATGTCCACCTGAATAGGCAGACAGGGCCTCAGTTTAATATCTCACCCAAATGGCGAAACCTTCGACAGTACAGGGCTCCCTCAGTACTGCGCTAAGGTCAGCAGTTGACTACCTGAAGTCCCGCATCGGAATCAAGATTATTGATGGTTTTCCTTCTTAAAGTAAACCAGGCAGGGAGTCCATGCAGGGAACTGCTTGCTACTGCTTTCCCTGGAAAAATAAGCCCTCCCCCTCAAAACTGTGAGAATCCTTATTTCCTTACAGGCTTTTAAAAGCTAAGCTTGGTGTCGCCTAATCACTACTTCTTCACCTCTCTTACTCTTTTCAACCCTACTAGTGTCCTGCGCCATGGCCTTGGCTTTCACCCGAGTTTAGCAATTTAAAAAGAAGCTCCTAAGCATCACATGACTGGCGGACTGACCTGGCAACAAACACATCTGACAACACCACCAACCTAACTCGATAGCAAAATACTGCGGATGCTGGAAATCCAAAATAACAACAGAAAATGCTGGAAAAGCTCAGCAGGCCAGGGCAGCATCCGTGGAGAGAGAAACAGAGTTAACGTTTCAGGTCAATGGCCTTTCGTCAGAACTGGAAAAAAGCAGGAAATGGAAAGCAGGTTTAGGGGCTGGGGAAAGGGGGGGGGGGGTTGAAAGAACAAAAGGGAAGGTCAGTGATAGGATAGAAAGCAGGAGAGATTGAGAGACATTGAGAGACATTCAAGGCAAGAGGAGGTGGTAATGGGACAGGTTAAGAAACAAAGGATGGCTCTAGATGCAGTGTGAATTGTGCTCGCAGAATGAAGGACAGCTGCCATGTGGGAGGGAAGAAGGAAAAAAAAAGAAGAAAATATATATATGTGATGGGGGCCGAGGTTATGATCTGAAATTGTTGAACTCCATGTCGAGTCCAGAGGGCTGTAGAGTGCCTAATCGAAAGATGAGGTGCTGTTCCTCGAGCTTACGCTGAGCTTCCATGGAACAATGCAAGAGGCCAAGGACGGTGAGGTCCGAGTGGGAATGGGGCGGTGAATTAAAGTGACAGGCGACCAGGAGCTCGGGGTCCCCCTTACAGACTGAACGGAGGTGTTCTGCAAAGCGGTCACCTCCTCTCGCTTTGAATATCTCTTAATGTCTCTTAATCTCTCCTGCTTTCTATCCTATCACTGACCTTCCCTTTTGTTCTTTCATCCCCTCCTTCTTTTCCCAGCCCCTAAACCTGCTTTCCATTTCCTGCTTTTTTCCAGTTCTGATGAAAGGTCATCGACCTGAAACGTTAACTCTGTTTCTCTCTCCATGGATGCTGTCCTGGCCTGCTGAGTTTTTCCAGTGTTTTCTGTTGTTATTCCACCAACCTAATTGTTCCTTCTGCTGGTGCAGTACCTGTTATTGCAGAGGCCAGTTATGGTTCGATATTTGTTCAGTAGGCAGGAACTGGAGCAAGTTACCGACCGCAACTGAGTGGTGCAGCCTGTCGCCTCAGCCAGCGTTTGAAGATCGAGTATGCTGAGCAGATCTGCGAGGAACAAAAACCATCTCGATCAGAGGCGGTGAGATCTGAAGTCAGTCAGGGAAACAGCAGGACATTTCAAGTTTCCCCCCCTCATTTCCCCTGAAGGCTGATTCATATTGAAAATCCGTTCCCTCACCCGAGTGACCATTCTTCACGTGTGGATCTAGGCGGTGAGTTTTGGGAGGCTTTCCCACCACTGAGGGTGTCACAGCCGAACCCCATTCCTGCCTTCATCTGATATCCGCTGGGGCATTTTCTAGCAGAGGTCACTTGAGAGGCATCAGGAATTGGAATCCTAGCTGCTTTTTCCCATTTATGGGGCACTCAGACCCAAATGTTGCACCTCAACTGCGGCCCCAGTTTAAATCGGGTAACCCGGTGCGGGGGGTTGAAGCTGAGACGCTCTAGCCTGTGTGTCTTAGCACTACATCAGTTATCCATTGAGACATCAGAATATTTAATTTGGATCTGCATTAAACTACAAGGCAGGAGTAGAAGATTAACAAGTTTCAAACAAGACTTTGAATTGGACAGATCTTTTCCCCTACAATAGTGAACATGTGGAACAGATTCCCAACTACAGCAGCTAATGCTTAACACCGTGAAAAAGATAGCTGGATGAATGTCTGATAAAAATTGGGGTTGAGGGTTATAAGTGAAACCATTGGTTTGCAATTTTCATGGAAAAACACGATCCACAAGACATTGGTAAAAATCTTGCAGTCCCTGTAATAAAAATAAAGCTTGACTTATTTAGTCATAGTAAACCAATGATTATAATGATAAATAGCAAATAGAGATGGTCAAGCAATGTTTGGACTTGATGAACTTTGCGTCACTGAAAATGTGCTATCAAGGAAGGTAATTGGTCTGGGATATACAATATAGAATGCAGGGTTCAATGGTTTTGATTTACCTTTGGGGTTCAAGAAAGAAAAAATGTAGAACTTTTCCTCAGGGGATTAAATGGATGGGTACCTGAGTAGTTTCTACCAACTGTTTATAAAGATCACGCACTGGAGATTTTACCCAGGATCTGCTCTCACCTTCTACACAATAAAGAGCATGAGACAGGGATGTGTGCATAAAAGTGAAAGAGAGATGTGTGTGTGTGTGTGTGTGAAGGAGTGTCTTATGAACATATAAAAACAGTGGATAGCCGGCAGTCCATTGAGCCTGTCCCATAGAACAACCCAGCTTCATCGCCCCCAATGCTCCTCACCCACCAGCAGCCACACAATCTCCTGGGAGAAAAGAAAGACTTGCTTTGATGTAGCACCTTTCATGGCCACCAGACATCCCAAAGCGCTTTACAGACAATGAAAAACTTTTTGAAGTGTAGTCACTGTTGTAATGTAGGAAACACGGCAGCCAATTTGCACACAGCAAGCTCCCATGAACAGCAATGTGATAATGACCAAATAATCTTTTTTTTTGAGGGATAAATATTGCCAGGACACCGGGGATAACTCCCCTGCTCTTCTTCGAAATAGTGCCATGAGATCTTTTACACCTGCCTGAGAGAGTAGGTGCAGCCTCAGTTTAACATCTCATCTGAAAGACAACACCTCTGACAGTGTAGCACACCCTCAGTACTGCATTGGAGTGTCAGCTTAGATTTTTGTGCTCAAGTCTCTGGAGCGGGACTTGAACCCACAACCTTGTGACTCAGAGGTGAGGGTGCTACCAATTGAGCCACTGGCTGACCACTGTTCACCAGGGAGCACAAAAAACAGATTAAAGATAAACCCTAGGCCAATTCAGGAAAATAAATTATGTGCAATTCCTCCTTGATCCCCGAAGGTGACCAAAACGAGATCCAATAAACCACAGTTACCATGAGGCACATCACCCAACGCCTCACCTACCTATTATACACTGTGATATCAGTCACACACAGGAACGTGTTCAGCTCTCTTTGAACATTTGCAATGAATCAGCACTCACTGCATGAGCTGGCAACTTGTTCTAAAGGTCGATGACCCTTTTTCGAAAAGAAAAACCTCCTGACATCTAAACTAGTTCTATGTTTATGTAACTTTACAGACATGCCCTGATTCTCCCTGATCTATCTAACTCATAGTCTATCGACATGGATCAAATCTAATCCTTTCATTATTTTAAGGGCCTCAATCAACTCACCTCGAAGTCTATGCTTTTCTAGAGTAAGAAGACCGAGCTCTCTAAGCCTATCATGTAACTGAGGGCCTCTAAACTAGATATCTATCTAGTGGTCGTCCTCTGAACCTTTTCCGGGGCTTCTATATCTCCCAGCATGTGAGGTGACCAAACTGGGCAAAGTATTCTAAATAGAGGCCTAACCAAGGTCTCATACTATACTATATTATAAGGACACTAAAGTGCTTTCTTGCTTTGATTGTCCTGGCAATACATTCCAATACTCTATTTGGTTTTGCTATAGCCTCATGGCACTGGTTGTGAACTATGCACTATGACACCTAGGTCTCTTTCCCACTCAAACGACTAGAACCCTGTATGGCATACACGTGCTTGCTGTTAGCCCTACCATGTGCATAACACTACATTTATCTACATTAATTAATTGTCATCTGCTAGATGTGGGCCCGTTGCCCCATCGCATCTAGATCTGATTGTAGTCTTTTTTTCCTCATCCAAGGTTCCAACATTAGCAGAAGTCTTTCAGTCACAACAGGAAGGCCGAGAACCTCATTATTGGAGTCTGCCAGAACCTCCGCTGATTCCATCCCCAATCCGCTTCCCACCACCCCCCCCCATCTCCCACTTAAGATTTATTATTATTCTGTAAATTGCCGTGGGACATTTTGACATTAAAGGTGTTGTCTAAATATACGTGCCTCGGCCCCTATCATATATATTTTTTATCCACACTTTTTGTTTGTGCCTTCTTTTCTTCTCTCCCACATGGCAGCTGTCTTTCATTCTGCCAGCGCAATTCACACTTCATCTAGAGCCATCCTTTGTTTCATAACCTGTCCCATTACCATCTCCTTTTGCCTTGAATATCTCTTGATGTCTCTCCTGCCTTCCATCCACAGACCTTCCCTTTTGTTCTTTCATCCCCTCCCCCCTTTCCCAGCCCCTACACTTGCTTAAAAATCTGTTTCATTTCCTGCTTTTTTCCAGTTCTGACGAAATGTCATCAACCTGAAATGTTAACTCTGTCTATCTCTTCACAGATGCTGCCTGACCTGCTGAGTATCTCCAGCATTTTCTGTTTTTATTTATAGTCTAAATATACGTGTTGTTGTTTACCTGTTGCATTCCTGAATATTTTCTCCTGGGTGTAAACCATCTGCCGAATGAGTTCTATGGTAGTTTCCATCAGTTCAGCTGCTCTCACTGCGGTCCGAGTCTCGGCTACAGGATGTTTGAAGAAGCTGAGCAGGTCATTGGCACTAATGGCGCCTTCGGCCAGTGCTGCTTTACTCCTGGGAAACAAAGAGCACATCTTAGGGCAGCAGATGGTTTACCCTTGGCAATGTTAATCTTTCACTAGGCCCCCTCCCCCTACCTTCCCAGTGGAAGCTGTAGCACACAGCCAAATAACAAGAATAAATTCGTTGTATGAGACTGACCTGCTGAATGCTGGTGTTTAGCATATTTTAATGATTCATTTTCATTGAATTTTGGATTACAAAAATCCCTAAAACAAGTTTGACATAAGAACGTTATTACAACCAGCCTTTAAACTCTCTGTTGTCTTTCTTAATTGTATTGTTACTAGTGCTGTCAGGGTTTCTTGAATTTTCTGCCTGGTTCCTCATAAGCTCCAAATATACCATCCAACACATTGTCCCCCTCCCTGTATCCTCACTGTGCTGGAATTAAGACTCCTGCTCCGATTAACTCTTTCTCAGGACCTCGAACCAAATCTCCTCACCTCCCCCAGTCTTCCCTTTCTCCAACAATTAAAATCAAGCTCAGTGTCACCTAATCAGCGCACCCAGATTTATCTCAACTTTTTGCCTACTCTTTTCCACCTGGTGAAGCTCTGTACAATGGGCCTCGGCCCTTCACCTGGTTTCCCAATTTAAAAGAGGTTCCAGTTTGTCCCTTCCTTAATGTCTTTTAATCTTACCTGTCTCTGGATCTTTTGTAGGCAGCATTGACAAGCTCAAGTGCCTGCTGGAATGCCTCATTGACAAACGCACTCCCTC
The DNA here is from genome assembly GCF_052327205.1 of Somniosus microcephalus. Classification (NCBI taxonomy): domain Eukaryota; kingdom Metazoa; phylum Chordata; class Chondrichthyes; order Squaliformes; family Somniosidae; genus Somniosus; species Somniosus microcephalus. Next base: position 46,604,738 of record NC_141001.1, read on the forward strand.
GCTGAGTCACAGATCCTGCAAGTCCACAAGAAAAGTCACATGGTTTAAAGATTGAAACAATAGATTTAATAGTATAAGTATGGCAGAAATGTTAGGCCAAAGAAAGAGAGTTGTTTTTAATATCCTATTTAGTCCCATATGTGCCAAAACTGGGAAACTTTCCGTGCAACATTTTTAGTTCATCCTGATTTTCAGAGAAATTCTTATCTGATAACTGTTGTGATGTTGCCTCGTCTGCTTTGGCCTCAGCAGAAATCTTGTCCTTTGTTTCCATGTCAGTAATATTGAATTAAAACTGTTTAAACATTACAAGCATTTCCTATCGCTCAGTTGGTGAAGCCAGTGGTAGCTGAGGCCTGTAAACCGGAAAACCACAGGTTTGATTTTTGTGCCTGCAGTGAATGACCTGATCTCACCCAGGGCAGCAGTTAAGGGTGTAACAATGAGCTCTGCCCTCTGAGTGAAAGAGAAGAAAGTCAGCCAGGGATCCTGGTCTGCTCACTGTCCTGTGGACCACCTCCTTCCCCGCTGATGGAGACATTATGGATTAGGCTTTGCTTTGAGGGGGTGATTTTGCCAATGGGGAGCTTTTGGAGGCGGGACTACGACTTGTCAGGTTTCAGTCCCGCCTCCATCAAGTTCTGGCCAACCCACGCTATTTTCTCTTGATTGACCTTGATAAGCCCATCCAGCGGGCTTAGCAGGCCAATTAAGGGAAAGCAGGTTGCAGAGAATGTCAGCGTATGACGTTTCATGAATTGTCATCGTTTGACAGCTCTGTGAAGCTGTCAAACAGTGACATTCTCTGTAGTTTGATGAGTTCTTGAATTCAAGACCTCGTCAAACCTCTTTCTTTTGCAGAAATGAGATCGTTGCTGCATCTGAGAATGCAACGGCCATCTGTCATCTCTACCACGGAGATGCAAGACTCTCCGCATACCCACCGACTGAAGCCTGCAGGAAGAAACAAAGGTAACTACACTTACCTCAGATACCCACCTCTCCACACTTGCACCCATCACTTACCTTCACACCACACCTTTGGACCCCTCCGACCCCCGCAGACGCTCTACTTGCCTCGCTGACCTGGTGGGTTTTGGAGCCTTTGGGAAGCCCGCACTTGTGAGGGCAAAAAGGAGATAATCCTATTTTCTGCCTGTTAACTACAGTACCTGTTAACAGGCAGTTAATTGGCTTTAATCCCTTCCCGCCTCCAAGGAGACGGGACCCGGTGCGGGATGGCTACCCGCCTCCTGGCAAGCTGGCATGGAGGCGGGTTAGGGGTGGGCTGGGCACCTGCCCCCAAATTCTGCCATTTTCCCGGCAGTTCCCCCTCCATACACGCCTCCCCAGGGCTGGCAAAATCACCCCCAAAGCCATAGTTGTATAGGCTGCTGGAACTCACTGTCTAGGCTTGCATGTTAAGAATGGCTACTTATGAAAGGTACTGAAGGATGAAGAGAATTTGGACAGGATAAAAAGAGATAAAGAGGAGGCACTTAAACGGTTGGCAGTGCTGAAAGTTGAAAAGTCACCCGGTCCAGATGGGATGCACCCTAGCTTGTTGAGGGAAGTACGGGTGGAAATAATGGAGGCTTTGGCCACAATAATTGGGAACAGTAGCATATTGGTTATGTTACTGGACTAGTAATCCAAAGGCCTGGACTAATGATCCGGAGACATGAATTCATTTCCAGCTATGGAATTTAAATCCAGTTAATTCAATAAATCTGGAATAAAAAGCTAGTATCAGTAATGGTGAGCATGAAACTACCGGATTGTCGTAAAAACCCATCTGGTTCACTAATGTCCTTTAGGGAAGGAAATCTGCCGTCTTTACCCGGTCTGGCCTATATGTGATTCCAGACCCACAACAATGTGGTTGAGTCTTAACTGCCCTCTGAAATGGCCTAGCAAGGCACTCAGTTGCATCACACCGCTAGAAAAAACTATAAGAATAAAACCGGACAGACCATCCAACATCAACTTAGGCACCGGATTCGAACACGACAAAGGCACATCCAGCCCAGTCGACCCTGTAGTAAGTCCTCCTCCTCACTAACATCTGGGGACTTGTGCCAAAATTGGGAGAGTTATCCCAGACTAGTCAAGCAACAACCTAACATAGTCATACTCACAAAATCATGCCAATCAGCCAACATCCCAGACTCCTCCATCACTATCCCTGGGTATGTCCTGTCCCACCGGCAGGACAGACCCACCAGAGGTGGCGGCACAGTGGTATACAGTCGGAAGGAGTGACCCTGGGAGTCCTCAACATTAACTCCGGACACCATGAAGTCTCATGGCATCAGGTCAAGCATGGGCAAGGAAACCTCCGACTGATTACCACTTACCACCCTCCCTCAGCTGATGAATCAGTACTCCTCCATGTTGAACACCACTTGGAAGAAGCACTGAGGGTAGCAATGGCACAGAATGTACTCTGGGTGGGGGCCTTAAATGTCCACCACCAAGAGTGGTTTGGTAGCACCACTACTGACCGAGCTGGCCGAGTCCTGAAGGACATAGCTGCTAGATTGGGCTTGCGGCAGATGGTGAGAGAACCAGCACGAGGGAAAAACCTACTTGGCCTCGTCCTCACCAATCTACCTGTCCAATGCATCTGTCCATGACAGTATTGGTAGCAGTGACCACCGCACAGTCCTCATGGAGACGAAGTCCCGTCTTCACACTGAGGACACCCTCCGTCATGTTGTGTGGCACTACCACCGTGCTAAATGGGATAGATTCGGAACAGATCAAGCAGCTCAAAACTGAGCATCCATGAGGCGCTGTGGGCCATCAGCAGCAGCAGAATTGTATTCCACCACAATCTGTAACCTCATGGCCCTGCATGTTTCTCACTCTACCATTAACATCAAGCCAGGAGATCAACCCAGGTTCAATAAGGAGTGTAGAAGAGCATGTCAGGAGCAGCACCAGGTGTAACTAAAAATGAGGTGCCAACCTGGTGAAGCTGCAACACAGGACTACATGGGCTAAAAATTGAGTAGTGCCCCAATTGGGGTGCTAACTTCGCCGGGGCGTAGCGCCCTGGAAAAATTAGCATCCCCGCGCCAGAAATTGAGCGGTTGCACCCCAAGAGGGAAGCGGGGCGCTACTGGAAGCACCCCGCATCCCTCTTGGGGCACTGTGAGTCAATATTGCGGTGTTATGTGCCGCAGCGCCACACACTGCAGCACGTTGTGCCTCGGTATTGCAGGCCTTCCTCCCCTTCTTAAAGGGGAGGGGCCTTGTGCAAGGCGACCTGGGGCCCAGATGGGCCCCCGGGGATCGGGAGTGCAGGCAAAAGTGTCTGGCATTCAAGAGAAGTGCCGGGCTCTTGGAGTGCAGCCGGCACTCCGCGGGGGGGGGGGGGGGGGTTCAGGAGGCCGGGGACGGGAGCGCAGGCAGGTGCTGGCAGGCGGCCAGCAACAAAAATGGCCGCTCCGCACCTCGCCTTTAATTTGCGCCTCCCTGGCCACAGGTACGCCTCCCCTGACCCCGTCGGGCATAGCATCCGACGGTAAGTCAGGGGGCGCTCCCAAAGATCGTGGCTGGGGCGTGAGCGGGGTGCTGCGCATGCCAATGACGTCATCGCCAGCGGTGCAGCGCCGCAGGGCGTTACCGGTTAGCGCCACCTCTAACCTCCTGCTGAATTTTGCAGGCGGCGTGGGCAGTGCCGCGCCCGGGCGCTGGTTGGTTTGCGTCCCGTTAGCGCCCTCTTAATGCGCTAACGGGAGGCGCAACCAACTGAATATTTCCCCCCATGTCTTCTAAACATCGGAAGCAGCATGATATAGTTAGAGCTAAGCGATCCCACAACCAACAGATCAGATCACAGCTCTGCAGTCCTGCCACATCCAGTCGTGAATGGTGGTGGATAATTAAACAACTAATGGGAGGAGGAGGCTCCATGAACATCCCCATCCTCAATGATGGCGGAGCCCAGTACGTGAGTGCAAAAGACAAGGGCCTAGATTTTCAGTATAGACAGTTTTGGGGCGCTACCCTTAGCGCCCGCCCGAAGTTAGCGCCCGCCCCAAAGTAGCGCCCCGTTGCCGGAAATTCAGTGGCTTCGCCCTAAGAGGTTGGTGGAGCGCTAAAAGAGGCGTTCCACTACAGTCTTTAGGCGCTAAGCCGGCGGTGCAGAGCGCAACACCCGAGCTCGGGCGCAGCGCACGGCAGACACTCTGGTGCCAGTGAGCTCTTAAAGGGGAAGGGTGCATGTGTTTTTTTCAAAGGCAGAGTCTGGGGGCGAAAACAGGAGGAGGAGGAGGAGGAGGAGGAGGAGGAGGAGGAGGAGGAGGAGGAGGTGGTGGTGGTGGTGGTGTTGGTGGCCGGAAACATTAATACACCATTCACAACAACACACTGGATCCTTCCACACAACACATGCAGACTGCCTTCTATAGAGCAGGAGGAGGGCCCTTTAATTTGCGCTCCCCAGGGTGTGTTGCGTTCCATTTTACAAACGCTCTGGACGCCAGCCGCACAATGGGGCAATCCAACTGAAGTTTGGATTCGGGGCGGCCAAAGGGCGTTGCACGAGGATGTGACGTCATTTTCTGTGCGCGCATCCGGGCGGCCGCTAAACTTTGCGCCGGCGCTAACGGGCAACTTAATTTGGGGCGGGGCGCAAACTGCGCTGCGCCCGGCCGCTACACGCATAGCGCCCGAAAATAATTTCTCTTAAGGCGCTAACTGCTGGCGCAAGCAACTGAAAATCTAGCCCAAGGCGTTTGCAACCATCTTCAGCCAGAAGTGCTGGGTGGATGATCCATATCAGCCTCCTCCTGAGGTCCCGACCATCACAGAAGCCAGTCTTCAGCCAATTCAATTCACTCCACATGATAGAAACATAGAAGATAGGAGCAGGAGTAGGCCATTTGGCCCTTCGAGCCTGCTCTGCCATTCAATGAGATCATGGCTAATCATCCAAATTCAGTACCCTGTCCCTGCCTTCTCCCCATATCCCTTGATCCCTTTAGCCTTAAGAAATATATCCCACTCCTTCTTGAATATATTTAATGAATTGGCCTCTACTGCCTTCTTTGGTAGAGAATTCCACAGGTTCACCACTCTCTGGGTGAAGAAATTCCTCATCTCTGTCCTAAATGGCTTACCCCTTATCCTTAGACTGTGACCCCTGGTTCTGGACTCCCTGACCATCGGGAACATCCTTCCAGCATCTAGTCTGTCTAGTCCTGTTAGAATTTTATAAGTTTCGATGAGATCCCCTCTCATTCTTCTAAACTCCAGCGAGTACAAGCCTAATCGACTCAATCTCTCCACATACGTCATTCCTGCCATCCCAGGTATCAGCCTGGTGAATCTTCGCTGCACTCCTTCCATGGCAAGAACATCCTTCCTCAGATAAGGCGACCAAAACTGCACACAATACTCCAGATGTGGTCTCACCAAGGCCCTGTACAACTGCAGCAAGACATCCTTGTTCCTGTACTCAAACCCTCTCGCTATGAAGGCCAACATACCATTTGCCTTCTTAACCGTCTGCTGCACCTGCATGCTTACTTTCAGCGACTGGTGCACAAGGATGCCCAGGTCTCGTTGCACTTCCCCTTCTCCCAATCTATTGCCATTCAGATAATAATCTGCCTTCCTGTTTTTGACACCAAAGTGGATAACCTCACATTTATCCACATTATATTGCATCTGCCATGCTTCTGCCCAATCACGTAACCTGTCCAAATCATACTGGAGTTTCTCAGTATCCTCCTCACAGCACACACGCCCACCCAGCTTTGTGTCATCTGCAAACTTGGAGATATTACATCTAGTTCCCTCATCCAGATCATTTATATATATTGTGAATAGCTGGGGTCCAAGGACTGATCCCTGCGGTACCCCACTAGTCACTGCCTGCCACTCGGAAAAAGAGCCGTTTATTCCAACTCTTTGTTTCCTGTCTGCCAACCAGTTCTCTATCCAAGTCAATACCTTGCCCCCAACCCCATGTGCCTTAATTTTACACGCTAATCTCTTATGTGGGACCTTATCGAAAGCCTTTTGAAAATCCAAATACACCACATCCACTGGTTCTCCCTTATCTATTTTACCAGTTACATCCTCAAAAAATTCCAGTAGATTAGTTAAGCACGATTTACCTTTTGTAAATCCATGTTGACTTTGTCTGATCCGGTCACTTTTTTCCAAGTGCTCTGCTATTACATCCTTTATAATGGACTCTAGCATTTTCCCCACTACCGATGTCAGGCTTACCGGTCTGTAATTCCCCGTTTTCTCTCTACCACCCTTTTTGAACAGTGGGGTAACATTAGCTACCCGCCAATCCATGGGTACTGTTCCAGAGTCTATCGAATTTTGGAAGATGACCAGCAATACATCTACTATTTCTAGGGCCACTTCCTTAAGTGCCCTAGAATGTAGATTATCAGGCCCTGGGGATTTATCGGCCCTCAATCCCATCAATTTCCCTAACACCATTTCCCTACAAATACTGATTTCTATCAGTTCCTCCCTGTCATTAGACCCTATGTTCCCCGACATCTCTGGGAGGTTATTTGTGTCCTGCTTTGTGAAGACAGAACCAAAGTATGCATTTAATTGGTCAGCCATTTCTTTGTTCCCCATTATAAATTCCCCTGATTCTGACTGCAAGGGATCTACGCTTGACTTCACCAATCTTTTTCTCTTCACATATCTATAAAAGCTTTTACAGTCAGTTTTTATGTTCCCTGCTAGCCTCCTCTCATACTCTATTTTCCCCCTCTTAATTAATCCCTCTGTCCTCCTTTGTTGACTCCTAAACTGCTCCCAATCCTCAGGTTTACTGCTTTTTCTGGCCAATTTATATGTCCTCTCCTTGGATCTTATGCTATCCCTAATTTCCCTTGTTAGCCACGGTTGAGTCACCTTTTTTGTTTTATTTTTATGCCAAATTGGGATCAACAAATTCTGCAGTTCATCCATGCGATCTTTGAATGTTTGCCATTGCCCATCCACCGTCAACCATTTGAGTGTCATTCCCCAATCAATCCTACCCAACTCGCACCTCATACCATCGTAGTCCCCTTTATTTAAATTCAGGACCCTAGTCTCTGAGTCAACTATTTCACTCTCCATCTTTGAAGTAGCCAAATTACTATTATATCTTAGTTTGTATGTTAGAACATGTATAATTTAGTTTTAATGTTAGAATATGTATAATGCAGCACCAATATACAAGGTGGAGATAATGGGTTAATCCCTACCCTGAGTTAAACGATATAGAGGTCTGTATTGCCTTTACACAGCTAAAGTTTAAAACATGATTAAGTGACTTCAAAGGCTGAGAGATTAAACTGCAGAAGGAAGATTAAGGAGGATGGTTGGTTGGCCAGGCGAGGCAACACATATGCGAGATAATGCACCTAAGAATTGGCTTATAGTAAATCACAACAGGGTTCCATTCTTCAAAGTCTAATTAGGATGTGCTTGCTTTGCAGAAGGTAACCCGAGACGAGGCCGAAAGTCTGGGCCTCGCACCCTTAACGAGGACTGTTACCGTAAGAAAACATGTAACAAGCAAAACCACCTGGCTACGGACAAATGGATGGTTGTAAAGTAATTAAGATGAGGCCCATAGTCACAGGAGGTGACGGGACTAACCGATAACAGAAATGTGGGATTGTGGGCGCAAGAAGATGAAATGTCATGGTTTCTAATTGCCATTTAGCTATAATTCTGTATATGCTGATAAGCTTTATCCCCACCCCTAGGGAGGGAGGTTTGATTTTTGTATAACTGTGATTGTTGCTAGGGAATCGGTGGAGTTGGATCTGAGAGGGGTCTCAGAAAGTTCTCCCCAGGCCTGTGAATAAAGACCGTTTTGAACCATCCTTCACTCGAAGTCTGTCATCTGTACCAAAGCTAAGCGTCGACTTTGTATATCACTTAGTCTGCTCTGAGGGGGAAAGGGTTAAGTGTTGACCTGACACAACACCAGGTCCACTTTTCAGGATACAACAATCTTAATGAAGAATTCTATCATATTATGATCGCTCTGACGCAAGGGGCCTCGCACAACAAGATTGCTAATTAATCCTTCCTCATTACATAATACCCAGTCTAAGATGGCCTGATCTCTAGTTGGTTCCTTGACATATTGGTCCAGGAAACCATCCCGTATACACTCCAGGAATTCCTCCTCCACAGTATTGTTACTAATTTGGTTAGCCCAATCTATATGTAAATTAAAGTCACCCATGATAACTGCTGTGCCCTTATTGCACGCTTCTCTAATTTCCCGTTTAATGCCATCCCTGACCTCTGCATTACTGTTTGGAGGTCTATATACCACTCCCACTAACGTTTTCTGCCCCTTGGTATTTTTCAGTTCTACCCATACAGATTCCACATCATCAGAGCTAATATCCTTCCTTTCAATTGTGTTAATCCCCTCTTTAACCAGCAATGCTACCCCACCTCCTTTGCCTTTTTGCCTATCTTTCCTGAATATTGAATACCCCTGGATATTGATTTCCCAGCCTTGGCCACCCTGGAGCCATGTTTCTGTAATCCCAATCATATCATATTCGTTTACCTCTATTTGCGCAGCTAATTCATCCACCTTATTACAAATGCTCCTTGCATTAAGACACAAAGCCTTCAGGCTTGTTTTTTTAATGCTCTTAGATCTTTTAGAATTATTATTTGCTGTGGCCATGTTTGATTTAAACCCTTGATTTCTCTGCCTGCCACTTTTGTTTTTCTCCTTCCTGTCTTTTGCTTTTATCCTTGTTTCCCTTTCCTCTGTCTCTCCGCTCAGGTTCCCAACCCCCTGCCATTTTAGTTTAAACCCTCCTCCAGAGCATTAGCAAACACTCCCCCTAGGACATCGGTCCCGGCCCTGCCCAGCTGCAAACCGTCCGTTTTGTACTGGTCCCACCTCCCCCAGAACCGGTTCCAATGTCCCAGGAATTTGAATCCCTCCCCCTTGCACCATTCCTCTAGTCACGTATTCATCTGAATTATTTTTCTATTTCTACTCTGACTAGCATGTGGCACTGGTAGCAATCCTGAGATTACTACCTTTGAGGTCCTATTTTTTAACTTACCTCTTAATTCCCTATATTCAGCTTTTAGGACTTCATCCCGGTTTTTACCTATATCGTTGGTACCTATATGCACCACAACAACTGGCTGTTCACCCTCCCCTTCTAAAATGTTCTGCAGCCGCTCTGAGACATCCTTGACCCTTGCACCAGGGAGGCAACATACCATCCTGGAGTCTCGTTTGCAGCCGCAGAAACGCTTATCTATTCCCCTTACAATAGAATCCCCTATCACTATAGCTCTCCCAGTCTTTTTCCTCCTGTCCTGTGCAGCAGAACCACCCCTGGTGCCAGGAAGTTGGCTGCTGCTGCCTTCCCCTGGTAAGCCATCACCCCCACCAGTATCCAAAGCGGTATATCTGTTTGAGAGGGGGATGGCCACAGGGGACCCCTGCACTACCTGCCTATGCCTACCACTCTGCCTGTTGGTCACCCATTCCCTCTCTGCCTATGCTACCTTTGCCTGTGGTGTGACCAACTGATTAAACATGCTATTCACGACGTCCTCAACATTGCGAATGGTCCAGTATGTATCCAATCACTGCTCCAGCACCGTCATGTGGTCTGCCAGTAGCTGCAGCTGGACACACTTCCTGCACACATGGTTGTCAGGGACACAGGAAGTGTCCCTGAGTTCCCATATAGTGCAGGAGGAGCATACCACGACACCGGGCTGTCCAGCCATAACTTACCCTTTAGTTAATTCAACTTAAATTAAACAAATGAATCCCACCAATTTCACTACAGTTAAATGATATATTTAAGGGCCCTGGTTTACAAACTGTCCCCGCTACACCACAGAGACCTTAAAAACTATAAACCACAGAGTTAAAGTTTTAAAAAAGAGAGAAATACTCACCAACCAATCACTTACCTGCTTTGTGGTGACGTCACACCTCGATTACTTTTTACTTCTCTCCCTCTGAGGTTGGAGATTAGTAAGCCTACCCGCGCCTCGGGCTTACCTTTTATAGCTCGCTGCCGCTCGGATTCCCGCCGCTGCCGCTCTGAGGCCTACCCGCGCCCCGGGCTTACCTTTTATAGCTCGCCGCCGCCCGGATTCCCGCCGCTGCCGCTCTGAGGCCTACCCGCGCCTCGGGCTTACCTTTTCTAGCTCGCCGCTGCTCGGATTCCCGCCCTCTGCCGCTCTGAGGCCTACCCGTGCCCCGGGCTTACCTTTTATAGCTCGCCGCCGCTCGGATTCCCGCCGCTGCCGCTCTGAGGCCTACCCGCGCCTTGGGCTTACCTTTTATAGCTCGCCGCCGCTTGGACTCCCACCGCTGCCGCTCTGACCAATTAAAAATAGATGGACCATCCCCGAAGCTCGGTAAGAATAGATGGACCATCCCCGAAGCTCGTTAAAGTTTTAAAACATATTAAAAATAACGAGCCCGCCAAAACTTGACAAAGAAACCAGAGATTTGGCGGTCAGATAAGCCAGGCCTCAAACCAGTATAATTGAGGCCTGCTTGTTCAGTGAAACAGTAAGATCACAGTCACGTACAGTCAGTAAGGAGAGAAGGAGTTCAGAACATCATCAGAGCATGAGTTCAGTACAGGAGAGAAAGTACGGTTCAGAAAAAGGTATCATCATTACCGTACTTAGTCGGAGAATCGGAGACTTGAAGGAAGAAGAAGGAAAAGAAAGTCGCAGCAACCAAAGGCCTCAAGAAACCAACAACTACCAATATTACCACCAACCAGGTAATATTGGGCCACCGCGACCAACAAGAAACCAACCACCGAAAATTCGAAGATCAAAGCTTGTTTCCCCTCTACAGGCTAGTCTGACTTACCCCTGGGTAAGATTTTGACACAAAAGACCCTAAAAACTTTACCTAGCCAAAGAAAATTGGGTGCTCACCTGAGACATCCAAACTACGCAGCTAACCGTATCAGCGGACAAACCCAAATTGAAGACCCAAAGCAGGTGCAGTCTTCTACCACGTCCGGGGTACGGCAGGCCCCAACCGCCACAACTAAGGAGAACCCCAAAATCGCGAACCTCTACAATCTGTCAAGAAAGTCGTTTGGTGGGCAATTCCTGGTCCTCTGGATTTCAACCTAGTTAGGATAGTGGGGTTGGGAGGGTAAGGGATTTTTGTCTATTGTCATTCTCCCTCGCATATTCCGAGTGTTCCCCACCCTTTTAGAGTATTATTTTTATTGTATTGTATATTTTCCTGTCTCAAAATAAAGATCTCGATTCTTTTGACCAACCCAGGTGTCTGTTGCAATTTCATTACAACCCCCAAATAAGTCCAAAGTCTAGAACCAAGGGAGTGGGAGCGATTCGAACCACTCAAGGGAGTCAGAGGCGAAGCTGACTACACACACACACCACCCCTTACACCTGGTTAGGAAATTGGCTGAGCGGCAGGAGACAGAGAGTAGGGATAATGGGCAGGTACTCTAATTGGCAGGATGTGACTAGTGGGGCTGGATTTTCATTCATCAGTCGGGAAGGAGGCGGAACTACAACTTTCGGGTTTTAGTCCCGCCTACATTGACATCCGGCCAATCCACGCGATTTTCCCAGCGGGCTCAGCAGGCCAATTAAGGGCCACCCGGCAACAGGTGACGTCACAGACTGAAATTTCATCTGTCAAGACGTCTTGGCAGATGAAATATCAGTGTCTCACAGCTGTTTGAAGCTGTCAAACACTGACAGTCTTACTTCTAACCTGAGTCCTTCTACGCAGACTCAGTTAGAACTCTCACCGGCAATGAAAGCTGAAGGCTGTCACTTTTGACAGCTCGCAGCCATTTTGCTTTCAGTGCCGGCTGAGTGATGGACTCCCGAAACCTAGAGGAAGGAAGGCTGTTAAGGTAAGTACAGGTAATTTAAACTTCTTTACACACTTTAGACACACCAAACACACTTACCTTTGCACTCATGCACCCATCACTCACCTGAACACCGACATCGCGACCCCTCCAACTCCTTCAACCCGACGGCCCGCCTGCTCTAACCTGGCGTGGTTTGGAGCCATCGGGAATCCCACACGACACCCCTCAAAATAGGGATTAGGCTAAAAACTGCCTGTTAACTATCTGTTAACAGGCAGTTAATTGGCACTAATCCCTTCCCGCCTCGGATCGGCGGGTCCCAGTGCGGGGCGGGTACCCGCCTCCTTTGAAACTTACGAGGAGGCGGGTTTTGGGCAGGATGGTGTCGGGACCCCCGAATTTGGGATTTTAGCCCCCGCACACCTAAAAGCCCGCCTCACGGCACACTGAAAATCGAGGCCGTGGTGTCCCGCAGGGATCTGTGTTGGGGCCTCAACTATTCACAGTATTTATTAAGAACTTAGATGATGGGATAAAAAGCCACATACCAAATTTGCTGATGGCACAAAGATAGGTGCCATTGTAGGCAGTGTTGATGAAAGCATAAAATTACAAAGAGAAATTGATAGATTAAGTGAATGGGCAAAATGGTGGCAGATGGATTTCAATATAGGCAAATGTGAGGTCATCCACTTTGGACCTAAAAAGGATAGAACAGGATATTTTCTGAATAGCGAAAAGTTAAAAACAGTGGAGGTCCAACGAGACTTGGGGATCCAGGTACATAGATCATTAAAATGTCATGAATAGGTACAGAAAATAATCAAAATAGCTAATGGGATGCTGGCCTTTATATTTAGGGGACTAGAATACAAAGGGGTAGAAGTTATGCTGCAGCTATACAAAGCCCTGGTTAGACCACACCTGGAGTACTGTGTTCAGTTCTGGGCACCACAACTTAGGAAGGATATATTGGCCTTGGAGGGAGTGCAGCGTAGGTTTACCAGAATGATACCCGGACTCCAAGGGTTAAATTACAAGGAGAGATTACACAAACTAGGGTTGAATTCCCTGGAATTTAGAAGGTTAAGGGGTGATTTGATCAAAGTTTTCAAGATATTAAGGGTAATAGATAAGGTAGATAGAGAGAAACTACTTCTGCTGGTTGGGGAGTCTAGGACTAGGGAGCATAGTCTAAATATTAGAGCCAGACCTTTCATGAGTATAATTAGGAAACACTTCTACACACCAAGGCTGGTAGAAGTATGGAACTCTCTTCCGCAAATGGCAATTGATGCTAGATCAATTGTTAATTTTAAATATGTGATTGATAGATTTTTGTCAATCAAGGTATTAAGGGATATGGGGCAAAGGTCGCAGATCAACCATGTTCTTATTGAATGGCGGAACAGGCCCGAGGGGCTAAATGGCCGACTCCTGTTCCTATGTTGGTAGCAGGGAAACTTCTAGAGACTATATTCAGGGACAAAATTAATTGTCACTTGGAAAAACATGGGTTAACAAATGACTGTCAATATGGATTTGTTAAACACAAATCGTGTCTGACAGATTTGATTGAGTTCTTTGATGAATTAACGGGGAGGGTTGATGAAGGTAGTGCAGTTGATGCTATGTATATGGACTTTCAAAAGGCATTTGATAAAGTACCTCATAATAGACTTGTTCGCAAAATTGAAGCCCACGGGATTAAAGGGACATTGGCAGACTGGATGAAAGTATACAGTGGTGTCCCCAGGGGTTGGTATTAGGACCACTGCTCTTTTTAATATATATCAATGACCTGGACTTGGGTATACAGGGCATAATTTCAAAATTTGCAGATGCCACAAAGCTTGGAAATGTAGTAAACAGTGAGGATAGTAGCAAACTTCAGGAGGACATAGACTGGTGAAATGGGCAGACACATAGCAGATAAAATTTAATGCAGAGAACTGTGAAGTGATGCATTTTGGTAGGAAGAATGAGGAGAGGCAATATAAACTAAATGGTACAGTTTTAATGGGGGTGCAGGAAGAGAGAGACCTGAAGGTTCACATACACAAATCTTTGAAGTTAATAAAGCTGTTAAAAAAGCATATGGGATCCTTGGCCTTATAAATAGAGGCATATAGAGTACAAAAGTAAGGAGGTTGTGCTAAACCTTTATAAAACACTGGTTAGGCCTCAGCTGGAATATTGGGCTGGATTTTACCAACCTCGGCGAGTCTATGGCGGGCAACGTCGGTGGCGGGTCCTGGCCTCACTGCTAGCTCCAGCCTGCTGTCCAAAATGATTTTTGCCTGATTGGGCTTGTTAAGCCCGCCCAGCGTGTTTGCTGGCCAATTGAAGGAAGAGGGTCTGATGATGTCATTCAATGATGCGTCATCAGCCAGTCTCCTTAAAGGGACAATGTGCAAATTAATTTTGACATTTGTGCTGTCAGTGTTGTACAGCATTGAGGTGCTGCAAACACTGAGAATCACTGCACAGAGGTGCACGGATGCACCCAGGCTCTCCCATGGCTCCCTCCATATGCACAGGGCGATCCTCTTCCCTTCCAATGGGCGGAAGAGACTTGCCCAGGAGATCAATGCAGCCTGGTTGCACATTGCACAGGAGGGCACAAGCAGGGATGTTGTCAGGAGGACCAGGCTGCAGTGGCGCAAACCTTTCAATTGTAATGATCAGTAACCTGTCATTCTGGAATGGTACACTAGGTGGTGCTGTATGTATATAAGAGTGGGCTACCCACGAATCACTAGGCTACCCACAAGGCAGCAGTCAAGATGGAGGCCTCTACAGATACTGTACCTAGTCCACATGTGCTCAATAAAGTGTCTAGCAAAAGCTAGCTGTTCTTAATAAAAACGACTAGTTATTAATGAACATAACATGGTACCAGGATTGGTAAGATCTGCTGAATATTGTGCAACGCAACATGGAGAATTTGAAGCCACCAGAGCATTTGAAACTCACAGGAAATGTCGACTACAATTGGCAGACTTTTAAACAACAATTCGAACTCTACATTGCTGCCATCGGGTACGGTACGAAGCCAGACGCAAGGAAAATAGCATTGCTGCTCACAGTTGCAGGCCCACAGGCGATAGAGGTATTTAATACATTTGTATTTAATCCAGAGGAGAACAGAGAAAAATTAGACGATGTGCTAAAGAAGTTTGATACACATTGTTCTCCTAAAAAGAATGAAACCTATGAGAGGTACATCTTCCGTTCTCAGACACAGCAGCAAAATGAGACTTTTGATAGCTTTTTGACTGATCTGAAACTGAAAGCACAGACATGTAATTTCTCTGAGCTGAAAGCATCCATGATTCGTGACCAGATTGTGTTTGGTATTCATGATAAAAAAGTCAGGGAACGTCTGTTGAGAGAAATCAAACTAACATTGGAAATTGCTGTGAAAATATGCCAAGCTAGCGAGCTAGCTCAAAAGCATGCCAAGACTTTCAGTGAAATCAATGATGATGCGATTGCAGTAAGTGCTGCTGTCAGTGCTGTGTCCTACAAGGGGAAGAAACATGGGCAGAACAGAAGTGAAAAGCAATCGGAGGAAGGAATTTTTAATTGTAAACGCTGTGGTTACAAACACCAGTTAAAACAATGTCCAGCGTTTGGAAAAATGTGCACAAAATGTCATGGAAAGAATCACTTTGCCAAACAATGCTTTTCAAAAGTAAAAACTAAGAAAGGGCAATGAGTTAATGTAATTGAGGACACTGATTTAAGTGAGACATGTTTTGTAGGAATGGTGTCATGTGACAATATAAAAAAGGATACAGAAAATGTGCAGCCCTCAGGAATTAACAATGCTGAACATAAGGTTAATGCAGTAAAAGAGGACAAATGGATGATCCCACTGCAGGTAAATGGAGTATTAGTTACATTGAAACTAGACACTGGGGCAAAAGCAAACTTAATCAGTATGAGTGACATTAACAATATGAAAGAAAAGCCCAAAATACAGAAAAAGTCAGTACTACTGAAGGACTATAATGGACAGAAAATAGATAGCTTAGGTGTATGCAGACTTAAAGTGACAGTCAAAGACAAAGTGCATCATCTCATGTTTTCTGTTGTGGCTGAAGGACTTGATTCACTACTGGGTGACAAAGCTTGTGAGGACTCAGAACTGGTCAAGAGAGTCTACCGTATAAACTGTGCCATAAGCAGACCAGATGACTCGGTGGATTCTGTAGTGAATAATTTCCAGGATGTGTTCAAAGGATTTAGAGTTCTACCATTCACTTACAAAATCCAGCTAAAGGAGAATGCTCAGCCAGTGGTACATGCTCCACGAAGAGTTCCAGCACCCCTGCGTGACCGGCTCAAGAATGAACTGGACAGAATGACCACACTAGGAGTCATCAGGAAAGTCAAAGAGCCAACAGACTGGGTTAACTCCATGGTATGTGTAAAGAAAAAGAACAATGATCTAAGAATATGCATGGATCCAAAGGACTTAAATGCAAACATAAAACGTGAACACTACCAGATTCCCAAGCGAGAAGAAATCACCAGTGAAATGTCAGGTGCCAGATACTTTACAAAGCCCGATGCCGACGCTCATCAGACCCCACTCCTGGTACCATGTTATGTTCATTAATAACTAGTCATTTTTATTAAGAACAGCTAGCTTTTGCTAGACACTTTATTGAGCACATGTGGACTAGATACAGTATCTGTAGAGGCCTCCATTTTGACTGCTGCCTTGTGGGTAGCCTAGTGCATCGTGGGTAGCCCACTCTTATATACATACAGCACCACCTAGTGTACCATTCCAGAATTTCAGTAGATCACGAAACGTTACTACAATGCCATACTCAACCTCATCCTGCTGTGTCACTCATCACATCCCCATCACTCTGCCATCCCTACCCTACTCCTTACTCACACCAATTCACCTTGCACCTCCACCCATCCCTCTCTATCTACATCATCACTTCCCCATCTCACTAGTCACCCCTCACACTCACCTTCATCCTAGTCCAATCATATCAACCAACAACACACAAGGATAGGCGCTTGTGTGTTTTAGCCAATGTTCATGTGAAGTTTCTGTTAATGTGCTGTCAAACATTGAAATCTTAATTTTCAACACTTTACATTCTTGGAAAGATTTGTGTGAACTTTTGGAAGTTGCTTAGTGAGTTGCAGTGAATGGTGAGACATAACGGTACTCCTCGCAATGGCGATGAGTGTGAAAGGAATGGCTTGGGCATTGTAGGGATGCTTTATGATGTTGGTGTGGTGCCATCCTGGCACATCATGTGGCAGCCAGGGTGTGCAGTGTCAAGTGAAGTAAATCTGGCCATGGTGAGGCCATCCCTGGTGTCCCGGGCAGCAATGTGATCGGGTATTGATGCCCTCTGTCCTGTGCAGCATCGGTTGATTGCGGAGAAGTTTGGTGTGGGTGTTGGTGCTGCTGGTGTGCTGGTGCTGCTGGTGTTGGGGCTGATCGTGGTGGGATTCTGAGGACCAAGGTGAGAGAGTATAAACTTTACCCATTCTGATGGAATAGATGGCAGGTGAGGTTGAGATGACAGAAGCGACCTGTCAATGGTGAGAGAAGTTGTTCCAATGAGGTGACACTGGATAGAGAGTTTGCTCCAAACACTTGCTGCCTGCATAAAGCTCAATCTGTCTTCCAAATGGAGTAAGCAACAGCTTCTGAGCTTGGAAAGTGAACAGCTGTGAGATGGGAGCTTTTATAGCACATTTGCAGTTATCAAGTAATGAGATGATTCCATGGCCATTCAACTCCCAACCTGCTTACCTGATGTGATCCCCGAGCAGCGTAGAACCCGTGGGCAACCTGGTAAGCTCTGAAGGTGAACTGAAAATAGTTCTTAATCCTCTGTTATCAAGATCATAATGACCTGAATTGCCTCCCCTGCCGCTGTGTTTTGGGTCTGCTCAGCGATGACAGACCCAACATTTGGGCAAGCCTCTGATCGCGCCCACTGACCCCCCGGAAAATTACCCCCATTTTGTTCAATTCTGGGCACCACACTTTAGGAAGGATGTCAAGGCCTTAGAGAGGGGGCAGATGAGATTTACCAGAATGGTACCAGGGCTGAGAGACTTCAGTTATGTGGAGAGACTGGAGAAGCTGGGATTGTTCTTCTTTGAGTAGAAGAGGTTAAGGGGAGATTTAAAGGAAGTGTTCAAAATTATGAGGGATTTTGATAGATTAATGGTCCAATTGCTCTAAGAATACTCCCACTGGATTCTAATTCAGTGGCACTGTAAGAAAGAAGATGTGCCTGAGCAATCAACAGATGGCATGCCCTGATTGGATGAACCCACCAAGATGCCACCAAGCAAAGCTGCAAGCCCTGGCACAGCCACCGGACAATAACCATGGGAAAATGCCTTCACAACATCTGTGAGTCAGCATGGAGTGAGACAAATGCTGTGCCGTCTACAGCAAGGACACCTGCAGCTACATGTAGCATTGTGCTGGCACATCCAGCGATATTAACAATCAGCGGCAGCCTGAGACCTACCTGCACCTCCTTGTGAAACGTGCTGTAATGTGACCGATTGAAATGGTGCTGCGAGAGTCACTCCCCTCCTTGTAAGCACCTTGTGCAACACGAGCTCCATTAAATGGGGGGCCAGGTGCTGAGCTGCTCTGTCACTGGGTTGCAGATTTGTTCCTGCATATTAGGTTTTTTTTCCCTTTATTTTTTTGCCTATCACTTCCCCTTCAGCCTATTCTAGTGCACCACTTTAATAGTCCCTTTCACATTAAATTTCACTGGCACACTGGTTTCCGCTCCCACCACTACTGTGCTCACTGCACCCAAATCTGCACTTGAAGCTATGCAAGTCAGCTAACCTTATAACATTGGGTGCAAAATGCACACTTCAATTTCAGTCTGTCTAAAACCTATCACTAGCCATTCTAGTCTAAACTGCACCCTGTCAGAAAACCTAATCTATAGTGTACTGGTGTGATAAAACATAAATAATATATAATAAGCCTCAAGTAGAGTTTATGGTTTATTTAAATTTGAATTAAGCATATAGTTTACTGGACAGAAAAGGATAAGCATTGAAATATATAAAGTTTATTAAAGACAGTAGTAGTCAATGATATAAAAAAAATGGGGCCTGAGACTACGAGGATCCTGCTCCACCCGAGGAAGTGCAGCAGAACACAGCCTCCATCTGCCTGAAGCTAAAGACACTGACCCCGTCCCAAACCAGTGCAGGGTGATTTCCATTCTCAGGGCGGAGGCTCGCACATGTACAGGTGCAACAGGAGCACCCACTCAATTGTGTCAATGATAGTGGGAGCAGTTCCTAATCATCATAATAGAAGGACCCTGAGGCCTGGGAGTTAAGATATTCTTAAAAACTTCCTTTTTAGCACTGCTCCAAAGAGAGCAAAACGTCATTAACGGTGGTAATGGATCTCCTTTGGATTGATTACCTTTGTTTTGGCAGTGTTGGGGTGTCTGTAAGGTATATCAGCTCGCAGCTGCTGCAAGTCCAGCTGGGCCTATTGGTATAAAGGGTGAAACTCCCAGGGTAGCCTGGGAATGCTCCAGATATATTACTAAATCTGTGTATTGACGTTAATTCAACACATGCCGCCCCCCCCCGCCCCAACCCCTCAGATTGAGATTTCCATTTGTTATAAAGCAGTTCTGAATTTTGGTGGATCCAGGTTCCACCCCTCTGTGGCTGACCAGCCTTTGGAATTTCAGGGCCCATGTGATCCAAGAGGAAGGATTGACATTTCGGAATAATACTTGACGCAGGCTGGAAATAGTCTTCTGAGCGCTGTTGTTAAAATGGGCTACAAACCATTACAGGTTTCTCAGTGAGAGAAGGTGGGACAATATGAGTTGTTCTGGTGACCTCTTGGCGACCTTGGCGGGAGGGTCCATTTTTCTAGCTCATGGGAAGCTGTGTGTACAGTAAATACATGGATTACAGAAACATGTACCTGGTACTGGGGGATGCATTTCTGCCGATGTAAAAGTGGAGCTCAGGCAACTAAGCAGGAGCAACAGCCGAGGGAGTCCTATGTTCAATACCTACATGTGAAAAAAGAAACAGTTAGCAGCACGGTGGCACTGTCATTGTGCTGAATATAAGCCTAGAAATGACACTGTATAAATTAACAGAGGCGTTTTTAAAATAGATGGGTTACAATAGCTAAAATAGTGGATAGAGAACATGTGAACTGTTTGTAAAGTAATATTCCAAACAGTAATATCTCGGCTCTAGAAGAATTGTTGGCGAGGCCCGTAGATAATCTGTTGTAAGTGATCTCAAAATGACAATAGAACTGCACATGTAAGTGGTGCTGTAAGCATAACATAATTAAACCAATTGATTTCATTGTAGTCAGACCTAACGTTATGTGACATATCCCTAGCTTGTGCAAAAGACGAGTGACCTTTGGTATGAAAGCAAGATTTCTGCCCTCAACTCTCCCAACTGAACATCAGTTCCGCATTCAGATACCTATATTAAGCAGGAAATTGTCCCTCTCCCTCTCCTTCCTAGTGAGCAGGATTTCCAGTCACCCCACGCTGAAGTGAATTTTAGTCCTCAAACCGTCCTCCCCACTGAGCAAAATTTCAGCTCCCCTGTCCCCTCATAGAGTCATAGAGTCATAGAGTTTTACAGCACAGAAAGAGGCCCTTCGGCCCATCATGAGCAAGTTTTTGACCTTTGTCCCCTGATGGTTGAATTTCCCATTCCAACCCACCGACTGTGTACAGTTGTCCCTCACAGGGTACCGTTATCCCAATTCAGTTCCCCTTTAACAAGATTAATATTTTTAATTAAATAAAACACTTTTCACATTATCACCAATGGATTTGTAGACTTGATCTCTTCCCTCCGTTACTGTGCTGTACATATAAAACCCTGTGATCGTCACTTATGTAATCATCTCAATGATTTAATAGGAAAAGCTGCAGCAAACTTGACACTGTAGGGTTAATGTATCAGCAAGCTAAGGAGACAAAAGTTTTGGGAGCTGCTTAGAGCTGAAAGAGTTTAAAGTACCCTTGTAGAATTAAATAATATATCCAACCATATATTTATCAGCTTTCACGGCAATCTTAGAGACTGTTCTATTAATCGTCTTTCAGATGAGATGTTAAACCGAGGCCCCGTCTGCTATCTAAAGTGGACGTAAATCATCCATGACACTACTTCGAAGAAGAGCAGGAGAGTTATCCCTGGTGTCCTGGCCAATATTTATCCCTCAGTCAACATCACTAAAAACAGATTATCTGGTCATTAACACATTGCTATTTGTGGGAGCTTGCTGTGCACAAATTGGCTGCCGCATTTCCGACATTACAACAGTGACTACACTTCAGAAAGTACTTCATTGGCTGTAAAGCGCTTTGGGATGTACTGAGGTCAGGAAAGGCGCTATATAAATGCAAGTCTTTCTTTAACAGTAATTTGCAAAGTGCTAACTTTAAATTTGACCCAGAAGGGCCTCACCGAGATACACCAACCTGCAGTTTTATAGAACGCCTCATTTACAGGAAGATCTCCTAAAGCACTTTACATTGAGGAGGAAAAGCATTAGAAGCCGAGCATAACAGAGAGAGCCAGTGTCAAACACAGAAGGCACACTCAAAGAGAAAGTTTTTGAGGAAGTTTTGAAAATAGGTGGGTGGTGACAAGCTGGAAGGACCTAGGTAAGGAGTCCAGATGAGAGTAGTGGCTGAATGAGCAGCTGCCATTGGTGTAGTGGAGGGATGAGGGAGAAGGGACAGCTTAATGTTAGAGGAGTGGAAGATGCATGCATGCACACAAGGCTCGAGGAGATTACCAAGATAGGGTGTAGTGAGGTCATGGAGGGATATGAAATGAAGGTAAGTTGCATAGGACGTTGTGGATTTGACCGCTGCAATTTCAATGCTGTAGGCAGCATGGACACCAGATTGGGGAGGCTTGAACAAGTGAGTGTTGGGAAAGTTGGGAGTGCAGTTCCAAGGCAATGGTGTGTTCCAGGAATTTGGAGAATAAAAGGAAAGCTGGAGTTAGGTTGGTAGTTGGAGAGAATGGAGGGATTTAGAGTGGGTTTTTTGAAGATGGGATAATAATGGCAATCTTGAAGGAGGTAGGGACAGTGCCAGAGAATAGAGAAAAGTTGATTATATCGGCAACCATGGGTCTGATGAGGCAAAGTCGGGTGAACAGAAACCTAGGAGATGATTGTGGAAGTAAATGGTAGGTTTCATGGACGAGATAGTGTGCCCAGGTCTGAAGATGGGATGAGAAGAATCTGCAGAGAACCCGGGGTGGGTGTGATTGAGGGAGCAGGTGATAGGCTTCATGGATGAGATTCTGCGCTAGTGGCTTGGGTGAGTGGGAGAAAAACTGCAGAGAATGAATGGGTGAAGGTTCAGTGAAGGAAGCCTGGGACTTGAGGACAATTAGATGAGGCATCAGTGATGGTCCATCTCTGACTCTTGTCTTCCCTTCCCTGACTTCTCTGTCTCCATTTCTGGTGATAGGCTATTGACAAATATCCACTACAAGCCCACTGACTCCCACAGCTACCTGGACTACACTTCCTCCCACCCCGCCTCCTGTAAGGACTCTATTCCATTCTCCCAGTTTCTCTGTCTCTGCCGCGTCTGTTCTGACGATGCCGCCTTCCATACTAGTGCTTCCGACATGTCTTCTTTTTTCCTCAACCGAGGATTCCCCTCTACTGTGGTTGACATGGCCCTTAACCGTGTCCGTTCCATTTCCCGCACTTCTGCTCTCACCCCTTCCCCTCTCTCCCAGAACCATGATAGGGTTCCCCTTGTCCTCACCTTTCACCCCACCAGCCTTCACATTCAACGGATCATCCTCCGCCATTTCCGCCACCTCCAACGTGATCCCACCACTAAATGCATAAGAACATAAGAACATAAGAATAGGAGCAGTAGGCCATTCAGCCCTTCGAGCCTGCTCCGCCATTCAATGAGATCATGGCTGATCTTCTGCCTCAACTCCATTCACCGGCCCTATCGCCATATCCCTTGATGCCCTTACTAGTCAGAAATCTATCGACTTCTGTTTTGAATATACCCAATGACTGAGCCTCCACAGCCCTCTGGGGGTAGAGAATTCCAAAGATTCACCACCCTCTGTGTGAAGAAATTTCTTCTCATCTCAGTCCTGAATGGCCTACCCTTTATCCTGAGGCTGTGGCCCCTGGTTCTAGACTCCCCAGCCAAGGGAAACATTCTCCCAGCATCCACCCTATCAAGCCCTGTAATAATTTTGTATGCTTCAATGAGATCCCCTCTCAATCTTCTGAATTCAAGAGAATACAGGCCTAGTTTACTCAATCTCTTCTCATACGACAGTCCCGCCATCCCAGGAATCAATCTCGTGAACCTTCGTTGCACTCCCTCTACGGCAAGTATATCCTTCCTTACGTAAGAAGACCAAAATTGTACACAGTACTCCAGGTGTGGTCTCACCAAGGCCCTATATAATTGGAGTAAGACTCCTTTACTCCTGTACTCAAATCCTCTTGTAATGAAGGCCAGCATACCAGTTGCCTTCCAAATGGCTTACTGCACCTGCAGATTCACTTTCAGTGACTCATATATAAGGACACCCAGGCCCCTTTGAGCATCTGCATTCCCCAATCTTTCACCATTTAGGAAATACTCTGCCTTTCTGTTTTTTCTACCAAAGCGGATAACTTCACATTTATCCACATTATATTCCATCTGCCATGTTCTCGCCCACTCACTGAGCCTGTCGAGATCCCCTTGAAGCCTCTTCACATCCTCTTCACAACTGACACTGCCACCTAGCTTTGTATCATCAGCAAATTTGGAAATGTTACATTTAGTCCCCTCATCCAAATCATTGATATAGATTGTGAATAGCTGGGGCCCAAACACCGATCCTTGCGGTACCCCACTAGTCACAGCCTGCCATCCTGAAAAAGACCCGTTTATCCCTACTCTTTGTTTTCTGTCTGTTAACCAATTCTCAATCCATGCTTGTATATTACCCCCAATTCCAATTTTGTTCACAAACCTCTTGTGTGGGGCCTTATTGAAGGTCTTCTGAAAATCCAAATACACCACATCTACCGGTTCCCCTTTGTCTACTTGAGGTTACATCCTCAAAGAATTCCAATAGGTTTGTAAAACAGGATTTCCCTTTCATAAATCCATGTTGACTCTGCCCAATCTTACTACTGTATTAGTTTCTAAGTGCCCAGTTTGCATCCTTTATAACAGATTCCAGCATTTTCCCAACTACTGATGTGAGGCTAACAGGTCTGTAGTTCCCCGTTTTCTCTCTTCCTCCTTTCTTAAATAGCGGGGTTACATTTGCTATCCTCCAATCTGCAGGAACCATTCCAGAATCTATAGAATTTTGGAAGATGACAACCAATGCATC
The DNA here is from genome assembly GCF_052327205.1 of Somniosus microcephalus. Lineage (NCBI taxonomy): Eukaryota > Metazoa > Chordata > Chondrichthyes > Squaliformes > Somniosidae > Somniosus > Somniosus microcephalus. The sequence continues at coordinate 46,629,037 of NC_141001.1, forward strand.
CACTATCCCAATGACCACCTCTTTCAAAACCCTAGGATGTAGGTCATCCAGTCCTTGGGATTTATCGACTTTTAGTCCCATTAATTTTGCTAGTACTGTTTTTTTACTAATAATAATTTCTTTCAGTTCCTCATTCTCGCCACACCCTTGGTTTTCTCGTATTTCTGGGAGGTTTTTTGTGTCTTCCTCCATGAAGACAGAAACAAAGTATTTATTTAATTTCTCTCCCAGTTCCTCATTCCCCATTATAAATTCTCCTGTCTCTGACTGTAAAGGACCTACATTTACCTTCACCAGTCTTTTCCTTTTCACATACCTATAGAAGCTTTTACAATCTTCCCCTCACCTCCCCTTTCAGCATTCCGAAGGGACCGCTCCCTCCGCGACACCCTGGTCCACTCCTCAATCACCCCTAACAGCCCTTCCCCTTCACCCGGCACCTTCCTGTGCAAGCGCAGGAGATGCAGCACATGCCCTTTTACCTCCTCCTATCCCACTGTCCAGGGCCCCAAACACCCCTTCCAGGTGAAACAGCGATTTACTTGTACTTCTTGCAAATTAGTATACTGTATTCGCTGCTCATGATGCAGTCTCCTCTACATTGGGGAGACCAAACGCAGATTGGGCGACCGCTTTGCGGAACACCTCCATTCAGCCTGTAAAGGTGACCCTGAGCTTCCGGTCGCCTGTCACTTTAATTCTCCGCTTCACTCCCACTCTGATCTCTCTGTCCTCGGCCTCTTACATTGTTCCACTGAAGCTCAACGTAAGCTCGAGGAACAGCACCTCATCTTTCGATTAGGCACTTTACAGCCTTCTGGACTCAACATTGAGTTCAACAATTTCAGACTATAACCCCTGCTCCCATTTTTCATGCTGTTGATGATTTTGCCATTCCCATTTGCAACATTTTATCTTTTCTGCCTCTTACCTTAGCATAGAATGTTCCTTCAATTCCTTCCTCCCCTCCCCCCACCCACCCGCCTCTGCACCTGCTTAATATCTGTTACATCTCCTTTTTCCAGTTCCGATGAAGGGTCCCAGACCTGAAACGTTAACTCTGTTTCTCTCTCCACGGATACTGCCTGGCCTGTTGAGTGTTTCCAGCATTTTCTGTTGTTATTTCAAACTACTTGAACAGATGTGTTTGTAAAGTTTTAGTTGGAACTCTAACTTGGGTGGGGAATGACAGAAGGCCAGATTTCCTGAGCTAATTCCTTAATCTTGATAAATTAAACTACTAAAAGGGGCTTTTTGTTTAGATTACAGAAGTTTTAAAGGTGGAAAAAACATGTAGATTGAATTAGTCTGTTTAGAATGTTTGGAGTGTGACCAGGTATAGTTCAGAGAGTAAGGCGGAGGTTGCCAGAGTTTATACTGTAATACTATGTGGAACAATGCAATCCAACAATTAGCTCAGTAATATGTTAGAAGAACCATAAGTGCAATGTTGCAGCATAAGTATGTGCAAAGTGTTAGCTAGAAATTAGGAAAAGAAAATTGGAAAAACCATAGGAAAGAAAGCTATCGTTGGGCTCAATGAAGATGTACTCAGAGACTGGAAACAGCAATACGGTAGTAGAGGTAGAATTGTTTTAATAGAGCAGTTAAACTATTAGCTGATCAAAGAGGTTGTCTGTTTCTCCATACATATGGGAACAGTACTCAATTCTTGGATGAACTGACCAGTCTTTTAACTTGATGATTATGGTTGGCTGAGTTAGCCCTTTGTCGAAGTGTTTTTAAATCCCCCCACGGTCAATCCCTCCCTATCTCTGTAATCTCCTCCAGCTCTACAACCCTCCGAGATGTCTGTGTTTCTCCAATTCTGGCCTCTGCATATCCCCGGTTTTAATCGCTCCACCATTGGCTGGCGGCCTTCAGCTGCCGAGCTCTGGAATTCCCTCCCAAAACCTCTCCACCTCTGTCCTCTTTAAGACACTCCTTAAAACCTACCTCTTTGACCAAGCTTTTGGTCATCTCTTTTAATTTCTCCTTATGTGGCTTGGTGTCAAATTTTGTTTGATAACGTGCCTGTGAAGCGCTTTAGATCACTTTATTATGTTAAAGGCGCTATATAAATGCAAGTTGTTGTTGTTGAAGCAATGAAAAAAACTTCCATTCACTCGACAGGTTGGAAAAGCTACCAGCCAGCAATGAACATACACCACAAAATGACCCAACCAAACCACGCTATCTTTTGAAACCCAGCAATGTAGATCCAGAAAGTACCACAAAATGAATCAGTCAAAACACTCAAACAATTTTTTCAACTGCTTTCAGGTGCTATTTTCTTCTTCACCCAGGTCAGTGTATATAATAAAACATAACAAACACATCATAAAATGACACAATTCTGAAAAAATCCACACAACCTACTTTTAAAATTAGTCATTTAAGTTAGAAAGTCCCTACATGGGGCTGTCTTTCTCTCTGTGGCCAGAGTTCTGCTTTAGTCCCAGAGGCTGAAAATTTCTCCAGGGCCACGCTGGGGTGTTCCAGCTCCATGGGATTTGCAGTTTTCACCCGGCTCCCAGATTGCACCATGACAAACCCATCAGTGGTGGGCATCTTGCTGCAAATTTACATTTTTTTGTGAATTTGCCATTGGTTAGTGGCCAAATAAATACAAAGCCCAACATGACAAAATGTGAAATGGAATTTGCTAAATCTGGTAATTTGTGGGCTACTGCCAGAAAAATAATCATGAAAGCTACTGTATGTTTAAAAAAAACGTCAGGGAAGGGAACCTGCCATCCCTACCTAGACCGGCCTGCATGTATCTCCACTCCCACACTACATGATTCACTTTTAATGCCATCTGAAGTGGCCTTGAAAGCAACTCAGTCATAAACAATCACTAGACAATTTAATATTAAGAGAGAATCAGATGGACCTAATACTTCAAGTCAAACAAGGAAACCTCCTGCTGACCACCAGCTATCGTCCACAATCAACTGATGAATCAGGAACTCTTCCATGGTGAGCATCATGAAGGAAGCACTGAGGGAAGCAAGCGGACAGATTGTACTTTGGGTGGGCAACTTCAGTGTCTACCACCAAGAATGGTTCAGTAGCACCACCTCTGACTGAGCTGGCCGTGTCCTGCAGGATATGTCTGCCAAACTGGGCCTGAGTCAGGTGGTGAGGGAACCAACACGTGGGAGTACCCTATTTGACCTCACCTCACTAATCTACCTGCTGCAGACAAGTCTGTCCATGATAGCATTTGTAGGAGATACCACCTCACAATTCTTGTGGTGACTAAGGGGTTGATTGTAACGGTTCCCACTGGGCGGGAAATAGTTGGCAGTGGGTCAGACGCTTGTTATACAAGCTGCCCTATTTTCCTTTCCATTGACTACAGATACCGCCTGGCGGGAAGTTAAAATCGATCCCTAAGTCTTTTCTCCTCAGTGAGAGCATTCTCCATCATGTAGTGTGGCACTACCGCCATGCTAAGACAGATTGGGCTGCTCAAAACTAGGCTTCCATCAAACATCAGCAGAATTTTATACCACCACAATTAGTATCTTCATTGCCCATCCTCACTCCTCGATCACCATTAAACAAGGAACTCAACCCTGGTTCAATAGGGGCTATAGAAGGGTGTGCCGGGAGCAGCACCAAACATAACTTAGAATGAGCCAGCAGCCTAGTGAATCTGCAACACAAGGCTACCTGTATGTTAAGCATCCAAAAGTAGTATGCTTTGGACAGAGCTAAGACAGAAGCTCCCACCATCCAGGACAAAGCAGCCCGCTTGATTGGCACCCCATCCACCACCTTAAACATTCGCTCCCTCCACCACCGGCGTACCGTGGCTGCAGTGTGTACCATCTACAAGATGCACTGCAGCAACTCGCCAAGGCTTCTTCAGCAGCACCTCCCAAACCCGCAACCTCTTCCATCTAGAAGGACAAGGGCAGCAGGCACACTGGAACACCACCACCTCCAAGTTCCCCTCCAAGTCACACACCATCCTGACTTAGAAGTATATCACCGATCCTTCATCGTCGCTGGGTCAAAATCCTTGAACTCTCTACCTAACAGCACTGTGGGAATACCTTCACCACATGGACTGCAGTGGTTCAAGAAGGTGGGTCACCACCACCTTCTCAAGGACAATTAGAGTTGGGCAATAAATGCTAGTCTTGCCAGCGATGCCCACATCCCATAAACGAATTAAAAAAAAATTCCCACAGCCAATGGATCAGAGCTAGCTCTCTAACTCTACCAATTCCAGCTGAACATGGTAGTGAAAATCAGGACACTAATAGGAGTGGGAGGCTTAAGGAACAGCCCTGTTCTCAAAGACGGTTGAAGCCAGCATGTGAGTGCAAGAGACAAGGCTGAAGTGTTTCCCAGCATCTTCAGCTAAAAGTGCCGAGTAGATGATCCTACTTGGCCTTCTGCTGAGGTCCCACTAAAATAAATGCCACTGTCCTGCCAATTCAGTTCACTCCAAATAACATTAAGAAGTGGCTGAGTGCACTGAGGGAAGTAAGGGGCAGATTGTACTCTAGGTGGGATTTGTGAAGAGTTTGAGCCCTGCTGAAGACCTCTGCACCAGAACTATCTCCTCCACTAGAATCCAAATAGAAAAAGGAGAGAGTGAACCAGAGAGGGGAGGGGATGAAAAAGTGAGGACCATAAGAGGGAGGGGACAGAGAAACCCCAAAAATGGCAGTGGGAGAGAGAATGGGAAAAAAAATCCATAAAGGATAGAGAGAACCAAAAAAGGAGAGAACGTGGCCCTGAAAAAGAGGGAGGTAGAAAACCCCCAAAAAGAGGAGGAAGAATCTGAAACGGAAATGACTGTGAACCAAAAAGGGGAGAGAATCAGAAAATGAAAGTGTGAACCAGAAAATGGGAGAAAGAAAAGGAATGTGGATGAGTCAATGACCGACCACCTTATTCAAGGTGCTGGTCCTTGGCGACTCAACCGTGGGGAAACCCTTCATGGTCAGAGCTACCTCAATTACAGCTCCAGTAAGAATGACAAATTCATAGAATGTGGTAAGAAAGCATTGTATTGCAACAGCTGATAATGCCCCCACCCCCATCACTCAACTGCCACTGGTGTAACGCTTTACGCCGGCAGTATTCAGCATTCTCCTGAAATTTGCAAGCAGCTTCATGTTCCTACAATGAGGGGAGTCACACGTGTAAGAAAGGGTTAACGACTGGTGGAATTTCGATCATTAAAATTCATAAATATACATCATGGTACTATCAAAAAAATCTGGAAGTGAAAAGATGAACAGTCGAAAATATTGACATAGCTTTTACAAATTAAGGGAGATCAGCGCACTTACACGAGTTTCCATCCGAATTCCCGATAGACGGTCCCATCGCAAGAAGCTCTCCACCGTGACTGCTAATTCATAAAATCTACCCATTGTGTCCTCTCTTGTTACATCTCCAAAACAAGCAAGTGCTTCGCCAGAAGAAACAGAATAAAGATATTGAAAAGTAATTAGCAAAAATAAAACAGAATTAACACAGAGAATTGACATAAGCTGATAGATTCAACAGGGAAATAGAGCTAAAAAAGAAAGTCAGAATATGAAAAGGCAGGGCAGAAATTTGAACATGAAGTAAAGCAAAGTAGGTCACCTAGTAGGATACTTGATCAAAGTGGAATGAAATTTTAAAAATGCAAAATTTGAGAGTACAAAATGCAGAACTCAAGTGAAAAGAAAAAAGAAGCTGAAAGTGACGAGGCAGAGACAAGTAAAGGTTCTAATTTTTCAAAGTTGTGAAAAATATAAATGATTTTGAATGTAAAGATGAGGAATTAAGATGCCCATCACATAGAGTGACACCCGCTGACAGCATAGCCAGAAACAAATATGAAGGAAATATTCACCATTTACAATGTGGGCCAGGAGGGACAGAGGTAATTATGACAGCAACTAATACAAAGTAACACAGAACCGAACACATTTAGCCGGAAGCCCTGTCACATATACTTTACAGGAAGGGATGCTGGAACATTTGAGAGGGAGTTTATTAGTATTTCTCATGGATTTGATTGTGGATGTTCAAGAGAAACTTCTGTTCCAAATAAGGGGAGATTCCTTGAGCTGTTCCAGCTTGTAACAAGTGCAGGAAACCTGACTGATTCGTCAAAAAAGTCACTTTATAGAACAAGCTCACCAGCTGATGTGTACATTTTAACATAACACCTTAATCATTACAAATGGAAGGGGAACAGTTACCTAACCCATCGCAATGGCAGAGATAGTTGCTCACATAACGATAATAACTGAGATTAAACTTAGGAACCAGCAGTGTGAGTCATTCGAGTACTGAACAAGTTAATATGAATACTGTATTCTTGGGGCAGATCTTATTAAGGTGAGAAAGTCGCCGACAAAGGAAAGTCTAAAGAGTTGCATAATTGTGTGGAGTTAGGGCGAAAAGGAAGCTCAGTGGTCAAGTGAAGGCATGATAAATAATACAATGATGCTTCACCCAGGAAAGGGTGAATGACTGGAAATCTAGGCCTAGAAATTGAGTTGGCGCCGCGCCAGGGCTTTAACGCCGGAAATTTAGCGCCGGCGCTAAGTCCCCCTGCGCGCGCCAAAAATTCTGTAGCGCCGCGCCCAGACGGCTGCCGGCGCTACTGGCGGGCGTGAGCGCCTCCCAATGGGCGCTGACTGCCGCATTGCGGCGCTAATCCGGCGCTGCGGGACCCGATGCGGTGCGGCAGGCTGGGGAAGTGCAGGCCTCCTCCTTCAGTTAAGGAGGAGCTGCCTGCACTCGCCCGCTGTCCGTTCAAATATTGAAAAAAATGAGCCCGGCACCTCGGACAAGTGCCGGGCTTGCAGGCCAGATGCATCTGTTCCGCGGGGGGGGGGGGTGGAGGAGTCCGGGGAGGGAGGTGCGGGCAGGCGGCCGGCGGGAAAGCGGCCGGCCGCCGCGCGACCTTAATGCGCCGGCGCTAACTCGGGGAAGACTCGGTTGAAAAAATCTTAGTTGCGGCTGCCACGGGCGAGGCGGCCGCAACTCAATTTCGGCGCTGGGGCCCGTCACCACGGCAACCGGGACGCTGCGCACACCGATGACGTCATCGGTGCCGGCGCAGCGCTACCGGTCTACCGCCAATTCTAGGGCCCCAGGGAATTTCTAAACTGGCCATAACTCTGGCGCTAGGCCCTCTAGCGCCTCAAATGCGGCGCTAAGGCTACTCAATTTCTAGGCCCTAATGTGCACATAATTAAAGTGCTGACAGATCAGTGACAGTTTACTCGTCCATCGTGCAGCTTATAATGCTCCTTAGATGAGCCCACTGAATTAGCTACTTTAAGAAAACATTGCTTTTTTAAGTAGCTGAGATCCCTACACAAAAAGTAGCTAATGCGTCAATGAGGTTACTGGCAGATTGCACTTGGAGCATCAAATGTTGTCCTGTTCAGTTATTGATATCTAGTTGACAGCTAAGAGTTAAATAGTGCTTAACCAATGCTCTCCTTAGTTTCTGCCGAAGACCAAGCTGTGGCTGGATCTTTTTAATTGAGTCGATTTACCGAGGATAATTCAAGAATTTTACAAAAACAGTACAGTGTAGGATATGATTTTTTGCTGCTGTCTATGATATGGATTTAAACAGAAACAGTATGGAGGCCACCTGTACTTCGCCATATAAACCGCAAAGGACTACTTTGCCAAGCAGGTATTTCAATCCTTGAAGTTGTGTGTTACTGTAATCCTATATTAAGCTGAACTGAGCTGAAGCTGTGATATTCTGAACTGAGTTACGTTATGTTAGATTGGGCCAAGCTATTGCTGGGTTATTGTAATTCTGAAACCAAGTTATTGCTTTGTTTGTGATGATTATGTTAACAGTCGTAGTCTCCTTTACTATGTCGTGTAGTGTCAAAATTAGTTATTAATAATCCATCAAATTGAGTCTCACTTTTAAGATGAGCTAAGAGTTAGGTCTACTTAGCCCCTGCTCGTGGCTAAGCTGTGGTTGGATCTTTTTAGTTCAGTTTTTTTTGTAGGACAACTGAAAACGCCAAATTAGACATAATGCATAAAAACCCGAAACCCGAAACCCGAAACCTTGAGCCATAACTCTTACAATTTCGCAGCATTTTCCAAATGTTAATTTTCAACTATTTAATTCACCATTTTTACAATGCACCAACCAGTACTATTCATTCATTTTAAAAACATTTATTTGTGAAAGTTTTACAGATATAAAATGGAAGTAACAAGTAATAATCCAAATAACTGACAGAATGACAAATAAGATATAAAAATTCTAAGCCTGCACCCACTATAATGCCAGCCATTGTTACAGAGATGCTACAAACTCATCAAACAGCGAACTTACTGGGATGAAAGTCACCCATCACAGCACAGGGAATGGGAAGGGGACTCCCAGAGCCATCCAGGAATTCTGATCAGAAGAGCCAACAAGTCCCAGCAACTCTGTGTATCTGAAAAGATAGACTGAGCTAGAGCAGATCCTGAGAGGGCCAGCCCACCTCACGGGATCTGAGACAGAAGCTTGCTCCCCCAAACCGATAAACTCTGAACAAATGAGAAGGTTAGCCTCGGGAAGGGTGGGGGAAGAGAGAAACATAGACAGGGACAGAGAGAGAAAGGAACCATGAAAGACCAGGATACTGGGAAAGAGTTTGCCTATGTGAGGCGAGACATAGAATCCCAAATCTTAGCCATCCCTATGTTAAATGCAAAATTGACTCTTTTCTTTTAAAGTGCTATTCTATAGTTTGTTTGAAGCTTTCTTTATCATAATCAGGTTAAAGAATTCCCTCCTTACCATTCTTTCCCATGCAGGATGCTGCAGTTCTCAGTTGGTTAGCAGGATTTCCAATGCTGAAGCTTGAATTTTTGGTGTCTGAATTCTCACTGTTGAAGCTGATGTTCCCAGTCCTATGTTTGGATTTCCCGTGTTGAAGCTGGAACTTTTGAGCTGTGCTTGGATTTCCAGTGCTGAAGCTTGATTTCCCAGTCCTGTGTCTAGATTCCCAGTGCTGATTCCCACTGCTATAGTTGAATTCTAGACCTGCGTGTATGTCTTTGACTTATCCCTGTGTGTTTGCTCAGTGAGGTTCAGTCCTCTTTTTATCTGTTGGATTTGGCTGTTGTATTGGCAGAACTCATTACTGCAGAACAAAGCTTCAACTGCTCCTAAATAATAGTCTCATTCATACAAACTTCAAAAAGATTTCTAGTTCTAAATATTCAAATTTGTGGTTTGGGCATTGATAGACAGTGAATCTATCAAAATAGAGAACATAACTTCTGTCAGAATTCATCAGAGACTGAAGGTCAAGGAGATGCCTTTCCTCCGTCTGATAAGGGATGTTGCTGGGGATTCCATGCATTTGAAAATGACGGCAGGGTAGTTTTGATTACTGTGAAATCATTCAGTTTCCTTTCACAAAACAACAATCTGAGCAAGATTTATTCTTGTTTTGCAATGCGATTTTTTTTCTCTCCAGTATTGCGAATTCTTCAGTGCACTGGTACTTGTATCTCATTACCAGTAACTTGCCCGTGGCATTGCCAACGGTCACTTGATGAATATAAGTTTTTATTATATATGAGATGGGAGAGAGAGACTTCAGAAACTCACTCCACAGAGCCACCTATCGGACACAGACTGAAACTACATTGTGACAATTGACATAGCAAAATTGAACGGAAATTTTGACATAGCAATTAAGAATGGTAACTGTTGACAAAAAAGTGTTATTAAAAATCATGACAGCAGGAAGTAAGGTTTGTGGACAGGAAGTGTGTGCACTATTCAGGACTTTTATTGTTTTATACAGACGCACAGCCAGCGGGCTCAGCAGGCCAATTAAGCGCCACCCGGCAACAGGTGACGTCACAGATTGATATTTCATCTGTCAAGACCTTTTGACAGATGAAATATCAGCGTTTGACAGCTGTTTGAAGCTGTCAAACACTGACAATCTGTACTCTAAGTTAATTCCTTCCTCTCAGGATGATTTAGAGATCTCTCCGGAACAGAAAGCTGAATGCTGCAATTTTTGACAGATTGCGGCCATTCTACTTTCTGTGCCGGTGAGATGAGGGACTCCCAAGACCTGAAGGAAGGAAGGCTGTAAAGGTAAGTGAAACTTCTTTATACACTTTAAACACACTTACCTCTGCACTCATGCACCCATCACTCACCTGAACACCGGACATCTCGACCCCTCCAAGCCCTTAATCCCGATGGCCCGGCTCGCTAACTTGGTGTGGTTTGGAGCCGTCGGGAATCCCACATTTCACCAATGAAAATAGGGATTAGGCTAAAAACTGCCTGTTAACTACCTGGACATTTCCTTCAAGGACATTAGTGAACAAATTGGGTTTTTACAACAATCTGACAGCTTCATGGCCACTTTTACTGATACCAGCTTTTTATTTCCAGTAGTTTTAAACTGAAATCAAATTCTCAAACTGCCATGGTAGGATTTGAATTCTTGTTCTAATCTGGATTACTAGCCCAGTAACATAACACTACACTACACTACCGTACCTGCTGTGGATGATCTGAATCTAAGTGATAAAGAAGTTCATGAGCTCCTTGCACTTGTTGGAGATGAGGGTGGAGGGAAGAAGGGTTTAAGGAGACTTTTGGTTGTAGCGAAAGGACGGTGTTGGTTATCTTTGCTTCACAGAATGATCCTGAATTAGTTTGTGGTTTTGGCAGAGGAATCTGCAGCCCGATAGCGATTGATTTGGTCCAGCGAGATCTGGTGCAGGATGGCCAAACCAGTTGTGAGCCAGACATGCTCAACTTTACACCCCTTGGACTTGAGGGAGAGAAAATGGGAACCACACCAGGGGTAAGGATCAGAATCGGGGAGAGAAAAGGATTTACTGATGGAGAAGGGGGCGTGCTGAGCAAATCAACAGCTGCAAAAGTATTACGGCAAATTCAAGGGCCAAAGGCTTTACAAAATGTAGTTGCAAGTAATTTGGAGGAGTTTTTTCCAGGTTCGGACACAGAAGGCAAAGGAGTTGGAAGGGAGTAGGGAAATGTGGTTGGTGAGGGAGACAAGGATGTGTTTCTAAATTTGAAAATCATAGCTGCTAACCGTCTTCTTTTTTAGCAGATAACCAACTTTTTTTACACTTCCAATTGGTGCTGCTCATGAGGCCTTTACTAAAATAGTTATTTCTGGCTCTAGTTCTGGCTCTGACTGACTCTCACTGTAAAGTATAGTGATTCACCTCTGAGGGCGAGCCAGAGCTTAGCAAGTGTGCAGAGGAGGCGAGAGGCTATTCTTTAATGTGAGAAAGAGTCAACCAGAGTTGCCATTGCAGAGAGGTTGGCCAATATATATGAATATAAATTGAAATCTGAGTGGTGATCCAGTCCAGATATTAGGCAGACTAATGCTTGACTGGAAACAGAAATCAAATAGCCCTTTTCAGAGGCTAAAAGGATATGAATCAAGAGATAGAATAGAGTAAAAATAGAATATTTGATTTCTTGTGTAACTGCTTGGCATTTTCTATGTGTGCATAGCAAAATAAAAAGACTTAGTACTAAAAAGCCATTTAATCCAAAAGTTCACTTTAATTATACATCAGCATTCATTATACATTAAAAATACTTGAAGAGCTTCTCTCAATGGAAGGCAACATCAAGTGAGAAACATCAACTTGCTAGATCCTTGATACTTGGCAGTCTATTGGAAGAAGTAATGGAGCAACAATTGATTAACAGTACTGAGCCAGTAAGTGTCCCCTACAGCCGAGTGAAAACTGTCTCACCATAAACCTTCATTTCTCTGGCTTGGGATTTGGGTTTCCTTTCTTTTGTTTGTCTTGAGGCCATGAGACTTCATGGGGTCTGCAGTCAATGTTGAGGATTTCCAGGGCCATACCCATCCAACTGTATATCATTGTGACTCATCATTTGGTGGGTCTATTATACCCATGGGACAGAAATGGTGATGCAGGAGTCTGGGATGTTGGCTGAAAGATATGACTCTGTGAGGACCATTGCTCATCTAGTCTGTGAGATAGCTCTCACCAGTCCCCAGATATTAGTAGTGAGGAGGATTTGTAGGGTCAACTGGGCTGGGATTGCCTGATCTGATGCTTAGATTGTTGCTGATAGGTCCGTGCGATATTTCTCTTACAATTCTATTCTGTAGCATTTGTTTTGTAACTGAGTGGCTTGATAGGCTGTTGGGAGAACCACATATTGTGGGACTCATGTGCAGGCCAAACTGGGCAGGGATGCAAGTTCCCTTCCATGAAGGACTTTAGTTCACCAGTTTTTACAACAAGCTGGCTGCTTTGATAATAATTTTTTCCAGGAGCTAGCCCATAATGTACTAGATTTATTGAATTTAATTGAATTTTACAACCTTCATTGGAGGGATTTGAACTCACAGCTTCTGCATTGCATGTCCGGTATTATAACCACTATACTACCGTGCCCATATAATGGGTAGGAGGGATAACCCTAATGTAATAACCTCTTCTTCGGGTTAGATATTTGTGTAGCTAATTTGTTTATTTCAGATTTCCTTCCACTCTGCCTGCTCCTTGGCCTGAGAGTTGTGGCCTACATCCAAGAGCCTGTCAACAGAGATCACAGGCCGAATGCCAGTGACATGAGGCCTAATAAGAGGTGAGGACAGGTCGAGCGAGTCACCAGCCTCAAAGCAGCTCCAAATTATGGTGCACAAGAGCTAATTGAAAGCACCGTGTTTCTCAGTGGCTGGGCTCACACCTAACATCAAAGAAAACCTTTTCCAAGAAACCAGGAGAGTTGCAACACACTCGCCGACCGCAAGAATGAAAGGCATTGTACACACAATGCCAGTAATCAGCAATTCAACATCAAGCTGGCCTCTTTGAAGCTTTGAATAAATGACAATAATTATATAGCATGGTTAGGCTCATTTGGGTACTTGCACATCGCTAATACTTCAATTCAGAAAAATATTTTAAACTCTACAGAAACTGGATTAATTAAAGCTGCTGGTGAAAGCTCCAGGGTTTTACTGTGATTACGGAAACATGCCTAACTAGAAAAGTAGAAAAAGCTGACCAACAGTTTAAAAAAAACCTGACCCAAGCGCCAAAAAGCTGACAACTTGAGAACTGAGTGGCTGCTACAAGAGGCATTAGAGCAGAACTGATCATTGAAGTGTTCTCATCTGTTTAGCACAGTCTACCTTTATCACCACTGCCGTAACTGCCAAAGACTTGCATTTATATAGCACCTTTCATGACCTCAGGACATTCCAAATGTAGGAAAGGCGGCAGCCAATTTACGCACAGCAAGCTCCCACAAACAACAATCAGGTAATGACCAGATAATCTGTTTTTTTTTAGTGATGTTGGCTGAGGGCTAAATATTGGCCAGGACACCGGGAAGAACGGCCCTGCTCTTCTTCAAATAGTGCCGTGGGATCTTTTACATCTGCCTGAGAGGGCAGACGGGGCCTCGGTTTAGCGTTTCATCCGAAAGACGGCACCTCCGACAGTGCAGCCCTCCCTCAGTACTACACTGGAGTGTCAGCCTAGATTTTGTGCTCAATTCTCCTTCTGACTCAGAGGCAGGAGTGCTACCACTGAGACACAGCTGAAAGCAGAGCTACAGTCTGCACTTCCGTGGAGAAGGAAGACGGATCTCTCACCGCTTCTGAGGATAGGGCTACCGTAATTACAATATAGTTGTAACATGCTGTGTTGATTCTTGCAACAAAAAAATGCTTCCCTAATACTGCCACAAATGATGTGACAGTATCAGGGAAGAGTCGCAGATCTCAGTTGCTACACATCCTCAGAGACTGACCTCTGAACCTTCTTTTTAGGTGAGTCCCCATGAGATCTGAGTCCTTGATTCCAAAGCAAAGGGTAGCCTTCTCCTCGGCCCCCACTGGAAGGTGGCACATCCTCACTCACTCCCACTCCTCTGGCTCCATCTTACTCTGTGAATCATCCGATGCCACATTCTCACTCACAGTACAGGAAACTTTCGATTTACCGGCACCTGAATAACCGGAAATCTCTGTTAACTGGCAAAATTCAGGAGTAGGTTCAGGTAACTTTTATTACTTGCCTTCCTCCATCTGTTGCTGTGCAAGGGTGTGGCTGCAGCAGTTGCTAAGCTACAGAGATGCTTGGAACTTGTGGCCATTGTTCTGAACTTGTTGCTAAGCAACAGGGTTTGTTGCTTTATACGGAGCTCTCAGCTCCGTATCTTTTACTATAGCTTTCGGTTATCCGGAATTTTTGATGAACCGGCACCACGTCGGTCCCGTCCGTGCTGGATAAAAAAAAGTTTCCTGTATCTAATTTCCCTCCCGGGTCACCTTATTTGAGGTGCAGGAGTGAAAGAGCAAGTGTTGCAGGGGGTTGTGGCAGAGGCACATGGGACAGGGTCTTGGTCCAGGGACTCATGGGTGGGCTTCGCCTTCACATCTTTTCCCTCATCATTATCATCATTGACAAGAATGAATTTCCATGTCTCCTGCTCCTCCTCATCATCATATTCCTCCTTTTACTTTTCATCTGTCCCCTGTTGCTGTGGGTCTGCAGGGAGGGAGGATCTAAGCCAAGAATGGGTGAGCATCACGCCCTTGGGATTAAGGACCGAGAAGGTTGTGGAAGCTTGTCGCTACTGGGTAAGTGTGCAGCCACTAACCTGGCTCTGGTACTGTGCCTCCGACCTTGCCATCTCCCATGGCTAGAGCCGAGTGTCTTCCCAGCAGCTCTGTGGCCTGTTTCCCATAGGAATTGAGCTCCCTGATGTTGGGAATGCCCTTTTCGGTGCTCTGCCTCTCACAGGCATTGTGTGCAATATCTCCTGCAGCTTGATTGAGTGAGTTAGGTGAAGGTTAGCAATTGAGAACTCTCCCGGGTGACACTGGACAGCAGATGCAGTGGATCTACTGGTGTCACGCCGTTAAAGTGGAGAAAGTGGTTTTAAGGTTCTGGATGCAAGTAATTGTTGTTAGGGGAGATGCCGACACATACTGTAAGAGTCCTTAGTTAGTGCTCCCAGAGTGCAGTGTGAACGGTTGGCGGCGCAGCTCTTAGCTTTAGAGAGTGACGAGTGCGCTGGTGTCCAAGGAAGATAAGGGAGAGTGGGTGGCATGTTAACTGGCCTGCCCTGAACTTCTTGCTGCACTGGTCTGTGTGTGTGGGGTGAGAGAGCTGGCACTCAGTGCCACATCTCTCCATGTGGCACATTGCAGGTTTTTTTGCTGCTGTCTCCCATGGAGATCCAGTCGTCTCTCTCTCTCTCCTTTGCTGCACCTCATCAAGGAGGGTTTGAGGTCTATCTAACTGAGTGTTCTCTTCTTTTCTACCTTTTTGCAATACCCTCTCCCTTCTTTAGCTGCTTCTGCTAGATCCTCCAGTGGAAAATAGTCTTTAAAACTGGCACAAAATCACACTTGAACCATCCAATGCAGCCACTTGACAGTCAACTCACTGAGCCAAGCAATTCTCTACTTACCTGCACCTTCCCCAGCCTTCTGCTGCAATCTTCAGCCAAACTTGGCTTTTTAAAGGGCACACTCTAACTTCCAGGCACTCCCAGCATAGTACACCTATTTTATGCATGGTTTGCAGTACAGAACAATGCTGGATATTTAAATGAGCTCGCTCCTCAGATTTTGGCGTGTTCAATGTTGCAGAAGATGGCTGTCGAGTTAGTCCCAGATCAGGGCACACACCTGATGTAAGCAGCCCCTGAAACTCAAGACCAATGTCAGCTACCCAAAAGGAAACAGTGCCATTATTACAGAACACGGATTTTTATCAGTATACAGCAACAGAAGTCCAGGGGCACTCGTTTGAACCCCATTCATCAAAGAAAATAATGTCACTTTTGATGACATCCAACAAAGGTGGGGTCCAAGTGGCATTCCCGAGAAACCCCTCTCTCATTGCTATGGTGAAAAAGCATTTCTATTTCAGGGACATGTTTATGTCCTCTGAAGAAGTCTGGCAGATCTACTGTATGGGGTTAGATTCTGGATGAGGGAAAAATAACCCTCTGTTGAATGATGTAGAAGTGTTGGCCTCGTGCTGCCTCTGGGCTGAGCATTGGGATAATGTCTCCAGTTCTGGGACTGGTTTTTATTCTCTTGCCTCCTTTTCTTGCTCACTGGAATATGGTTCCAAGGGCACCAGTCACCCTCCATTCCTTGCCCAAGTGGCCACCCGAGTGGGTGTCAGCAGGCTATTCGACCTGATGCCCTCCTCACCTGACATCCGCAAATGTAATTCCAATAGGGGCCACAAGATAATAATCCGGGGTGGGAACCTTGGCTGATTTGCCCCTCCTGAGCCTGAGAGTTGAGGTCATTGTAGTGCCCCCTGCAGGCCAATTTCAAGGCTTCGGGATTGCGGTTTCTTCGGAAAAATGGCTGAACCAGTGGAATGAGATTCCCCCAGGGCAGATCGCTGGCCAAGCGGCAGGTTGCTCTGGCTAAGCTGTGCTTTTCCTTTTCCTCAGGTCTCACCAGTACCAAAGCTAAGCATTTTAAGACCAACATATTTGCCATGTTTCCCAAGATATGCAGAACATCTGGAAAAGTCTAAATCAATGTATTGAAAAATACAAATGGCAAATGTGGCACATGTCAGGTACAGAACTGAAGTGTATGTAGCATGATGGGTATAATCAGGACAGAAATGAACACAGAGGATGTGAGCTAGGAGCACATGACTAAAGAAGAGGGTGTAATGAGCCAGGCTGAATAACTCTCTGCAATTAATGGGATTTGGGGTTGAGACAGCACTTGGAGGACCTTTACTCTGTATCCTGGGCCTGACCTGGGCCTGCTAGAGGCAAAAGTGTAAAGAGAACTTTACCCATGCTGCAACTGATCTGGGAATGATTAATGCTGACACTGGGTGACAATAGCAGTAAACAATGTTCAATTCTTTCATCTTATAAATACAATATATATAAATGTTTTTAAATGAAAAAAATTAGAATTATTGCCTCACTTTACTCCTTGATTCTATGTGGGCCAGAAGAAAATCTCACCACGACAGGCTCGTTCATTTCTTCCTGAAATGGGGCAGAGGGGAGCAATAACATTTAACCTATTTTTCACTGAGATAATAAGCAGAACTAGATGGCAACTGGAGAATTAAGACTTGCATTTATATAGCGCCTTTCACGATCTCAGAGCAGCCCAAAGTGCTTTACAGCCAATTAAGTACTTTTTTGAAGTGTAATCACTGTTGTAATGTAGGAATATCATGAAACATTTACACTGGTTTCGTGGTGAACCTTTCGGGAATTTCTGTAACAATGGGAATGTCAGTGTATTATTAGCTATAGTGCTGCCACCTCATGGCCACACTTGCACATTACTGCAGGTTACAGACTGTATAGCCAAGGCCATGGGTTTACAGTTTTTATGGAAAGTGGATAAACTGGTGGAATGAGATCCCCAAGGTACCAGTAAAACTCCCGGAATCCTGTATAATAAAAGGGATAATTGATGTAATCAGTCGTAGTAAACCAGTGTCCCTCAACATTACAGCCCTGGAGAATATATACACAGAAACCACAGAAACCCCACAGTGCAGATAGAGGCCATTTCGGCCCATCAAGCCTGCACCGACCCATATCCCACCCGATCCCCGTAACCCCTACACCAACACATATCCCATCCTAACCCCGTAACCCCACGTATTTAATCCCCCTAACACTAAGGGTCAATTTTTTTTTATCATAGCCAATCAACCTAACCCGCACATCTTTGGACTGTGGGAGGAAACCGGAGCACCCAGAGAAAACCCACGCAAACACGGGGAGAATGTGCAAACTCCACACAGACAGTCACCCGAGGCCGGATTCGAACCCGGGTCCCTGGCGCTGTGAGGCAACAGTGCTAACCACTATGCCACCGTGCTGCAGGGTTCTGTTAATTCACCCTAGGACTATCATCTTTTCCTGCCTTGTGGGGGCAGGGGAGAGGGAAATTGGGGCAGGTAGGATGTCGGGTAGGGAGGGCATCACGGTTTTAATTCTGATTCTCCTTTGCTAAAAAGGTAAAAATTCATTGAAAATCTTTGAAACCTCAATGTCACCACATCACAAAGTAAATGGAAAAAAAATATTTTAGAAATCACATTTTGGTGTCTGGTTTTCATTTTAGGAATAACTGGGCAGCTTTCTCAAAAACTGCACCATCCGACTTTAAACAGAATGGCTGGTGATGGTGTCAGATTCTGTTGAAGGTTGTAAGAAGGCTGGCCCCAGCGCTCTCTCTTTGGGCTGGGCATTGAGAGAAAGACTTGAGTTGTGCTCCAGGATTTACCTTCTTTCCAGTTTTCTCCTCAAGACATTGACTCCCAATGGGGTACAGTGCCAAGGCTACCTGATGCCCTCAGTACCAAACCCAAGTAGCCATTCTTCATGCATGAGCCTAGAGGTTGAGCATTGGCAGGCTATTAAACCGTGGAGGGCGTCACAGCCAAGCCCAGTCCTGTCCTCATCCATATAGTCCACTTGGGTAACTGGATTAGCGGTCAGAAACGAGAACCTGGCCTGAACTTTCCCTTCCCTAATCAATATCACTGTATTGCTGGCACAAGGGAGATGCTATCCATTTGTCCCCATTTTGTGTGCCTTTTAACAGCAGCAATGTGACACTTTTATGTTCCAGACTGCAGCAATATTGTTTCAATCGACAGAGACCTTAGTTCCTGTTCTGGGGCTACGGATAATATTAAATAGTTTTGATGCTAAAATTGGGATTTCCTATGTGGAAAAATATTGGGAATTATACTGAAAATCTTGTGGAATTAGTGGTTAGCACTGTTGCCTCACAGCACCAGGGACCCGGGTTCAAATCCGGCCTCGGGCGACTGTCTGTGTGGAGTTTGCACATTCTCCCTGTGTCTGCGTGGGTTTCCTCCCACAGTCCAAAGATGTGCGGGTTAGGTTGATTTGGCTATGATAAATTGACCCTTAGTGTTAGGGGATTAAATACGTGGGGATAGGGTGGGGTATGTGTCGGTGCAGGCTCGATGGGCCGAAATGGCCTCTATCTGCACTGTGGGGATTCTGTGATTTCTGTAATACGAGATTCCAAGTGTGGCCTTTACGACTTGATATGTTTCCTCATGACCAGTAAGTGGCGCCACCAACCTTTATAACACAGGATATCGACTCTCCTCACTAAACACAGCATTATTCGTAATAATAATCCCTTTACCCGTACGCAAACTGTCATTTCTTTCCAATAATTTGGAGCTGTATTCGCCACAACTTTTTCTTAGTATTAAACACGTTTCAAAAGCTGTTAAGCTAAAGCAGACCTTTAATATCCCGATGAAGGGTCTCACGTGAGGCACGAACCTGCCTTTTATTTTTCAGAGATTGGTTGAACTGCTATGTATTTCGTAGTATTTTCTTCTTTTATTACTAATTTTATGTTTTTAAATAATTTATTTAACATTGTGTTCTTTTATTTTCTCTGCTCTTTCCCTCCATCACTTTCTCCAAATCTCTGGGATGAGTGTGGCCCTGTTTCCACTTTCCACCAATATCGCTCTACTGCTGGTGAGCTGAGAGAAACAAGCAGTCTGGGTGCTCTTGGGAAGCCTCTGCTTGCCCCCTCCCCCGCTCAAACACGCACACACAACGAGACAGTATCTAGTATCCAGCGTTCAAGTGGGAGTCCAAAGCATTTGTCTTTATGGGCAGTATAATTGTGGACCATGGGGCCACATATAAAGTATAAATCCACATTCCCATTAATTTGCACATACCTCAAGTTGCTGATAGTGAGTCATGGCCAAATTGAGGGCTCCTTATGGTCTGTGTACTATAAATGAACACAAATAGTGTCCCTGTGCAGTATTTTAGTTGGGTTTACACAGCACGGCACGGGTTACAAAAATGGCTACAATGAGGCAGCAGTGCTAAAAACAGCCCTTTCCATACCTCCAGGCCCACAAAATTCTAACAACAAACCAGCAAATTACAAATAGGGCTGAGCTTTGAAGGCCTGATTGCCAGGGCTTAGGGGTTGTGTGTGGCCCACGGCCACAGTTTGGAAACACTTGGTCTAGAGGCAGCAGTGATGTGAAATTTGAGGTGTCAATCCTTCATCTCTGCTTTGGTACTACCGAGAGACTCTGCACTGGAACTCTCTGTGAGAATAGTGGTTGTTAAGAGCACTAGTGACCCTTCTAATCCCACAGTCTCCATTGTGGAGTGTTGTTGCTGAGTTCTGGAATTGGTGTGCACTGGATAGCAGCAGGCGTTTCTCTTGAGGTTATATGTGTTGAATTGTGAGGGTGCTGCGTAATCTTGACATTCAAGAAAAAGAGTGAGATACAGGATTTATAGACCAGTTAACTTAACATCTGTATCAGGTAAAATGCTTGACAGCATCATAATTAATTGCAGTGTATTACATCCAGCACTATACAGTAGTGCACATGAATACAAATTCCATTGTGATGTTATTTAGCTGCACAAGAATATAAATTCCATTGTGCAGTGACGAGGCTGCCTATATTCTGCAGCAGCCATCTTGTAGCTTGTGCTTTGTATTCCCAGCTGAAATGCCGTAAATGAATGTTATCTGTGTTTATGTAAAGAGCACTGAGGCTGTAATGAACAGTCAACTTGGATTTAGAATCCTGGAATTATTTTGAGGAGGTAGCTGAAAATAATGGATGAGAGTAGTTTACTTGGATTTTCAGAAGCTATTTGATAAAGTTTCAATTAAGACTTTTAAGGGAGATAAACACCAAGGATACCTGCGGTGACCAGTGGCGTGACATAGCAGTCGGTCTGGAGTCCCCACTCGTCACATTATTCAGATAGATTAAGGAAAAAAGGCAGATACATTTAAATGTAGATGAATGTGAGGTAATTACACATAGGAAAAGGACACAGCAACACATGTACACAATGAAGCAATGTTTGTTAATAAAGGTGGAGAAGGAAAGGATGTGGAGATGATTATTTATTGGTTACTGAAAGGATCCAGTCAGTGTGAGACTAATCGATAAAGCCAATAACCTGATAAGACAAATTTCAAAGGTATTGGTCAGTAAAGATCATTGTGGAACATAGGGCTATAAGCTTTTTTTATTCATTCATGGGATGTGGGCATCGCTGGCAAGGCCTGCATTTATTGCCCATCCCTAACTGCCCTTGAGAAGGTGGTAGTGAGCTGCCTTCTTGAACCGCTGCAGTCTGTGTGGTGAAGGTACTCCCACAGTGCTGTTAGGGAGGGAGTTCTATGATTTTGACCCAGCGATGATGAAGGATCGGCGATGTATTTCCAATCAGGATGGTGTGTGACTTGGAGGGGAACTTGGAGGTGGTGGTGTTCCCATGTGCCTGCTGCCCTTGTCCTTCTAGAAGCTACGAGAGAGACTCACAGACAGTACACAGCGGTCTGAAGGTCCTGCGCAGACCGGTCACCAGCTTTTATATGGGAGAAACCGCACATGTGCAAAAATTTGAATGGGCCGTGCAGCCAGTTAAAGGGACTGCGCACCAAAAAAAAATAAGAGGGAACATTGCTCACAGAATGCAACATGCTTAACTGGAAAAAAGAAGACAGGGGGAGGACATGACTTACATTTTTGGGTCTTTCCTAACCATCTTACTCTAGATTACTTTGGCTCTTGTATCATAGATTAGACTCATGCGCGAGTCCAAACTCTCTATACCTTAAAGAGTGTCTCTCCTTGCCTTGAGATCTAGTTAAGCTTTCAGTAACGTGCAGGGGGAAAAGAACAGCAAACTCTGTTTGATCATTGTTGCTAGCTACTGGACTTATCCGATGCCTCTGTAAGAACTCACTTCAGTCTTTGAAAGTGATAGAGTATCACAGCAGACCTCGTTTTAAATTTAAAGTATTAAGTGAATTTATTTCACCAAAGGTGAACAAACTAATAATTCATATAATATAATTTTAAATGTTAAACATCCTTCTACTTAACTTCTCAAATAGGCAAAATAAAAATAAATTGCAATTCTAAGAACTAAGCTAACTATTTGTGAATTGATTTTGAATAATAATGTTTCTTTTCTTAGAACTTCCTACCACTGTGGGAGGCTAATTAATCCAAACTCTAACTGATTTCTCTCTTTTCAGGAGTTTCAAATTGTTCAGTTCCTTTTTTCAGATTTTCATACCTGCTCTATGATTTGAACCGAACAGCTCTCTTATATCCCGGAAGAGACATACCATGACATTTTGAATATCTAGCCACTCAAATCTATCAATCATATATAAACAGAACTAATCACACAGCAGCATTTAAGTTTGAATTCTTCCCATGTCCAACAACCAACCAATGAAACTTGCAGCATTGTATTGGGATGGGTTTGCCTGTCTATTGGACTTCGCTGGCAATTAAGTGCCTTATCAATTATGACTATTTAAAGAGATAGTCACTAAACCAAAACTAGACAAAAAATACTTAATTTTTCTTACAATGATCCAGGGCTTTAAAATGCTGAGAGGCTGTTTGACTCAGACTGTGAATGCAGAACTAGAGGTTTAAAATTAGTAAGTCTCAAGTGAATCTAAACAGTAGAAGAAATGTTCTCCCTCCCTTATACAGCAGTGGATTTGTAGAATACACTTCCAGCAACAGTAGATGAGGCTGAGACGATTAATTCCCTGACAGAGGAGTTGAATGTAAGTCCCTGATGATTTAACCCCATAACTATTAATGTCTCCAGTAATGAAGGAGGCCATTCAGCCCATTCTGCCTTTGCCAGCAATTTACTAGACTGCTTGCACTCTTCCTGTATCTTCCTCTGCTTCAATTATTTATCCACTTCTCCCTTAAAAGATGCAATGGTCTCTGTTTCAACCCACTCCCAGTGGCAAAGCATCCCATGCTCCAACAGTCCTTTGAATAAAGAAATTTCTCCTACCCTCTCTCCTAACTCTGTGACAATTTTAAATAGCTGCCCCCTTATCACTGACTCCCCTAAGTGGAGAAAATAATATTTCCCTATTCACCCCATCAAAATCCTTTGTGATTTTCAAAGACCATTATTAAAATTGGTAAATGCTCTGGTACTGAGCCATGCAGACCCAAGGTCTGATACCCAGTCTGTGCTGAAATAGCTGATTGCAATTGGGGTGCTGTAAATGGCCTCAGTGCCCTGGTTTAGGGATGGGAAAAAGTAGATTTGAGTTCCTGCTCCTGATGGTATCCAGTGGTATCCCTGTTGGAGAGTGCGTGTTTAAGACATTGGATGATCAGCCATGATCTCATTAAATGGCGGAACAGGCTCGAGGGGCCGAATGGTCTACTCCTGCTCCTATCTTCTATGTTAAGTGCAGGATCAGACTTAGTGGTGATGCCCCCATCGCCCCCAACAGTTAAATGGCTGGCCGACACTATCTACACTCACACGTGAAGAATGGACTACTGGGTGAGGTACCCAAGGAAACCGTGCCCCAGCCATCAGTCGGTGCCTTTAAGAAAGGAGGAGAGTAAAGAAAAAAGAAAGATTAGTAACAAATAAAGTGGCTGTCTCTCCTCCGACCCTGCCAATCTGGCTTAGACACAATGCCATGACATAATACCCTCAATCGCATGCTTTTAACCAAAAGTAGAGGCGACCATGAAAAGAAGATATGTGTGTGGTCCCCTGGGTTATGGTTCCATGGGTGCTGGTCCCCTCTCTCCTTTGTAGGAAATAAACCGAAGACTTCCAGCACTCACATCTCCCTTTTGTAATTTCTAAACAAACCACTGCTATAAACTGTATGTTTGTGTACTCCATTGTAGACTGCACCTACAGTGAGACAACGGCTACTCATTACTGAAGTTGCAAGTGTATCACAACATTCGCTCACTTTTATTGCAGGGGAGTTTCCACCAGTTTAAGTATGATAAGCTCAGTCTAATTCTTTGTCTTCACTTGACACGTGGGCTGTTTTTGAGCTGTCAGTTTTGTTTTTGAAGCCATTGGATAGTGTGACAGATGCTGAGCTCAGTCCTGCTACAAATTATAAAATTGTAGTATCACGTGTTCTTGTACAAATTTAATTATATGTACGGAAGTGTGGCTGAGTTCAACTAACTAGAGTTAAAATGGAAATTGTGTTTCCTCACAAGGCCACCAGGTGAGACGGGGTCAAGCTGCCTGTGAGACAGGACAGAGCAGATTGTTTGGTCTGGTAATTAATTATATAAGAGGCAGGTGATACAACATCTCCAGCATTTAGCAGTTCTTGGGTATGTGAGGCCTGGATGAGGTGCGAACATTTACTTGTCAAGTGTCTCCAGATGTTTCCTTGTGTCTTTGGTTTATCTTGAGCGCCAGTTCTGAATCTGGAGTCTGTCAGGCTGACATAAATATGAAAACTTTCATCCAGTTCTGTAGCTCACTTGGAAATCAAGGCCTAGGCTTTCCGTGGATCAGGGTGGGTAAGATGCTTAAGGATGTGCCTTACCATGTCTATGCCTCTCTACGCCTCCCCACATCCCACCCCCTCCCAATTCCTGGTGCCTGGTCCCAATGGCGGAGGGTTCGGGTATTTCACAAATGATTTCTTGTGATTTATGTCCTTTGAACACTGCGATGCCTGTTAATTCCAGGTACCCAAATGAGGAGGCACAAGATACTGCCTGGATCCCCATGCTGTAACAAGCCCTGGAGGCCGCTGCAGCTAACCGCCATCTCCATTTTGGCGGGACTCCCCGGCAGAGGCCGGAGCTTGCCTCCTGTATTAAAATAACCCTGATGCCAGAGGTCTGTCTAGGTTCACTAGCCCCAAGTTACTGTGGCAAGACAAGATTCCGTGGTGCTTGGAGCCCAAGTTTTTGCTTCACCTGAGATACTGGTGGGGGAGGGGTCAGATCCCAGGGGGTGTTGGATATCCGGTTGCGGGGTCTTTGGATTGGGGATCCGATGGCAGGGAAGAAGGTAAGCTTGGGAGGTGGGGGGGGGGGGAGGGGGTGGGAAGCATTCCTACTCTTCCTGGCCCACAGCAGTGCTGTAAAGGCACTTACCTTTTCCCTGAAGCACTCCTCACCTCCCTTTATCTGCCGGGTTTCCCGAGGCCCGGAAACCCGGCCGAGCAGAGTTAAACCTGGAAGACATGTTCAATCTGAGGCACACAGCCTCATTATAATATTTAAATGGCGAACTCGCCTCCTTGGAGCGGGTTGGTTGCCTGTCCCCTGTCCCACCTCCATTAAACCCAGAAGTGGGCAGGTTGGAGGCAGATTGGGGTCGGGTTTGAGATTTTTAAAATTTTCATATCCCACCTGACCCCCCACCCCACCCATTTTTGGGAGTTAAAATTACCCCCTAGATTCTTACACAATAGAAAGAGGCCATTCGGCTCATCATGCTTGTGCCGGCTCTTTGAAAGAGCTATTGAATTTTAGTCCCACTCCCCTGCTCTTGCCCCATAGCCCTGCAAACATTTTTATCTGATGAATTACCTGCTTTTGTGTTTATTTCTTGTAATAAACAATTTGCTTGAAATCTAAGTTCAGTCAACTTGGTGTTTGTCCACCTATCGGGGAGATGAGTACCTGAGCATCCCGCACTCTATACAATATAACCTGCTGTAAAAGTGTACCTTGTTAGCCACAAGGCACATTACATCCCATCCACTACACGCTGTGTTTCTGTTTATGGAAACTGCCTATTGTAGTGCGAGTGATTAACGAGTCTTTGGAGATGGCCCGAAGTGTAGCAGCGTTCAGTTTTCTGGGTTGGCGGCATGTATATGAAAATTGCCGCTGCCTTCTCGCTGTCCAAGTTTTAGGTGAATCCTACAGCATATAATCCAGCAGTAAATTGGCAATCTCATCAGAGAGCCAGAGGAAAAATTTGCACGAGTGGAGGAGTTTGAGGCTGGAGTTAATGCACGTTGTTAGGGCAGGGCTAACAGGAGCTTGTCGCTGCAGCTGTCTCAGCTCACAACTGAAACTGAGTGACAAAAGTGGAAAATGTGTTGCACATCCTATCATGACAGGACAGTGTAAATTGTGTCAATCACCTCACTGAGTCACTTATCTGTGTTGTCATCGTGCACATCTATCCTGCCTCCTCAAAAAAAAAGTGATTTACCAAACTGTTTATTAAAGGAGCATAGCCATCACCAAACCTTCCTATAACAGTTAGTCAGATCATTCTGAGGACAGCCCCTTTAATAATTTGAGGTGTAGCTAACTCCACTTTTGAAGGATGGCTCAGTTCACCTTGGAATTCTGTTTTCTTTCCTCCTTTGTTTGTTTAACTTGACTAATTTACAGTGAAGCCATCTTTGAGACCATGAATTTTGTTTCCTGTTGACCTCTTCACCTTTGGCAGGAAGCCAGCATTCTTGTCTCCACTTCCTGGGTGCTGGAGCCAAGCCTTATCTGAAGGACTGTGCTATTTATGTATATCATTCAGGAGAGGGGAGGCAGTTTCTGCTGAAGAAGGAATGGGCCAAATCTGGAGCACTTAATTGGAGTGGAATTCCTCCGCCTCGCCCTAATCTAACATCAGCTACAGATACTGTTCGACGGACAGAAACTGCAGCACTTGCCAGCTTCCTCCATGTGCACAAACAGTACATTGCCTACCCTCCCAACAATGGCTGTGGGGTTGAGTCAAGGTCTGCCTGCCACTTGAGGCCTTAAACACTGTTGAAAGGGAGATTAGTCATTTTCTGGCTGGGCCACAGGCTGGCTTTTGATTTAGGCTAAGAGAAAGCAACTTGTATTCATACACAAACCCATTTAAACCAAAGTCTATACATTTATTTCTTAACCCATAAACTGCCAGCAAACGCCTGTCTCCCTGCACAGACTGATTTTGTTTGTTTTTAGCTCACATGCTGTGACCATACGACAGTAATGAAACTACCCAAACATCAGGAATAACTTTATGACTGCAATGTTAACCTATAGCTGCTAAAAATAAACATAATTGTACATAAAAATTAAAAAAATGTAAGCAAGTTCCTAGTATTTCACGTACGAGAGCAAAATACTGCAGATGCTGGAAATGCGAAATAACAACAGAAAATGCTGGAAAAACTCAGCAGGCCAGGCAACATCCGCGGAGAGAGAAATAGAGTCAACGTTTCAGGTCGAAACCCTTTGTCAAGACTGAAAAAGCACAGGAAATTAAACAGATTAAAAGGCCAGTTTGGGGCCAGTATACTGTATTCACTGCTCACGATGTGGTCTCCTCTACATTGGGGAGACCAAACGCAGATTGGGTGACCGCTTTGCGGAACACCTCCGTTCAGTCCGTAAGGATGACCCTGAGCTTCCGGTCGCCTGTCATTTTAATTCACCGCCCCATTCCCACTCTGGCCTCACCGTACTCGGGCTCTTGCATTGTTCCACGGAAACCCAGCGTAAGCTCGAGGAACAGCACCTCATCTTCCGATTAGACACTTTACAGCCTTCCGGACTCGATATCGAGTTCAACAATTTCAGATCATAACCTCGGCCCCCATTACATTTTTACTTATATTTTTTATCCACACCTTTGTTTTGGCCCTCCCCTCTTTTTTTTCTCTCCCACATGGCAGCTGTCTCTCATTCTGCCAGCGCATTTCACACCTAATCTAGAGCCATCTTTTGTCTCCACTAGTCTTATCACCATCTCGTCTCGTTTTGAATACCTCTTAATGTCTCTTCACTTCTCTTTTGTTCTCTCCCAGCCCCCAAACTGGCCTTTTAATCTGTTTAATTTCCTGTGCTTTTTCAGTCTTGACAAAGGGTTTTGACCTGAAACGTTGACTCTATTTCTCTCTCCACGGATGTTGCCTGGCCTGCTGAGTTTTTCCAGCATTTTCTGTTGTTATTTCCTAGTATTTCATCTTCCTTATTTATTCCTTTTTTCTCTTCCCTATTCTCTCATTTAATTTTTTTTTTAATTCTTTTTCGAACTTACCGTTTCTGCCGTATTAAATGATACTTGAACATTGCTTCAGCTTTTCCAGCATAATTAAGCATGCTCATGAAGCTGCAATTTTTCTGTGTTACCTCCTTGTGATGCAGCATGTGTTATAACAATTACATAAAGTGTTATCAAAATATGAAGATCACTAATCATGCTCAACACCTTTTAACAGCACTAAACTGTTAATAGCACGTAGGAGCTCAGGCCAGCTGTTTACTCAGTGATTTTTCCTTCACAGTAGAGCCTAGAAGATACAGAATATGCTGTTTCAATGACTAATGCTGGACGTACTGCTTTAAGGAGTCCAGGAACGACTTGGAAGGACAGAATACATGGAATGGATGGCTACCACCTCACCAAAGCCAGAAGATCCTGGTGCAGCAATCACGGGAGGATGTCTCAATGCAGGTCAATGTTGTCTCCTGAACCTGCAGGATCCAACAGAATGTCAGAAAGAAAATGGCAGACTTCAAGAAATCTGCTGTGGTAAGTCAGCACTATTAATCTGCCTGACAAGTGCCTGCTATAGGTGGACGTGCAAGAAAGTCAGCCCTGCCAAACCTCTCCACCTTTCCGGCTTCTGCGTGCAAACCAATAGGAGGGTGTCAACTCGTGCAGTACTGGCAGTAGAGAACCGGGGCCACGAATACTTAGCTTGAAAGGGGAAAGAAAGTGCATCTGCCAACATGTGTGCACAATTCCAAAAGGGGTACATATAATGAATGCTTGCAAGTCAATCTAGCAGGGTCATTTATGGCTGTTCAACTGAAGCATGTAGATTGTGACCAAAGCTGTGCAGTTGTATGAAATCTCCAGTAATTGCTTCCCCCCATTCACACGCAGTCACCTCTGGAGTATCTTAAAAGATTTATCTTTGCCGCCCCCCCCCCCAACTCCATTTCCTCATTTACATGTTGCCCCTTGGCAGCATCATTTGTGGACATAGGGTCAGTTTCCATGTGTACCTTGACGTGTCCCAGCTCCGCCTCTCCATCACCACCCTCAACTCCATGATTACTCTGTGCTGTCAGATTGGTTCCATGACATTGAGCTGTGGATGAGCCAAATCTTTCTCCAATTGAACATCGGAAAAACTACATCCATTTATTTGCCTCCGTAAAAAAAACTCTGTATCGTTGCCCCTGACTCCATCCCCTCCCTAGCTGCTCACTCAAGCTTAACCACACAACGTGCAACCTCTGTGTTTTGTTCAGTCCAAAGCTGAGCTTATATCCTATACCATTAACAGGACCAATTACTTCCATCTCCGCAACATCACCAACCTTTGCGCTTGCCTGATCTCCACTGCTGTTGAAATCATCATCCACACTTTAACATAGAACTTACAACATGAGAATAGGCTGTTTGGCTCAACCAATCCGTGTTGGTATTTATCATCCGCATGAGTAGTAGTCCTAATCTCGTACCTGCCTTGTTCCCATATCCCTTTACACCCTTTCCTTCAACCACCTATATAAACTATTCTTAAATGTTGACATGGTTTCTGCTCCAGTAACTAACTCTGGTCATGCATTCCACAGCCTCTCAACCCTATGTGTAAAACGTTTTCTCCTGCTCTCTGTCCTAAACCTCTTACATTTAATTTTATATCTATGTCCCCTTGTTTTTTGTTACCTCCAAACATGATTTCTGCAATGCCCTCATCACCAGCTTCCTGAGGTCCACCCCACACCAATTCAACTCATCCTAAACTCTACCACCTATACCCTATCCTGCAGTTTAAGTGCTGCTTGTCCATCACCCTGTCCTTGTTGACCTCCATTGGCTTCCAGTCCCCCACCGCACGGAATTCAAAATCCTTGTCCTTGTTTACAGATCACTCCATGGCCGCTCTCCACCTTACCTCTGCAGCCTTCTCCAGCTCTATGTTCCAGCCCATTCCCTTTGATCCACTGACTCTGCCCTTCTGTGCATTCCCCCTCCCGCTACCATTGGTGGCAGTACTTCCAGTGTCTTAGACTGCTCTGGAATTTCCTCTGTACACTCCTCTGCCTTGCTTTGAAACAAAGATAATTACCGCGCAAAAATAGGAACGAGTGACAGTCAGCAGGGCTGGCAGGGGTGACTCATTAGCCCAAAGCATGACATAGCCCATCACCGCATCACAAGTCGATTGTTGTTCATTTGCTGGTTGATTTTCCTGCAATGATACTTCTTTATTCGGTTGTTTGCTGTTGGTTTCAAAGTGTATCGCACCACATTTCACAGCAGATTTGCAGACTGCACGAGCTTTGGTTAGATATTCCCAGGTTTCCCAGGTGGGCGACATAGTACACATGGAGCTTTGGGGGCCACGTATGAAGTCTAAATCCATGTTCCCATAAATTTGCAAGTACTGTATCTCAAGTGTTCTGATTTAGGATTTATTCACCAATTAAGCAAAAATGGATAAAAACAATCCTTTCTAAACCTCCAGCCCCACAAGATTCAAACCAGCAAATAAGAAATATAAACACAAATAGGACTGAGTTGCTTGAGCAGTTTGTCAGAATGTGACTTGTGGTCTGCGATTTGGCTATGCCTGATATATATCGACCCACAAGGTATTTTATTCTATTAAAGTACAGCTAGTATGTGACCAACAACATAGAATAATGCAGATAGAGATCTGTTTCTCCTGGAGCTCGTATGATGCTTTTATTTTAAGGTTATCAACAACAACATTTATATAGCGCCCCAAAGGCGCTTCACAAAGGCTATCAAACAAAATTTGACACCAAGCCACATAAAGAGATATGAGGACAGGCTAGGTTTTAAGGAGGGTCTTAAAGGAGGATAAAAAAGCAAAGAGGATTAGGGAGGGAATTCTACATTTTGGGCCTAGACGGCTGAAGGCATGGCTGCCAATGGTGGGGTGAAGGGAGTATCAGATGCACAAGAGTCCAGAGTTGGAGGAACGCTGAATTCTTGGAGGGTTGTAGAGAAAACAAATTAAAAATTGGGACGTCAGGCAAAGGCTTATTCTGGAACATATTCCTAGGGAAGAACGTTGACGTGGGCAGCAGCGATGGGATCAAGAACAATTGGAAGTGTTTTTGGAGAGAGGAGGGACTGAAGGATATAACAGGGTTTGTCTATGAAAACAGGATAAGCTTTAATTGGCCTTTTTCATGAAATTTGCTTATGTCCTTACGATCATCATTAGGAGTTTCCCCCCAAAATTCTTATTCTTGTTATCGTTATCTCCTGTAAGGAGCTGCAGCTTTGAATTTATTTACATCAAAGTATGTTACGTGTTTAACATTTTGCAGTTTTAATAACAAACTGTTATATTTGCATTTTATCTGTTCACCAGCCATAATATAATAGTTTATTTATCCAAATCATTATCTAACGTATTGATTTGCTTGTGGATATCACTCCCCAGAGCTGAAGATAGCCACAGATAATATTGTGCATTGAAGTTGCCTTCTGTTTCACCAGACATGATAATGAATTTGAACTGACCTGTCAAGGTTCCTAGGTGCCGGGCCTATATATGAACAACGCAGCAACCACACAACTAGAAATAGCAGAGGCATTGGTCACAATCTGTCAATCCTCATTGGATACAGGAGTAGTGCCGGAGGACTGGAGGGTTGCTAATGTTATACCACTATTCAAGAAAGGGCAGAGGGATCAACCAGGAAACTACAGGCCAGTCAGCCTAACTTCGGTGGTGGGGAAGTTATTGGAAACCATTATCAGGGACAAAATAAACTTTCATTTGGAAAGGCATGGGTTAATGAAGGAGCACCAGCATGGATTTGTTAAAGGCAAATCGTGTTTGATTAACTTGATTGAATTCTTTGATGAGGTAACAGAGAAGGTTGATCAAGGTAATGCAGTAGATGTTGTTTATATGGACTTTCGGAAGGCATTTGACAAAGTGCCTCACAGGAGGCTTGTTAAGAAGATGATAGCCCATGGAATTAAGGGGAAAGTGGCAGTGTGAATACGAAATTGGCTCAGTGACAGGAAGCAGAGGGTGGTAGTGGATGGATGTTTTGTAGACTGGGAGGTTGTTTGTAGTGGCGTTCCCCAAGGACCAGTTTTGGGTCCATTACTGTTTTCAATTTTTATAAATAACCTAGACTCGGGTGCAGGGAGCAACATTATAATGTTTGCAGATGATACGAAACTTGGTAACGTAATAGATAGTGATGGGAATAGTTGTAGACTTCAGAATGACAGACAGGATGGTGAATTGGGCAGAAGCATGGCAGGTGGAGTTCAATACGGAGAAGTGTGAAGTGATGCACTTTGGGAGGACTAATATGGAAAGACAGTAACTATAAATGGCACGATTCTGAAAAATGTAGATGAGCAGAGAGATCTTGGTGTCCATACACAAAACCTTAAAGGTGGCAGTGAAAGTTGATAAGGCGGTTAAAGAGGCATATCGGTTGCTTGGGTTTATAAATAGAGGCATAGAATATAAAAGCAAAGAGATCATGCTAGAACTTTATAAATCACTGGTTAGGCCTCAGCTGGAGAATTGTGGACAGTTCTGGGCACCACACTTCAGGAAAGATGTAAAGGCCTTAGAAAGGGTACAGAGGAGTTTTACCAGGCTGTTACCAGGGATGAGGGACTTCAGTTATGAGGAGAGGTTAGGATTGTTCTCCATGGTACAGAGGTGACCTAATAGAGATATTCAAGATGATGAAAGGTTTTGATAGAATAGATAAAGTTTGTTCCCTCTGGCGAGTGGGTCAATAACCAGAGATCATTGATTTAAAATCATTGGCAAAAGATCTAGAGGGGAGATGAGGAGAAGTTTTTCACGCAGAGAGTTGTTGGGATCAGGAATGCTCTACCTGAAAAGGTGGTGGAAGCTGATTCCAGAAATAATTTTAAAAGGGAGTTGGACAGGTGCTTGAGGATGAGGAACTTACAGGGTTGTGGACAAATAGCGGGGATGTGGGACTAAGCACGACTGCTCTTTCAAAGAGCCAGCACAGGCGCGACGGGCCGAATGGCCTCTTTCTGTGCTGTAAGTTTCTATGATTCTATGATTTGACATCTGGTCATAAACGTAAAATCATTTTTTTAGCATGGTTGTATCGCTCTCTTCCCCATGCTGCAACTCTCAGAATTGCCCCGATATCTCTTCCAAAGTTGTGTATGTGGTTGCACCTCTGCAGGAGATCATGTACGATCTCTTCCACAATGGGTTGGACAGTCTCTTGAGAGAAGGTTCTGTAAAGTTTTGTCCTTGTCCTCAGAGATAAATTGATCAAAATTCCAGGGTATCTGTTTAACCTTATGTCCTACAAAATGCATTGTTAATTGTGTGTCTACCGTCACATGACATTTCCAGGGTGCTCACGGCTGAGCACTGTTTAACGTTGCACTCTAAAGTGATCACACTCCCCTGTCCTCCATAACCTTTCCAGCTGTTCCTATTGTAAAGGAGTTGATTGACACAGCAGGAACTGCTTTCACTGGGAGTCAGTTCTACATAAACACAGGGATGAGGGACTTCAGTTATAAGGAAAGGTTGGAAAGGTTATTCCAACTGAAATTCCTACATAAACACAACTTGGTGAGGCAAAATATTCCTTCCAATTGCTGGCAAAGCAGTGGCTGGAATTTGAAATCTTCACTGGCGAGCTCCCTGGGGATGCCCAGCAGGTGTCTGCAGCTTGAAAGCCTCATGTAAATGAGGCTCAAAGCCCAATATCGAGTGTGCCTCAGATGTACCTGTTCTGGTGCAGGGATCGTGTCCTGTGCTCAATTCCTGCCGGAGCTGCTCGTGTGAACCAATTTCTAGGCCAGAAAGTTTTATGAGAAGTTGAAACTGAAAGCCAGAAAATATCACTTTGATGATGAAATCTATAGAGAAACTTATTTTCAATCTAAAGGTGTTCTCATGGAGGGTAGTTAGCCCACTTCTCAATATATATGTTTAGAAGCATTGGGGGAGAAATTCGGTTGGGCCGGGGGGGCGCTAACGGGGCGCTAACGACTTACTGCCCGGGCGCGGCAATGTTAGCGCCACCGGCAAAATTCACCTGGTGGTTTGCGATGGTGCTAACCAGTACCGCCACGATCTCATGCACCTGGAGATCGTGACTTCATCTGCCACACATCGCCCCGGTAGCTCCCCGGACTGGAAATTTATTCTCGCCCCCTGTCTCAGCGCCTGCCGTTAGGAACGACAAGTAGAGGAGGTGGTTTGCAGTCAGCTGGGAGCTGGAGGAACGCTATTTAAAGGCGTGCACTTCCTGTTTTTTTGTCAGCAAACAGTGCTGCCTTGTCACTTTGACAGAAGTAGACAGACATTTTGACCCATTTTAGGTTTTCCTATTTGTCTTACTTTTGATACTGCAACATTTCCAACACTTAATGGGGGCTGTACTGGCACGGGACCTCGCCCTCCAGCTTCGCCATCGGAGGCAGCGGAGGCAGAGAGAAAGATTGGAAAACGTGGCCAGTGGGATGAGGGCCAACAGGGCTCTCAACAGGAGACCTTACCCTCCCAGGGTATTCTGGGAGCAGTTCTCCTACATTCATCTGTCAGAGGAGCAGTGCCTTAGAAGGCGTCGCTTCAGCAAGGAGGTGGTCACAGAGCTTTGCCACCTCCTGCAGCCAGAGCTCCAGCCAGGATGTCTCTCTCAGTGGCAGTGAAGGCCACAGTCGCTCTCAATTTCTATGCCAGTAGCTCCTTCCAAGCTTCAACAGGGGATATTGCAAACATTTCACAGTCCATTGCTGCATCCGGGAGGTCACAGACGCTCTGTACAGAAAGAGAAGGGAGTACATCTCATTCCCCATGACCAGAGACAAACAGCATGAACACTCGTGGCTTTGCAAAGATAACGGGCTTCCCCATGGTTCAGGGTGCCATTGACTGCACCCACGTGGCATTACGGGCACCTCATCACAATGCAGAGGTGTTCTGCAACCGCAAAGGCTACCACTCTCTGAACATGCAGTTGGTGTGCGGCCACAGACAGCTCATTCTCACTGTCAATGCCCGCTATCCTGGCAGCAGCCATGATGCATTCATCCTGCGACAGACTGGTGTCACAGCACTGTTCCACCCACCACATGAAGCTCACGGCTGGCTGCTCGGAGACAAAGGTTATCCACTTGCCACCTGGCTGACGACACCCCTCCGCAACCCTAACACTCCTGCTCAGCACGCATACAATGAGAGCCATAGCGCCACCAGGAACCTGATTGAACAGACTATCAGTGTGCTAAAGCAACGGTTCCGCTGCCTTGACCGCTCTGGCGGAGCCTTGCAGTACTCCCCTGATTGAGTCTCCCTTTTCATTGATGTGTGATGCATGCTGCACAACCTGGCCATTCTGAGGGCCCAGCCATTGCCACCAGGGATTGCTGGTTCACCTCAGGAGGAGGAGAAGGCAGAGGAGGAGGATGAAGAGGAGGAGGAGGAGGCAGAGGAGGAGGATGAAGAGGAGGAGGACGAGGGAGAGGAGGTGGAGGAGGCAGAGGAGGAGGATGAAGAGGAGGAGGAGGAGGAGTAAGAGGAGGAGGATGAAGAGGAGGAGGAGGAGGAGGCAGAGGAGGAGGATGAAGAGGAGGAGGAGGAGCAGCACCAACGTAGGAGGGAGCCACTCAATGTTGCTTCTGCAAGGGCCGTTCGTAAACCCCTCATTACACAGCGCTTCCAATAAATGAGACAGCACATGGCATTTGCGCAAAACAACCACATCATTACAGCCAGCTCACAGTCGATCACCGGGCAAAGCTCAAATGAGAAACATCACAAAATTTGCAACGTCGGAATAAACATTAATTATTCTGCACAACTCTCTCTTATCAAACACAACCAATAATAAACAAACACAACAATTTATCAACAAACACAACTGGTTCTTAGCAAACGGAACTATTCCTTACCAAACTGAACAATATATTTACAAACACATCAATTTTTGTCCACACACTCCCCCCATTTGCTATTAACATTTTATTCACTGGGTCTTCCTCAATGATTTCCCTCCCCTTTGCAATTCCCCCCTCCCAACCCTACTGCTCCTCCGTAATGTGGCCCCAGTGGCTGCAGCAAGGCTGGCGGAAGGCTGCTGAGTCTGGGAGCCAGAGACTGCAGATGGCCTTGCAGGATGCCCTCGTCCAGCTCTGGGCCTGGAGGGCCTGGCTGTAGACTGCACCACCTCAGAATGGGCGGAGGCAGTCTGGGATGGCTGGGTTACAGGCTGCGGCAAGTGCAATGGCGGAGTGGCAGTGGTGGGAGCAGGAATGCTGTCATCCTGAGAGAGGACAGCACCTTCCTGCTCGACCGACACACTGCCACTCCCCCGGGGCAGAACCTCAGCATCCGGAGCAATCTGCTCGAGCACAGATTGCTGGCCTGCTGCGGCACCATGAGATCCCCGGTGGACAGTGGGCGACGATGGCAGCAGTCAACGCTTGCGTAGCTTCAATCGGAGACTGCGTGAGAGCAGTCTGACACTGGATGCCACCAACCACTGACTCCATTACAGCACTAAGCCTCTGCGTTGCCTCGGCCTGTGCTGCAGTAGCTGCTGCCACCTCCCCCATGACACGCGGCATGAGGTCTGGGACCCCACGGTCTCTCTGTGAGTCGACCATCCTCTGCAAAGTGCCAAGAATGGGCTCGAAGGTTTACGCAGAGATGCGAGCAATGCAGGAGGCAGACTCCTCCACGCTCCTTGCCAGTGCATCCATGTTCTCGGGCACCCTTGCCATTGCACCCATGAGCTCAGTGTGCATGCCCATCGCCTGTGTGATCATTGCCTCGACATCGAGGTCCTCGTCCGAGTCCTGTGCAGCAGAACTCGTGCGCGCACTCACCCTCCAGGGAGCTGGCCCCCGAGCTTCCCTTTCCCCAAGGCGTTGCTGCAGCCCGCTGGGTCCAGGTGATTCACCCACATCAGAGACAAACCCTCTGCTCCCCTCCAGCAATCGCGTGGCCCCAGTATCCGATGTGTCGCCCTCAGGAGACGCAGGCAGTGAGGTTCCGGCTTGGTGTTCCTCCTCCTCTCCCGTGTCACTGCCACTGGG
Source organism: Somniosus microcephalus (assembly GCF_052327205.1). Classification (NCBI taxonomy): domain Eukaryota; kingdom Metazoa; phylum Chordata; class Chondrichthyes; order Squaliformes; family Somniosidae; genus Somniosus; species Somniosus microcephalus. The sequence continues at coordinate 46,665,968 of NC_141001.1, forward strand.
AGGCTGAAAGACAGGCTGGTCAGATGGTGGCTGATTATCTGAAAGCATTAAGGCACAAGAGTGGGTTTAACATCAGGGGAGGGGGCTGGAAGGGAGCAAGGAATGGAGACAGTATACTTAGATGGAAAGTGGGACGGGCTTGTGTTGTGAGGGGGAGGTGGTATGAGAGAAGAGGGAGAGGTGATGTTGTCCCCAAGGGAGTCGACCTCTCCAACTGCCACAGCACCCACGCCCTGGGCCGTGATGATGCCGAGCACTTGCTCCTCCAGCTGTGTGAGGAGGTGCAGCTCCGCCTGACCACCTCCTGTGCATTGCTGCTCCCTCCTGTTATGAGCAAGCTTGGCCTGCAAGAAAAAGGACAGCGTGTGAGTGAGTGTGCAGCCATGTGCTTGGCAGATGTGCCTACCATAGTTGAATAGCTGTTAATGTATGCAAGGCGTGAGATGTGGATGTGACTTTTAGTAGGTGGGTATAGTTGGTGGGTGAGTGTTGGGGATGTGATGGTTTATATAGTGTGCGCACAGAGTGAGGTTGTGATGGTGGGACGTAGACGTATTTCAAGCATGTACTCACCCTGACCAGCCGAGTGAGGTCACTGAACCTCTTGCGGCACTGGGTCAGAGTCCTGTGGACCAGGCTTCTGGCCGAGACATACTGGGCCTCCTCCCTCCACATCCTTCTGAACTCCTGCGGCAATGGCCTCCTGCCAGTGTCTGGGAACAGCACTGCCCGTTGGCGTTCCACAGCCATAACCAGAGCCTCCAAAGCTTGGTCGCTGAACCGGCGAGCTCTCTCCCTGGGCCTCTGATCAGCCATGAGATTTCTGAATGATGGTTTGCACCTCCTTGCAGGCCCAGGTCACAATCAGCAGTGATCAGAGTGAGGCTGTGCAGCATGATTGAACCTCCCCTTTAAGAACTGGAAGGCGCCAGTCTGTCGGAGTACTTGTAATTGACAGTGCCGGAACCTGAGTAGCGCTCTGCGGTAGTGGCCCGCTCCCTGACGTTAGTGCCCTAAGAGAAGCATGTAGTGCTTAATTTAGCGCTCCACTTCCCTCTTGGGGCGCTAAAACTCAATTTTGCGGTCGCTGGTGCTTTAGTGCTGGGCACTAAAGTTTGCGCCTGGCGCAAATTATCGCCACCTACTGGTAAATTGGCCTGCTTCGCCCCAGGAGGTGCTTGGAGCGCTAAAACAGGCGCTACACGACTGTCTTAAGGTGCTAAGCCAGAGAAGCGAGGTGCTACCACCGAGGGCGGGTGCAGCGCAGGTGCGGCCAGTTAGCGATTGCATGCAGACACGCTGGCGCCGGTCAGCTCTTAAAGGGGAAGTTCGATCTTGGATTGCAGCCACACCCTGCGCATCAGAGCCCTGATTCTCGGCCTGGACAGACCTGCTGCCACATTCTTAAGCCTAGGACCATGGAAAGGGCCAGGGAGCGAGTGCAGCGGTTCAGCGAGGGGGCCTTGGAGGCTCTGGTTGGCGCGGTGGCGCGCAGGCGATCTCTCCTGTACCCGGACAGTGGCAGGAGGCCGCTGCCCAACGACTATCGCAAAGCTTGGAGGGAGGTGGCTCACAGAGTGACCTCCAGCAGCATGGTGCCTAGGACCCCTGTGCAATGCAGGAAGAAGTTCAACGACCTCACTCGGGTCGTCAGAGTGAGTGCCCTTTTCAGAATCCTCTTCATCCCTGCATGTCGACCTCACTTTATGGCCAAAGGGTCCTGAAAGCCCCAATGCCCAGCCCTCATCCAACACCTATGGCCCTTTCAGGAAACTCACACGCACCTTCAGCACTTTACACACTGTAAGGGCTAATCGACCATGGGAGGCAGTGCAGCCAAGATCAGGGCTTCACACTGTAAGGGCTATTCCACCATGGGAGGCAGTGCAGCCAAGATCAGGGCTTCACACTGTAAGGGCTATTCGACCATGGGAGGCAGTGCAGCCAAGATCAGGGCTTCACACTGTAAGGGCTATTCCACCATGGAAGGCAGTGCAGCCAAGATCAGGGCTTCACACTGTACTCAGAGCCCGCCCTTTCTCTTGCAGGGCAAGCTGGCGCATAAAAGGAGGCAGCAGCAACGGACCGGGGGAGGCCGGCCTCACCTTCAAGCCCTCACCGATCTGGAGCAGTGAGTCCAGCGGATTATGGCAGGCCGGATGATTGGCCCCGTTGCCACTGGAGATGCCGACCCCGTTATGGACAGCAATGGTAAGGTCATCACCTTTTTGACCTCTCTCCTTCCACTTGTGCCTCACACCAGCATCCTTTGCCACTATCGAACCAATACAGTACATTGCAGCACTCATGCCTCCCTCGCTGCCACCCTGTCCTCACGCTAAAGCCACTCTTGTACCTCCCTGCTTTCAGATGCTGATTCACCAGGTGAGGAGGCAGGCCCTCAAGCTGCCACTGTGAGTGACTCTGAAGGCGATGACGAGGAGGAAGCCAGACCATCAGTGACACCCTCAGCCGAGGCAGCCCATGGCCATAATGGGGACACGTCTTCCCTGGAGGGGAGCAGGGGGGAATGGTCTGAGGAGGGTGAAGCTCCAGGGCCCAGCGGGCTGCAGCAACGCGAGGGGGGTAGGGAAGCTCGGCGGCAAGCCCCGGAGGGTGAGTCTGGCCTCGAGTCCTGCTACAGTGAGCGCAGAAGAGGTGCGGCCCCTCGCTGAAATGAGTGCCCAGGCGGAGCACAGGCACACTGAGCTCATGGCTGCAGTGGCAAGGATGCCAGATTCCATTGAGTCACGGCAAGGAGTGTGCAGGACTTCGGCACAGCACAGGCAAGGAGTCTCTAGGACTTCGGCGCAACACAGGCAAGGAGTCTCCAGGACTTCGGCGCAGCACTGACTGCTGTCACCCTCGCTGGATCGGGCACGAATCACCGGGGCCCTCGCCGCTCCGCAGCAGGTCAGCAGTCTGTGCTTCAGCAGATTGCTCCGCATGCTGCAGTGCTGCCCCGTGGGAGTGCCAGTGTGTCGTCTGAACAGGGAGCTGCTGTCCTCTCTCAGGATGACAGCATTCCTGCTGCCAACACTGTCACTTCTCCACTGCAGCTGCCACCACCTGTAGGACAGACTGCTGCCGCCCATGCAGAGTTGGAGTAGTCAGCAGCCGGGCCCTCCAGGCCCAGAGCTGGTCCAGGCCGTCCCTCAAGGGCATCTGCAGTCTCAGTTTCTGACACTCAGCAGCCTTCCCCCAGCCTTGCTGCAGCCACTGGGGTCCCATTATGGAGGAGCTGCAGGGTGGGAAGGGGCGACTATCGCAAGCGAAGCAGATCACCCTCGAAGGGCAAAAAGTAGGAGGTGTAGCAAAATGCTGTTAAATGTTTTATTGAAGGCTGTGGATCGTGGTCATTTTTTGGTTTCTGTTTTGTTCATTGTCTCCAGGTTGTGAGAGCCAGTTATGTGACTGACTGCTTTTTGGGGGGTTTTTCTCTATTACTTTGTCATGCAGGAAGGGCACACAGTTTGTTAAATAAAGAAGTGTCTTTATTCAGAATGTGCATGTTTGCTCTTTGAACTATTTGTTGCCTTGACCGGCTTAGGGGTTGCGGCACGGTTCCATTCATGTTCTTTGAATGGCAGAAGCCATTCCTTCAGAGGGGGCCTAGAACCGGCTTGCTATAAGCCGCTGACGGATGGCCCTTGCACTTTGTGCCTCCCTCCCGTCTTGGTGCTGCTGCTCCTCCTCCTCCTCCTCCTCCTCCTCCTCTGCTGGTGCTCCAGTGTCTGGTGGCAGTGGCTGAGTCCTGAGGATTGCCAGGTTATGCAGCATACAGCACACAACAACGAAATGGGAGACTCGCTCAGGTGAGTACTGAATGGCTCCCCCGGAATGGTCCAGACAGCGGAACCGTTGCTTGAACACGCCGATTGTGTGCTTAATGATGTTCCTGGTAGCTTGATGGCTCTCATTGTATTGTTCTTCAGCAGGGGTGCTGGGCGCACGGAGCGGGGTCATCAGCCAGGTGCACAGAGGATAGCCCTTGTCCCCGAAAAGCCAGCCTCCCGGGTGAGCCGGGGCCTCGAAAAAGTCTGCCACAGAAGTCTGGCGCAGGATGAAGGCGTCGTGGCTGCTGCCTGGAAAGCGGGCATTGACAGCGACTATCAGCTGTCTGTGGTCACAGACCAACTAGATGTTCAACGAATGGAACCTCTTCCGGTTGCGGTAATCCTCGGCATTCTCTTGCGGCGCCCGCAAAGCCACATGCGTGCAGTCAATGGCGCCCTGGACCATGGGGAAGCCCGCTATTCTTGCAAAGCCCATTGCGCGCTCTTGCTGCTTGTCCGGGGTCATGGGGAAGGAGATGTACTGACGTCTCCTTTTAAAGAGGGCATTTGTGGCTTGACGGATGCAGCAATGCACCGCGAACTGGGAGATATTGGCAATGACCCCAGTAGCGGATTGAAAGGAGCCGGTGGCATAGAAGTTGAGAGCCACTGTGACCTTCACTGCCACCGACAGAGACGTCCTGCTCCTCAGTTGAGGCTGCAGATCTGGCTGGAGGAGGTGGCAGAGCTCAGTGACCACCTCCTTGCTGAATCGCAGCCTCCGAAAACACTGCTCCTCAGACATGTTGAGGTATGAGAACTGTTGGCGGAAAACCCTGGGACGGTAAGGTCTCGTGTGCCGACGCCTGTTGGCCCTCCTCCGTCTGGCCATGATTGGCACTCTCTCTCGGCGTCTCTGTGCCCTCTCAATGTAATGGAGAAGCCCAACGTTCCCACCCATTGCAGCCCCCATAGTATGTGGCCACTCAAGGTTATGCCGGTGAAAAAGCAAACCAACTACAAAGTTCTGGTCAGAAGCCAGAAGTACCTGTGTGAGCGCTGACTCAATGCAGAAAGCTCTCTCCCTTTGTCTCTCTGCAAATCTCTCTCTCTCTCACAGAAGGAGTGGTCCAAAAATGGCTACCACAAAGAAGCCAGGAAGAGCCCCCTTTAAATAGCGCCCCCCCATCCCCACAGCGACTGGGAACCGTTCCAGTCAACCAGTCGCTGGGAGCGACAGGCGGGAAGGAGGGGGGCGCCACTGAAGTTCCGGTTTGGGGCGTCCCAAGGGCGTTGCACCATGAAATGACATCAGGATCTGCGTGCGCAGCTGAGTGGGCGTTGCGGTTTAGCACCGCCGCTAAATGTCCGCTCAATTTCGCGAGAGGCGCAGGTCTCGCCGTGCCCGGGCGCGAGCCGCCTCGCGCCCCACTTATCGCCCTCTTAAGGCGCTAACGGGTGGCGCAACCAACTGAATTTCTCCCCCTGTGATTCTAGTCTGTAAACCTCTCTCTATGTGGTATTATCTGCTATTTCAAAGAGTTTGATAACATTACACATTGAATCCAACAGATTACTGGAGGTGGGATATTTGTTGATCCTTCGAGAATGCATCATTGTGAGGAGAAAGTATAGAAATGGTACAGCTTCTAAATCATGGGGATGGGGTCTATTCATGGGACCTGCTGTTAAACTGTTGAACGAGAAAATGGTTCTGTGAAAATCTAAAGCTGTAACTAGGACTAATAGTTCTATTAAACAGTTCCTACTTTAATAGAAAAGCAAAATACTGCAGATGCTGGAAATCTGAAATAAAAACAGAAAATGCTGGAAATACTCAGCAGGTCAGGCAGCATCTGTGGAGAGAGAAACAGAGTTAACGTTTCAGGTCGATGACCCTTCGTCAGGTCGATGACCTACTTTAATAGGTCTCTTTCACTTGCTCTGTGGAAGCTGTAATAATCCTTCCTTCTAATAATATCCCCTTGCTTTTGATTTTAGTTGATGAGTAAGGAGAGGAATTCCCAGCCAGGCAGGGTGTGAGCAGAAGCACATGGAGCAATAAGTCTGGGGAGTGTCACAGGTGAAGGGGAGATGGGCTGCACATGGCCCAGAGCTGTATTTTCAGTATGCGTGCTCCTTGTGTGTCATCGTTACATGAATCAGTCAAGCAAACATTAATTAATGAGTGAAGCAATGCTTCCTAACAGGGTATGAGAGATTACTGCTTTTAATTCATTAAATGGTACTTGCCCCCGTCATCTCTGAGAAAACCAACCCAGAGAGAGAATAGTATTTGCTGTCGACAGGATGGTTGCACGTCTTTCGTGTGAAAGGGGCTCCCTGTGTGATTGCGTGCAAGTGCTCCATTAATCTAGGCTGCAGTGTGTGGGGTGAGAAGCCTGATGCTTGGAAGTTCATTGACATTTATCCCACGACCTATAGGTTGCATCATGAGGTGTTTCACTTCTCTGTGTATACAAAGCACAGAATTCTGGGATAGTTAATAGGTTTACGACACAACGAGGCAAAATGAACTTTGGGTAATGACTAACTTGCTAAACATTTGCTTAAGCCCTTCCCTAGGAAAGAGAGATAACAGAACAAAGGCCTTTGATGGGTCTTACATGCCTTGTTTCTATGAGTAGGAATAGAACATTTTAAAGGGGACGTCATTACTATTCATGTCGCACAGAGCACAGAGGAGTGTGCTACACACTGTCGTTGACTGAGGTAGCATAGTGCTAGGATTCTGGAGAGTTGGAAATGAGTTGGGTGTCTCAGATAAGAAAAAAAAGATATTTGCATTGATATAGTGCTTTATCACACCGTCTCAAAGTGCAACCATTGAATTACTTTTGATGTACAGTCACTGTTATATAGGCAGCTAATTTTGTTTGTAAATCAGGAACACCTGATTTTCAAGTCTATTCTCTTGTCATTCCTGTTAGGGTGGGGGCACTACCATTATGATAACAGATTAGAATAGCCAAAGCTGTTACCATAGCAATGGGAGTCAATGTGACAAAATTAAAGATGGCAGCAGAAATCCTGGTCTTTAATGACTTTACAGAAACGATGTTTTGTTATTAGTGGCTTTTAATAAATAAAATAAAATAATAATATTTCCTTTTATAAAGCACATTATCACATCAAGTTGCCTCACAGCAGTTCATACAATTATTTTTGGAGTGTAGTGACTATTGTAATGTAGGCAAATGTGGCAGCCATTCTGTGTCACACCATGTCACAAACAATGAGATGAATGGCCAGTTAATGTTTTTTGGTATTTTGGGTTGGGTGAATGTTGGCCAGAACATTAGGAGAAGTCCCTGCTCTTCTTCAAATCATGCCATGGAGCAGTTAACTCCCTGACTACTGCACTGGCTGAGAAGAATTATAAATGCTGTTTATGTGGGGTAGAGTTTCCACTTTGGGCGCAATCGGCGATTCCGACGCAAACTGCGGCCAAAATTGTGCCTGTTTTGAGAAGTGGTTCTTTTACTCGAGTTTCTGCTCAAGCTCATTTGCATATCACCGAACACAAAATCTACCTTGAACCAGCGCAATTAGGCAGAGTATTAAAATGTAATTTTGAAAGAAAATTTTGCTTTAAAAATACTCTGTGCTATATTTAAGAGTGGTATCTTGGTGCAGTTTGATTGGTACTGAAATTGGGTTTATCACAAAAAAAATTAGCATTTTTAATCACAGTGTCAATCCACCACCTGTGAGTAACCCGATATTAAAATACTGAAAAATCTACAGGACCATTTGTTAGTTTTTTGGGGTACAGTAGTCAGTTGCTTAGTAAATTTTTAAAAAAAATTACATTCAAAAGCTTTTAAAATGTGCCTATTAGTGTCCTTGTGCCCAAAAGAACCAGCTTAATTTTTAGAGCCTCCTCGAAGGCCTGAAAATGGGCGCAATTAGCGGAAACTCCCAATGGTGATGAATTCATCCTGGAGGACTGGCCAGTTTTGTGGGTGGGGCAAACTTTGGCCGAATTGTGGCAAAAAAACCAGCGCAATGGGGCGGAAACTCTATCCCTATGTGTTTAAACAGTCTGGCCAGTTTATGTAACACGTAAGTGTAATGTATGTAATGTATATATACCTTAAGGGAGAGAACTACTTTTTACAGCTCCTGTATACTGTAGTACAGGCAGTGACCACACCTGTATATAAACCCTGAGTAGTGATCTGTACAGTTAGTTCTAGAGTAACCCTCATTCAGTAAACACCTGTTGAATCGTTCCCTGCAGTCTGTTGTCTGATTATTGAAGGACACAACATTAAGATACACGGACATAACATTGGCGACGAGCAGATTCGAACCTACCTGCAACTCTGCATCACCTCCCAGGGATTCGCTCCTGGAGAACAGTGGAAGAAGGTCGAGTCCAGAAGCACGGGCGTCGACCACGGGCAACCGCCCAGTCATCCAGCGGAGATTTGAGCATCGCAGGGGAGGCTGTCGAGAGCCAGGCATGGCTTTCCAGTCACGGTGGTCCAGCGAAACGGGCTGGCAACAGGTACTGCGCAGACCCTTCCCGGACAGCGACGGGCTAGAGCCCGACCGAGCAGCACAGAAAAAGGCCGAGCAGCGTCGACGGGGGAGAGAGAGAGGGCAGAGCGCACAGGGCACAGCCGGTGTTCAGGAACAAGCGGCGTCAACGGGGGAGAGAGACGAAACAGAGCAGAGTGCAGCCGGTGTTCAAGGGCCGAGCAGCGTCAACGGGGGAGAGAGGCGCGCAGGAAAACGCGCAGAGCGCAGCCGGTGTTCAAGGGCCGAGCAGCGTCAACGGGGGAGAGAGGCGCGCAGGAAAACGCAAGGCACTGCCATTGCCACGAGGACCGCAGAGAGCGGTGTTGGCAGCAGCGCAGGAGCAGTGCACGAAACCCACAGGGCGTCGCCATTTGCCATGAGGACCGCCGAGAGCGGCGTTGGCAGCAGCGCGGGAGACACCATTTTAAGCCGCAGCGGGGAAGAAAGGAAAGCGCGATGGACGCCATTTTAAGCCAGTCTAACCACACCCAAAAATGCCAAAGAGTGGCAGTATCACAGCGTTCGACAATGAAGTCGAAGATTGGACGACATATGTCGAACGCATAGAAGTATACTGCAAGGCAAATGAAGTGCCAGATGACAAGAAAGCGCTGGTATTGTTGAATTCAATGGGTGCAAAAACGTATGGCTTACTACGAAACCTAGTAACCCCAGAGAAGCCAGTAGAAAAGGATTTTGAAAACATAGGCCTAGAAATTCAGTATAGCCACTTTTGGGGCGGTAAAGTCGGGTGGCCGCTAAAGTTTGCGCCCGGTGCAAAGTCGAGCCCCCTTCGCCGATATTCAGTCGCATCGCCCTAAGAGGTTGCTGCTGCGCTAAAACAGGCGATGCACGACTATCATTAGGCGCTAAGCCGGCGGGCCGGGCGCTAACACCGGAAGTTGGGCACAGGGCAGGTGCAGCGAGCTGCTGATTGATGGCAGACACTCTTAAAGGGGGAGGGTGGATTTGTTTTTTGAAAGGCCGAGGCTGGTGTATTGTGTTTTTGGGGAGGGCTTCTCTCCATCAGTTTGTTATCTGGTACCGGCACAACAACAACAACAACAACAACTCCTCCTCCTCCTCCTCCTCCTCCTCCTCCATCATCATCATCTACCTTTGTCTCTCACAAAGAAGGAGTGTTACAAAACGGCTGCCTTTTCTACTGCAGGAGTGCCCTTTAATTTGCGCTCCCCGCGGCCCGCATCGGCTGAGCACCGTTCGACTCAACAGTCGCTAGGGCCGCCAGGCGCACAATGAGCCGGCGCGACTGAAGTTCCGGATTGGGGCGCACGAAGGGCGTTGCACGAGGAAATTACGTCATGATCTGCGCGCGCAGCTGAGCGCGCGCAAAGACTTTGCGCCGGCGCTAAATGTCTACTGAAGTTGGGGCGAGGCGCAGATCGCGCTGCGCCCGGGCGCTAAGCGCCTAGCGCTCGACATCTACTCCTCCTAAGGCGCTAACGGCTGGCGCAACCAACTGAATTTCTAGGCCATAGTGTCAATCTTACAGGACCACTTAAACCCCACACTGCTGCTGATAGCAGAAAGATTTAAGTTTCACAAAAGGAACCAGCATAAAGATGAAAGTAATGCTGAGTATTTAACGGAACTGCACAAGCTATCGAAACACTGCCAGTTTGGAACGGGACTAGCAGATACTTTAAGGGACAAGTTTGTGTGTGGGCTTCAAAGTGAAGGAACCCAGAAACGGCTTCTATCAGAAAAGGATCTTACGCTGGATAAGGCTTTCAGCATTGCAGTATCACATGAAGCAGCCGCACGGGGCGCTGCAGAGATACAACGGAGACCGCAAGAATATGGCACAAATGAAATGTCATACGGAACAGTGAAGTGCTATCGCTGCGGCAGAACAACACACGACCATAATGATTGCTGGTTCAAGGACAAAGTGTGCAGACAGTGTGGAAAAGTAGGACACATAGCAAGAGTCTGCAGGTCGGGAAAGAAAACCAGCAGCAAGAAATCTCCACAGGAGAAGTACAAGAAGGTACATAAGGTGACGGAGAGTAGTTCAGATGAACAGAAGAGTGATACAGACTCCGGAAGCAAGGAGCTGGGTTGTCTGAAACTACATAATGTGATCAAAACGGAGGATCACCAAACTATCTGGGTCACGCTCAAGATAGCAGGAGTCCAAGTGAAAATGGAATTAGACACAGGATCAGCCCTAAAAGTCATAAACCGAAGGGATTACAAGCGGCTATTCTCACATATACCCTTGAAGACGTACACGGGGCAAAAAGTCTACTCCAAAGGAAAAATAAGGGTGAACGTTATATATAACGGCAAGGAAACACCAAAAATGGACCTATATGTATTGCCAGATGGAGGACCACCACTACTAGGATGTGAATGGATCCGGAAGATACAGCTAGATTGGCATTCCATACAAGCACTGACTGTAGATGCCAAAAAGGATGATGACGTCACACCTGGACGACTGTCAAAAATGCTAACTGACGCACCAGAAGTGTTCCAGCAGGGACTCGGAACACTGAAAGGCATAACAGCGATGATCAAAATAGAGGAAAATGCAAGCCCAAAGTTTTTTAAGGCCAGACCGGTACCTTATGCGATCCGCCCAGCCGTCAAAGCAGAGCTGGAAGGTTTGGAACATTCAGGAGTACTGTCCAAAGTGGACTGGAGCGAGTGGGCTACACCCATCGTTCCTGTAATGAAGAGGTTGTTGAGTAATACGCCTGGGGAACCAAAGAAGGTTCGCATCTGTGGGGACTTTAAGGTGACAGTGAACCCAATCCTTCACACTGTACAATATCTGCTTCCGCGGATTGAAGTTATTTTTGCCTTGCTATCTGGAGGGAAAATCTTCACTAAGATTGATCTGGCCCAGGCGTACCTGCAAATGGAGGTAGAAGAAGCCTCGAAACAGTACCTCACGATCAATACTCATAAAGGTCTCTACCAATACAACCGGCTGGTGTTCGGGGTAGCATCAGCTCCGGTTATTTGGCAAAGGGCAATGGAACAAGTCCTGCAAGGGATTCCAGGGACCCAGTGTTATTTGGACGACATCCTGGTCACGGGCGAAAATGACAGTGATCACCTCGCCAACCTGGAGCAGATGCTCACTAGATTGAAGGAATATGGGCTCCGAGCTAATCGCCACAAATGCGAGTTTTTCCAGAAGCAGATCTCGTATTGTGGCCACGTTATTGATAAAGAGGGGTTACATAAGTCCCCTGAAAAGATTGAGGCAGTAGTCAAGGCTCCAGCACCGGAAAATGTATCACAACTGAGGTCGTTCCTCGAGCTGGTGAACTACTACCATAAGTTCTTGCCGAATTTGTCTACCGTACTACACCCACTGAACACCCTACTGCAAACGGGGGTACCATGGAAGTGGAGTGACGAATGTAAACGAGCTTTCCAGAAGAGCAAAGCATTGATCACATCAAAAGAGGTGTTGGCTCATTTCAACCCAGCACTACCAATTCAGTTGGCGTGTGATGCATCACCCTATGGCATTGGAGCGGTGCTGTCGCACAAATTCCCGGACGGCTCGGAGAGGCCAGTAGCCTTTGCATCTCGGTCACTAACCTCAGCCAAGCGTAACTACGCCCAGATTGACAGGGAGGCCCTCAGCCTAGTGTGGGGAGTGAAAAAGTTCAATCACTATCTGCACGGGCAGAAGTTCACCTTGCTAACTGACCACCAACCACTTGTCTCCATCTTTAATCCAAAGAAGGGCGTTCCGGTGATGACTGCGCAACGGCTACAAAGATGGTCCCTTTTTCTAGGGGCGCACCAATATGAAATAGAGTATAAGGGCACGAAACAGCATGGAAACGCTGATGGGCTATCACGCCTGCCACTGCCTACTGCGGAGGATCCAGCAGTGGATCCTGTCAAAATATTTCATTCGACTATAATTGAATGCTTGCCAGTAACTAATGCTGGTATAGAGAAGGAGACCCGAAATGACCCGACACTGTCTCGGGTATATGATTTGACGGTGAAGGGGTGGCCAGCACATGGCGCCTCACTGTTGCCAGCACTGTCATCCAGAAGAGAACAGCTGTCAGCATGCCAGGGGACCTTGATGTGTGGATCCCGAGTGGTAATTCCACCCAAGTTAAGGGAGAGAGTGCTCAATAAGCTTCACGAAGGTCATCTGGGAGGGGTGAAAATGAAAAGCCTTGCTAGGGCTTATGTGTGGTGGCTGGGGATCGATCAGCAAATCGAGGACCTGTCAAAGAGCTGCTCAGGATGCCAGAAGGTCCAAAATGCACCACCACATGCCCCTCCACACCCATGGGAGTGGCCCTCATCTCCATGGCAACGGGTGCATATTGATTTTGCTGGTCCATTCATGGACTCAATGTTTTTAATAGCCGTGGATGCGCACTCGAAATGGCCTGAGGTGATCAAAATGTCCTCCACCACCACGGAGAAAACTATTGCAGTCCTACGGACCATTTTTGCCAGGAACGGCTTGCCAGAGCAGATTTGCTCTGATAACGGACCACAGTTTGTGTCCGAAGAGTTTCGAAGATTTATGAAAAGGAATGGGGTAAGGCATTACACATCCGCCCCGTATCATCCAGCCACAAATGGATTGGCTGAGAGGTTCGTACAAACCTTTAAAAAAGCAGTAAAGGCCATGTGCGATGATGACATTCCACTGCAGCATAAGGTGGACAATTTCCTGTTAGCCTACAGAAATGCGACACATGCAGTCACCAACCAGGCCCCGGCCATGATGTTCTTTAACCGAAGGTTGAGATCTCGTCTGGATTTGCTCAGACCAAATGTACGAAGAGGTGTTGAGAGTAAGCAATTCCAGCACATCAATGAGAAGCCGACAAGGAGCTTCAATGTAGGGCAACCAGTCTTGGCCCGCGACTACCGAACAGAGAAATGGCAACCAGGAACGATATGCACACGGCAGGTCCCACTAATGTACACAGTGGATGTTGGGGAGAACATTGTGAGACGCCATGCTGACCAGATCCTAGAGTCACAGGAGCGAGTCAATCCCATGTCTCGGCCATACGTACCTGGTGAGGAACCCGACGTACAGGTCGCATCTACCTCAGAAACAATAGCATTGGAAGTTGATGAATCAACTGACGACAGGGTGCTAGAATCGCCTCCGCACCAAGAGCGAGACACTCGGGAAAGGCGTTATCCAGAAAGAATCAGGAAGCCTCCCCAGAGACTGAATATATGAATGGACTATTTTCATATAACATTGTATATTAAAAATGTTAATTGTTAAATGATTATTATGGTACTGTTAATCTAAAAGGGGAGGAATTGTAATGTATGTAATGTATATATACCTTAAGGGAGAGAACTACTTTTTACAGCTCCTGTATACTTTAGTACCAGCAGTGACCACACCTGTATATAAACCCTGAGTAGTGATCTGTACAGTTAGTTCTAGAGTAACCCTCATTCAGTAAACCCCTGTTGAATCGTTCCCTGCAGTCTGTTGTCTGATTATTGAAGGACACAACATTAAGATACACGGACATAACAGTAAGGTTGATTATTGCGCTGTCACTACATTGCTGATCTTTTTGCTGGTGGTATATTATTTTTATCTGTAACTAACTCTGGACAATAATTTTAATCAGTATACAGTGGTCTAGTGGTGGTTTATTCTTCCGCTTTCTGGGAAAATGCGATGGCATTCCACATATTGTACAGCAAGTGATTTAACACATTGTAAGGTTAGACCTGGACTAGCTAACCCTTACACGATGAGGAGTAAAGATGCAGCTTCTGGTTCATTGTTCTGCTCAAAGAAACATGTTTAGCCATGAGCAAGAGAAAGGCGTTGGGGAAAAATCCTGAACTGGAACACCTACATTCCATATTTATACCATACATGATTGACTAGTTGCCTTTCTGGAGTAACATTTCTATGGTCCCAGAAGCACAGAAACGATCATGTTCCAAACAGAATGTAACCATTTATATCGTAGGAGATCACATCACAGCACATGCCCCATAGAAGGAGCCAAGAGGAAACGGAGTAAAATCAGGAGAAGAATTGTACCGAATTCAATTGACCCCAGAGATTATGCAGTTGAGCATTAGATGATTTAGCTATTACTGGTAATAAAATAGTAACAGTGGGTTGGAGGTGAATGCTTTGCTGTTAAGTAATAAGTTGCCAATTACTGATTGCTCAAACTGCACTGACACAAGGAGGCTCTGTACAGGATCTTTTTTGTCTTGTATGCTGACATGAATGGCATACTGCAGCTGTTGTTTTTCCAACTAGATCTCTTTTGCCAAAGCAGTGGGATAATGTACAATATTCTACTTGAGCAAAGATATGAGGACACATTTCCAAATTTTGATCTCAACTCTCTCTTTTGCGCAGAGTGTACACACCTACAGAAATCTTACTGACTTCAGTGGAACTGCTGCCGATGGGTCTCTGAATGGTTTCACTAATCTAGAACTTTGTTTGAATTCTGCATGTTGGTTAAGGGAAGACATGGGTGTGCCAAGGAGGGAACTATTTTTCCACTTTCAGAGCATGTCGGGCGCTGTAAGATCTAGTCTGGCACTGGCGTTACGTGACTCAGAGCTTCCTCTGCAATACTGGAAAATAAACTTCAAATTATAACTTCAGAACAACCATACTACACTAACATACAGGCCAACCTGGAAGCTAGCAACAGCTAACCAGCAGCTTTAAAAAAAGATAACAACTCAAGATCAGCCCTGAATATAGTTTCTATGACATGCAGTTACACTGAAATGACAGTGAGGCCATTTAACCATCTCCTGTTTTCCTTTTAAGTAGTTGACTAGTTCAATTCTGTGCATATTTCTCTCTCATATGTGTATATGTTTTTTTCCCCTCCTCTTTGTTCTGTTCCTTTTTAAATACTGTGCATCTGTAATCTGTAGTGTATGTACTTTGAAGAAGGAACTATATTCTGCAGCCCCTGTATACTGCAGTACCAGTAGTGACCACCCCGGTATATAAGCCTGTGTAGCAACTTTGTATAGTAGTTCCAGTTTTGTCTCCATTCAGTAAACACCTGTTATAACCAACTCCTGCAGTCCGTGTCTCAATTACACACGGACGTCACACTGGCGATGAACAGATCCGAACATACCTACAGTTCTGCACCACCTCACGGGGATCCATCCCTGAAGCGAAGTTGTTAGAGGTCGAGGCCAGAAGGAAGAAATCCAAAAAGAAAAAAAAACAAACAGAAGAAATGGGCGTCGACCGTGGGCAACCGCCCTCTGATTCATCGAATTCGAAGATTTGCAGGAGAGGCTGTCGAGAGCTGGGCTTGGTTATCCAGTCTATGGTGTTCCAGCTAATCGGGCTGGTGGCAGGTAGTACACTGATCCTTCCTGGGCTGCGGCGGGCTAGAGCTCGATCGGGTGGCTTTTCAACGGGGCCGAGCAGCGTTGTCGGGAAGAGGAGAGAGAGAGAGAGAGGGTGGAGCACACAGGGCGCGGCCGGTGCTACGAAGCCGGGCAGCGTACAGACCCGAGAAGAGGGAGGAAAGTGTCCCATAGGGCCTGCTCTGACGACGGGAACAGTAATTAAAATAAAAGAAATTAGAAGCGCAGAAAGCCGCGAGGAGCTGCAGTTTGCCACGGGGACCGCGGAGAGCAGCGTTGGCAGCAGCACGGGGGGGAAGTGCGCGAAGACCATAGGGTGTCGCCATCAAGGCATAAAAACACCAGCAACAGCGCTAGCAGCAGCGGAAAAGACAGAAAGCGCGGGAGACGCCATCTTAATCCAGCGGGGAAGAAGGCAAAGCACGGGAGGCGCCATCTTAGATCTCCAAGATGCCGATGACTGGCAATATCACTGCCTTCGATAATGCAATAGAAGACTGGACCACGTATGTGGAAAGAGTCGAAGTATATTGCAAGGCAAATGAAGTAGCCGATGAGAAAAAGGCATTGGTACTACTAAACTTAATGGGCGCAAGAACGTACGGCCTATTGCGGAACCTGATCACTCCAGTCAAACCGATGGCGAAGAGTTTTAACGAAATTGTTGATATCCTACAGGAACACCTAAATCCTACACTGCTGCTGATAGCAGAAAGATTTAAATTCCACAAGAGAAATCAGCGTAAAGATGAGAGCAATGCTGATTACCTTACGGAACTACGCAAGCTATCAAAGCACTGCCAGTTCGGAGCAGGACTGGCAGATACCCTACGGGGCAAATTTGTCTGTGGACTCCTGAGTGAAGGAACCCAGAAGAGGTTACTCTCAGAGGAAGAGCTGACGCTAGATAAGGCTTTCAGCGTGGCAGTATCGTACGAAGCAGCAGCAAGGGGAGCTGCGGAAATACAGCAAAAGCCACAGGAATACGGCACCCATGAAATGACACGGGGATTTGAAAAATGTTATCGCTGCGGCAGAACAACCCATGACCAGAAGGACTGCTGGTCCAAGGACAAAACATGCAGGCAATGCGGAAAGATGGGACACATTGCACGAGTTTGCAGGTCCGGGAAGAAGACTAACGACAACAAAAAGACTACTAAGGAACAGTACAGGAAAGTACAAAAGATGACGGACAGTAGTTCCGAAGACCAGAAGAGCGATAGTGAATCCGGGAACAAGAGACTAAGCTGTCTCAAACTACACAACATAATCACAAAAGAGGATCACCGAACCATTTGGGTCACCCTCACGATAGCAGGGTCCCAAGTCAAAATGGAATTGGATACAGGATCAGCCCTGACCGTCATGAATCGACGAGACTACGAGCGGCTATTCTCACACATACCCTTGAAAGACACATCCATTGTCTTGAAGACATATACGGGGCAGAAAGTATACCCCAGAGGGAAAATAAGGGTGCCTGTCGAATACAACGGCAAGGAAATACAGAAATTGTATCTGTACATACTGCAAGATGGTGGACCACCGTTATTGGGACGTGAATGGATCAGAAAGATAAGTTTAGACTGGCACTCCATTCAGGCACTGACGGTGGCTGGTAAAAAGGATGACGACGTCACACCTGGACGATTGTCAAAAATCTTGGCTAACGCTAAAGAGGTATTTCAACAAGAACTGGGAACTCTTAAAGGCGTAACCGCCTCGATAAAAATAGAAGAGAATGCAATTCCCAAGTTTTTCAAAGCAAGACCGGTACCGTATGCAATTCGCCCAGCCGTCGAGGCAGAGCTGGAGAATCTGGAGAATGCAGGCGTGCTAACTAAGGTAGACTGGAATGAGTGGGCGACACCCATCGTTCCTGTCATGAAGAAAACGTTAAACAATAAGTCTGAGGAGCCAAGGAAGGTTCGCATCTGTGGGGACTTCAAGGTGACTGTGAACCCACTCCTTCACACAGTACAGGATCCTCTTCCGAGGATAGAAGATATTTTTGCCTCACTATCTGGAGGGAAATGTTTTACAAAAATTGACCTAGCGCAAGCATATTTGCAGATGGAGTTTGAAGAATCCTCTAGGAAATATCGCACGATAACCACTCACAAAGGTCTTTACCAGTATAATCGACTGGTATTCGGAGTTGCATCAGCTCCGGCTATATGGCAAAGAGCGATGGAACAAGTCCTGCAAGGGATTCCGGGGACTCAGTGTTACTTGGACGACATCCTAGTGACAGGTGAAAATGACAGTGAACACCTTGCCAACCTAGAGCAGGTGCTCACTAGACTAAGAGAACATGGGCTACGAGCCAATCGCCCCAAGTGCGAGTTTTTTAAGAAACAAATATCGTATTGTGGCCACGTGATTGATGAAGAGGGGTTACATAAGTCCCCTGACAAAATTGAAGCGGTAGTTAAGGCTCCAGCGCCTGAAAATGTGTCGCAACTGAGGTCATTCCTCGGATTGGTGAATTACTACCATAAGTTTTTGCCGAATTTGTCCACAATTCTGCACCCACTGAACGCCCTGCTACAAACTGGAGTAGCATGGAAATGGAGCGATGAATGTAAGCGGGCCTTTCAGAAGTGTAAAGGCCTGATCACTTCAAGAGAAGTGTTGGCTCACTACAACCCATCACTACCGATAAGACTGGCGTGTGATGCGTCTCCCTACGGCGTTGGAGCGGTACTGTCACATAAATCCCTTGATGGTTCAGAGAGGCCGATAGCCTTTGCGTCACGCTCGTTAACTGCAGCCGAGCGTAACTACGCCCAGATTGACAGAGAGGCCCTCAGCCTGGTGTGGGTGGTGAAGAAGTTCAATCACTACCTGCACGGACAGAAATTTACTCTACTAACTGATCATCAACCTCTTGTCTGCATTTTCAACCCTAAGAAGGGCGTCCCGATAATGACAGCACAACGGCTACAGAGGTGGTCCCTTTTCCTAGGGGCACACCAATATGACATCGAGTACAAAGGAACTAAACAGCATGGGAATGCTGATGGATTGTCGCGCCTACCGTTGCCGACGGTGGAAGAAGCACCTGCAGTGGATCCTGTGGAGATATTCCACTCGACCATAGTCAAATGTCTACCTGTGACGAATGCAAACATAGAAAAGGAAACACGAAATGACCCGACACTCTCCAGGGTCTATGATTTAATGGTGAAGGGATGGCCAGCACATGGCGAACCACTGTTGTCAGCATTCTCGCCGAGAAGAGAACAGCTGTCAGTGTGCCGAGGAACCTTGATGTGTGGATCCAGAGTAGTAATTCCACCCAAATTGAAGGATAGAGTGCTCAATGAGCTTCATGAGGGTCATCTGGGAGGGGTAAAAATGAAGAACTTAGCCAGAGCATTTGTGTGGTGGCCGGGAATCGATAGAGAAATCGAAGAGATGACCAAGAGCTGTACAGGATGCCAGAAGGTCCAAAACGCCCCACCACAAGCCCCTCTACATCCATGGGAGTGGCCCTCATCTCCATGGCAAAGGGTACACTTTGATTTTGCTGGTCCATTTATGGACTCGATGTTTTTAATTGCGGTGGATGCACATTCAAAGTGGCCAGAGGTAATAAAAATGTCCTCAACCACCACAGAAAAATCATCACAGTCTTACGAACCATATTCGCCAGAAATGGGCTGCCTGAACAGATTTGCTCCGACAATGGACCACAGTTTGTGTCTGAAGAGTACCGGAGGTTCTTAAAGAACAATGGTGTTAAGCATTACACATCCGCCCCATATCATCCAGCCACCAATGGATTGGCTGAGAGGTTCGTTCAAACATTCAAGAAGGCTATCAAGGCAATGTGTAATGAAGACATACCCCTACAACACAAGGTGGATAACTTCTTGTTTGCCTACCGGAATGCGACACATGCAGTTACCAACCAAACTCCAGCCATGATGTTCTTCAATCGAAGACTAAGATGCCGCTTGGATTTGGTTAAGCCAAACATCAGAAGAGATGTGGAGAACAGGCAGTTTCAGAATATGAATGAAAGGCAACCAGGAGTTTCAAGATAGGTCAACCAGTTTTGGCCCGGGACTACCGCACAGAAAAATGGCAGCCAGGAATGATCTGCACACGGCAAGGACCTCTAATGTATACCGTGGACGTTGGAGAGAGCATTGTAAGACGCCATGCTGACCAGATTCTAGAGTCACTGGAAAACGTCAAATCCACACCACGATCCGATGCACCTGGTGATGAAACCGAAGTACTAATTGCATCAACTCAGAATCGGTGATATTGGAAGCAGACGAACCAAACAACGACGTTGATCCCGAATCAACTTTGCCAGAAGAACCTGATACCCCAAAGAGGCGTTATCCGGACAGAATCAGGAAGCCTCCTCAAAGACTTAATTTATAATTGCTTAACTTCAGCTAATGTATATAGCAACTGTAATTGTAAATATGCTATTTAATTATTAATCGAATGTTATGTACTGTTTAGCTAAAAGGGGAGGAATTGTAGTGTATGTACTTTGAAGAAGGAACTATATTCTGCAGCCCCTGTATACTGCAGTACCAGTAGTGACCACCCCGGTATATAAGCCTGTGTAGTAAATTTGTATAGTAGTTCCAGTTTTGTCCCCATTCAGTAAACACCTGTTATAACCAACTCCTGCAGTCCGTGTCTCAATTACACACGGACGTCACATAATCTTTTCCCGTTCTGATGAAGGGTCTACACCTGATCTACTAATTGTGTCATCCCTCTATGGACCAGCTGAGTATTTCCAATATAGTCTGGTATTGGTTCTGGGGGTGTAGTTGTTATTCAAAATTGTCCCATCTGGAGGGGGGAGGGGGGGTGGAGTGGGGTGGGGGGGAGGGGGGGAGTGGGGGAGAGGGGATGGAGTGGGGTGGGGGGAGGGGGGATGGAGTGGGGTGGGGGTGGGGGAGGTGGGATGGAGTGGGGTGGGGTGGTGGGGGAGGGGGAGGGGAGTGGAGTGGGTGGTGGAGGGGGATGGAGTGGGATGGGGACAGGGGGGTGGAGTGGGGTGGGGGGAGGGGGGATGGAGTGGGGTGCGGGAGGGGGGATGGAGTGGGGTGCGGGAGGGGGGATGGAGTGGGGTGGGGGAGGGGAGGAGGGGGGATGGAGTGGGGTGGGGGGATGGAGTGGGGTGGGGGGGATGGAGTGGGATGGTTGGGGGGATTGAGTGGGTTGGGGGGAGGGGGGATGGAGTGGGGTGGTGGGCAGGGGGGATGAGTGGGGGGAGGGGGAATGGAGTGGGGTGGTGGGAGGGGGCATGGAGTGGGAGAGCAGGGGGATGGAGTGGGGGGGAGGGGGGATGGAGTGGGGGGATAGGGGATGGAGCGGGGTGGGGGGCAGGGGGATGGAGTGGGGTGAGGGGAGGGGGGGATGGAGTGGGGTGGGGGGAGGGGGATGGAGTGGGTGAGGGAGCGGGGGATGAGTGGGGTGGGGGGCGGGGCTGGAGTGGGGTGGGGGAGGGGGATGGAGTGGGGCGTGGGGCGGGGGGATGGAGTGGGGTGGGGCGGGGGGATGGAGTGGGGTGGGGGCAGGGGGATGGAGTGGGGTGGGGGGCGGGGGGATTGAGTGGGTGGGGGATGGGGATGGAGTGGGGTGGGGGGGCGGGGGGATGGAGTGGGGTGGGGGCGGGGGGATGGAGTGGGGTGGGGGGAGGGGGGGTGGAGTGGGGTGGGGGGAGGGGGATGGAGTGGGGTGGGGGGCGGGGGGATGGAGTGAGGTGGGGGCGGGGGGATGGAGTGGGGTGGGGGAGGGGGATGGAGTGGGGTGGGGGGGCGGGGGGATGGAGTGGGGTGGGGGGAGGGGGATGGAGTGGGGTGGGGGGCGGGGGATGGAGTGGGGTGGGGGCGGGGGGATGGAGTGGGGTGGGGGGGAGGGGGGTGGAGTGGGGTGGGGGAGGGGATGGAGTGGGGTGGGGGGCGGGGGATGGAGTGAGGTGGGGGCGGGGGATGGAGTGGGTGGGGGAGGGGGATGGAGTGTGGTGGGGGGGCGGGGGGATGGAGTGGGGTGGGGGGAGGGGGATGGAGTGGGGTGGGGGGCGGGGGATGGAGTGGGGTGGGGGGGGTGGAGTGGGGTGGGTGGTGGAGTGGGGTTGGGGGGTGGAGTGGGGTGGGGGGAGGGGGGGTGGAGTGGGGTGAGGGGGCGGGGGGATGGAGGTGGGGGAGAGGGGATGGAGTGGGGTGAGGGGGCGGGGGATGGTGTGGGGTGGGGGAGGAGGATGGAGTGGGGTGGTGGGGCGGGGGGATGGTGTGGGGTGGGGGGAGGGGGATGGAGTGGGGTGGGGGGCGGGGGGATGGTGTGGGTGGGGGGCGGGGGATGGAGTGGGGTGGGGGGAGGGGGATGGAGTGGGGTGGGGCGGGGGTATGGAGTGGGGTGGGGGGGAGGGGGCATGGATTGGGGTGGGGGGGCGGGGATGGAGTGGGGTGGGGGGGAGGGGGGTTGGAGTGGGGTGGGGGGAGGGGGGATGGAGTGGGGTGGGGGGGAGGGGGATGGAGTGGGGTGGGGGCCGGGGATGGAGTGGGGTGGGGGAGGGGCGTTGGAGTGGGGTGGCGGGCGGGGGGATGGAGTGGGGTGGGGCAGGGGATGGAGTGGGGTGGGGCGGGGGGATGGAGTGGGTGGGTGCGGGGGGATGGAGTGCGGTGGGGGGGAGAGGGATTGGAGTGGGTTGGGGGGGCGGGGGGATGGAGTGGGGTGGGGGCGGGGGGATGGAGTGGGGTGGGGGGAGGGGGGTTGGAGTGGGGTGGGGGCGGGGGGATGGAGTGGGGTGGGGGCGGGGGGATGGAGTGGGGTGGGGCGGGGGTTGGAGTGGGGTGGGCGGGAGAGGGATTGGAGTGGGGTGGGGGCGGGGGTGGAGTGGGGTGGGGGGCGGGGGGTTGGTGTGGGGGGGGAGGGGGATGGAGTGGGGTGGGGGGGCGGGGGGATGGAGTGGGGTGGGGGGGAGGGGGATGGAGTGGGGTGGGGGGGCGGGTGGCGGGGGGCGGGGGGCGGCGGGATAGAGTGGGTTGGGGCGGGGGATGTGGGGTGGGGGGAGGGGGATGGAGTGGGGTGGGGGGGCGGGGGATGGAGTGGGGTGGGGGGTGCGGGGGGATGGAGTGGGGTGGGGGCGGGGGGGTGGAGTGGGGTGGGGGGGCGGGGGGATGGAGTGGGGTGGGGGGTGCGGGGGGGTGGAGTGGGGTGGGGCGGGGGGGTGGAGTGGGGTGGGGTGGCGGGGGGGATGGAGTGGGGTGGGGGGGCGGGGGGATAGAGTGGGGTGGGACGGGGGGATGGAGTGGGGTGGGGGGGCGGGGGGATGGAGTGGGGTGGGGGGTGCGGGGGGAAGGTGGTGAAATTCTTCAGTGTGCTCTTCCTGTTTCCTAAGTTCCTGTGGGTAGGGCACTGGTGGGTTAGACGTGGGCCTTTCACCTCTGAGGTCTGGGTTCAAATTTGATTTAGTTTGCTAGAATTAAAGTGTCCTCTGGCTGTAAGAGTTATATGTAAAATGAGGCTGGTTGGTATAATTCAGTTCCTAATGTGAATGGGCCTAGTGCATAAAAAGAATTTGGCAACAATTGGCAATCTCACTTAGATATGCCAACCTAGAAACATAGAAACATAGAAGATAGGAGCAGGAGTAGGTCATTCGGCCCCTCGAGCCTGCTCCGCCATTCAATGAGATCATGGCTGATCGTCCAAATTCAGTACCCGGTCCCTGCCTTCTCTCCATACCCCTTGATCCCTTTAGCCTTAAGAAAAATATCTAACTCCTTCATGAATATATTTAATGAATTGGCCTCAACTGCCTTTTGTGGTAGAGAATTTCACAGGTTCACCACTCTCTGGGTGAAGAAATTCCTCCTCATCTCTGCCCTAAATGGCTTACCCCTTATCTTTAGACTGTGACCCCTGGTTCTGGACTCCCCCGCCATCGGGAACATCCTTCCTGCATCTAGTCTGTCTAGTCCTGTTAGAATTTTATAAGTTTCAATGAGATCCCCTCTCATTCTTCTAAACTCCAGCGAGTATAAGCCCAATCGACCCAATCTCTCCTCATACGTCATTCCTGCCATCCCAGGTATCAGTCTGGTGAATCTTCGCTGCACTCCCTCCATGGCAAGAACATCCTTCCTCAGATAAGGCGACCAAAACTGCACACAATTTTAGAAAACTGGCAAAAGCTGACTAACAGCTTCAGAAAAGCTGACACAACCCCTAAAATAGCCGCGAGACCCCCAAACAGCCCTAAATAGACACGTGAGCATTGTGAAATAGCCCACGAGCAGACCTGTAGCAGCCTAACCCACTGCTAGCTGAGTATGCAGCAGTGTGTGGAGCGATATTGGAGAGAAGTGTGGCTGATGATAGCCCTTATCCCACTGTTGTGTGCTTTTAAGGAAAGCAGACCATGGAATAAGATGGGTAGCAATGCAGCGTGGGACTGACATTGTCTGAGGATCAGTCACAGGAGGAGAATCAGGGAATATTTCTGAAGACTTTCCTGCAGGGGATTAAATGGGTGGGGTACAGTACGTAATGGGGTAGACTGTATACATGCTAACCACCCGACTAGGTTTGGACAGTTGGCACCAATATATCTAATACGAAATCCGCACAAGTGCAATTTCTAGCAGGGCTATTTAGATGGGGACCAAGAGTGGGAACCCTGGCTGATTTTCCCTTCCCTGGCCCAGGGTTATTGAGATCAGGGAAGGTATTCTGCCCTGTAAAGATCAGCCAACTCACGCCCAGACCAGGGATCAAACCTGGGACTATATTGGTCTGTATGGTGCATTTACCAACTAAGCCATAGGGGGAGCTATCCACTGCTTTCTCCGTGGCCTGTAATGGTGCACTTTGATAAATATTTCCGGCAAGCCTAGCCGTCTGTGGCCTGCGAAATAAAATACTATGGGATTGAGTTTCTGCTTTGGGCGCATTCGGGAAATTGCTCCCAAAATGTGCTCCAAATTGCGCTGGTTACGTTACAGTTCAAGTTACCGCTAAAATCATTTGCATTATCACAAACTTAAAATCTTCAATGACCAGCGCAATCGGGCAGTGTAATGAACGCAATCGTTTCTTTTTATTCCTTAACATTACAAAAAATCCTTAATGTATTTAAGAGTGGAGTTTTATTAAAACAGTTGAAAGTGGGTTTATACCCCAAAATTAGCATTTTTAATAAGGTGTCCATCCTCCACCTGTGAGTAACCTGATTTAAGATCAACAACAACAAAAACTTGCATTTATATAGTGCCTTTAACATAGTAAGACATCCCAAGGCGCTTCACAGGAGTATTATAAGAGAAAGAAATTTGACACCGAGCCACCCAAGGAGAAATGAGGGCAGGTGGCCAAAAGCTTGGTCAAAGAGGTAGGTTTTAACGAACGTCTGAAAGGAGGAAAGAGAGGTAGCGAGGCGGAGAGTTTGCGGCAGGGAATTCCAGAGCTTAGGGCCTAGGCAACAGAAGGCACGGCCACCAATGGTTGAGCGATTATAATCAGGGATGCTCAAGTGGGCAGAATTAGAGGAACACAGATATCTCAGGGGGTAGTGGGGCTGAAGGAGATTAGAGAGATAGGGAGGGGCGAGGCCATGGAGGGATTTGAAACAAGGATGAAAATTTTGAAATCGAGGTGTTGCTTAACCGGGAGCCAATGTAGGTCAGTGAGCACTGGGGTGATGGGTGAACAGGACTTGGTGTGAGTTAGGATACGGGCTGCAGAGTTTTGGATGACCTCAAGTTTACGTAGGGTAGAATGTGGGAGGCCAGCCAGGAGTGCGTTGGAATAGTCAAGTCTAGAGGTATCAAAGGCATGGATGAGGGTTTCAGCAGCGGGTGAGCTGAGGCAAGGGTGGAGACGGGCGATGAAAATGACTTTAAAAATGATACAGAATCATTTAATAGTTTCATTGGTGTACATTAGTCAGTTTCTTAGTAAATTAAATGTTTTTTGGTATGAAAAAACTTTTAAAACGTGGCTCCTAGTGCCCGTGTGCCTAAAAATGAGCGCAATTTGAAGAGACTTCCCCAACCAGCACAATCAGCGGAACCTCGCAATTTGAAGAGACTTCCCCAACCAGCACAATCAGCGGAACCTCGCAGTTTCAACCTGGGGGCATGGTCAGTTTTGCGAGCGGGGCCTGATTCAGGTGATTTGAATCTTGAACCAGTGTAAAAGATCGCGGAAAACATGAATGTAAGTGATTGTGGGCAGAACTCACATACGTTTAAAATGCCATGATTTTTTGCACTAGTTTGGGCGATCCCGCCCAGATTGCGCTGATATTACTGGCTTAAGCAAGTGGAAACTTGACCCGTCCATGTGTATAGTAAGCCTCGATTCAGTTCCCAGGCTGTGCAGCTTTGGCTGTTCTGAGACAGGGTAGATATACAGCACAGAAACAGGCCATTCGGCCCAACCAGTCCATGCCGGCGTTTATGCTCCACTCGAGCCTCCTCCCGTCTTTCCTCATCTAAATCTATCAGCGTAACCTTCTATTCCCTTCTCCCTCGTATGGTTGTCTAGCCTCCCCTTAAATGTATCTATACTATTTGCTTCAACCACTCCCTGTGGTAGCGAGTTCCACATTCTCACCACTCTTTGGGTAAAGAAGTTTCTTCTGAATTCCCTATTGGATTTCTTGGTGCCTATCTTATATTGATGGCCTCTAGTTATGCTCGCCCCACAAGTGGAAACGTTCTCTCTGTATCCACTCTATCAAAAGCTTTCATAATTTTAAAGGCCTCTATTAGGTCACACCTCAGTCTTCTTTTTTCAAGAGAAAAGAGATGCAGCCTGTTCATCCTTTCCTGATATGTATACCCTCGTATTTCTGGTATCATCCTTATAAATCTTCTCTGCACCCTCTCCAGTGCCTCCATATACTTTTTATAATACGGCGACTAGAACTGTACGCAGTACTCCAAGTGTGGTCTAACCAAGGTTCAATACAAGTTTAGCGTAACTTCACTACTTTTCAATTCTATACCTCTAGAAATAAACTCTAGTGCTTGGTTTGCTTTTTTTTATGACCTTGCTAACCTGTGTCGCAACTTTTAGTGATTTGTGTATTTGTACTCCAAGATCCCTTTGTTCCTCTCCCCCACTTAGACTCGCACCCTCCAAGTAATAAGTGACCTCCCTATTCTTCCTACCAAAATGTAATATCTCACAGTTATCTGTGTTGAACTTAATTTGCCAATTATATGCACATTCTGCAAATTTATTAATGTCCTCCTGTAATTTGTTGCAGTCCTCTCAGTATTGACTATCCCCCCCGATTTGGTGTTATCCGCAAATTTAGAAATTGTGGTTTTGATTCCAAAGTCTAAATCGTTAATATAAGTTGTGAATAACAGTGTTTCCAGCACTGATCCTTGTGGAACACCACTACCCACCTTCTCTCACTGTGAATAGCTACCTTTACTCCCACTCTCTGCTTTCTGTCCTGAAGCCAGCCAACAATCCATTCTGTTACTTGTCCCCTGACTCCGCATTCTCCGACCTTGTTCATCAGTCTATTATGGGGTACCTTATCGAAGGCCTTTTGAAAATCTAGAAAAATTACATCTACTGCATTACCATTGTCTACTTTCTCTGTTACTTCTTCAAAAAATTCAATGAGGTTAGTCAAGCAAGACTTTCCCTTTTAAAATCCATGCTGATTATTCATAAAAACATAAGAAATAGGAGCAAGAGTAGGCTATTTGGCTCTTCGAGCCTGCTCCGCCATTCAATAAGATCATGGCTGATCTTCTACCTCAACTCCACTTTCCTGCACTATCCCCATATCCCTTGCTTCCCTTAATATTCAAAAATCTATCGATCTCTGTCTTGAATATACTCAACGACTGACCCTCCACAGCCCTCTGGGGTAGAGAATTCCAAAGATTCACCACCCTCTGAGTGAAGAAATTTCTCCTCATCTCAGTCCTAAATGGCCAACCCCTTATTCTGAGACTGACCCCTGGTTCTAGACTCCCCAGCCAGTGGAAACATCCTCCCTGCATCTGCCCTGTCAAGCCCTGTAAGAATTTTGTAGGTTTCAATGAGACCACCTCTCATTCTTCTAAACTCTAGAGAATATAGGACTAGTCTACTCAATCTCTCCTCATAGGACAATCCCCCCATCCCAGGAACCAGTCTGGTGAACCTTCATTGCACTCCCACTATGTTTTTGGTTTCTAGATGTTCTTCTATTTTCTCCTTTTGAAGGGACTCCATTATTTTCCCTACCACCGATGTTAAGCTAACTGGTCTATAATTCCCTGGACATGTTCTAGTCCCCTTCTGAAATATAGGTATGACGTTAGCTATCCGCCACTCCTCTGGCACGATACATTTTTCTAATGAATTTGAGGCACTACAATTGGCCTCAGTGCCCCAGTTGGAGAATAATGAGCCAGGATTCCTGTTCCTGGTTGCTATCCAGTGAAATCCTTATTCATGCCTTTGTGACCTTCACTAGGTGACACTTCTTCATCACCCCGTCCTTGTCAACCTTCATGGACTTGCAGTCCAACACATGGATTTCAAGACCTTTGTGCTCATTTACTGGTCCCGCCATAGCCTCACCTGTCTTTACTTCTGCAACCTGTTTCAGCCCTATGTTTGAGCTTGTAGCCTCTGTTCATGTGACTCTGGTCTCCCCACCACCTTCATCCAGAGAGGCTTCAGCTATTTCAGCCCACACTCTGGAACACTCCCTCTATACACCTTCCCTTGCTGCCTGTCACCCCTCCTTCAAAAACCCCCTTGAAACCTACCTCTGATCTTGCTTTTCTACCACTGCAGAGTGTCTGGTTATTTTCAAGAAGTGCTTTGGGTCATTTTATTATGTTAATGGTGCTCTATAAGTGCAAGTTTTTGTTGTCAGCATTGTTCTATCCTCAGACTGATCATTGGGCCTCCATGAGGAGATGGCCAGCACCAGTGGAAATATAGAATGACATAGAATTTGACAGCATAGAATCAGGCCATTCTATGCCGGTGTTTATGCTCCACACAAGCATCCCCCCACCTTATTCATCTCACCCGATCAGCATATCCTTCTATTCATTTCTCCCTCATGTACTTATCTAGCTTCCCTTTAAATGCATCAAGAGCATTTGCATAGGAGCAGTTGTGACAATATCAGTGGCAGCTCTGTAGCACCGCATAGCCCTGCCTACGTGGCTGCAGGCCCGGCTTCACAAATCAAAGAGTCCCCAGTGCGTAAAAATAACGTGCATGGGAATGTAGTGTGAGCACATTAAGTGTTTGTGTGCAAACTTCATCGATTGGAATTTCTAACCTGTGCAATTCTGAGACAAGACTCTATCGACTCTGGAACAGTTCCCATAGATTGGGGGGTAGCTAATGTTACCCCACTATCCAAAAAAGGTGGTAGAGAGAAAACGGGGAATTATAGACCGGTAAGCCTGACATCGGTAGTGGGGAAAATGCTAGAGTCCATTATAAAAGATGTAATAGCAGAGCACTTGGAAAACAGTGACAGGATCGGACAAAGTCAACATGGATTTACAAAAGGTAAATCGTGCTTGACTAATCTACTGGAATTTTTTGAGGATGTAACTGGTAGAATAGATAAGGGAGAACCAATGGATGTGGTGTATTTGGACTTTCAGAAGGCTTTCGATAAGGTCCCGCATAAGAGATTAGCATGCAAAGTTAAAGCACAAGGGACTGGGGGCAAGGTACTGACTTGGATAGAGAACTGGTTGGCAGACAGGAAGCAAAGAGTTGGAATAAACAGGTCTTTTTCCAAGTGGCAGGCAGTGACTAGTGGGGTACTGCAGGGATCGGTGCTAGGACCCCAGCTATTCACAATATATATTAATGATCTAGACGAGGGAACTAGATGCAATGGGCTCGATTTTAACTCAGGTGCGGGCTGTTGTCGTGTTATCCGAATTTCATGTTTCCCACACGAATCTAAATGGATGTGGGAGATTGATGCAATTTTAACTCAATTGGCCAATTGATTTCCAACGTGTGGGAAGCCTTTTCAAAAGGGTTTTTCATGACTGAAAGCCCCCTCCGATGATGTCATCATTGCTACTGCATTTAAGGTCCACAACAAGCCTTGCTTCTTCTGCAGGCTTCCAAGCTTTCTCCATTTGGTGTCAGAGGGACCTGCAGGAAAGATGACAAGTGGGAGGGCAAAATCAGCTCCTCGCTTTGACGAGGCAGCACTGCAAGCATTAGTCGATGGGGCTAGGGCCAACTGGGAGGTCCTGTTCCCTTCATCAGGGAGGAAGAGGCCTCCCACTCAGACCAAGGCTGTGTGGATGCAGGTGGCTGAGGAGGTCAACTCCTTGGGAGTCACCCTCAGAACCTGGATACAGTGCAGGAAAAGATTTCATGACCTTCAGCGCACTGGAAAAGTGAGTATGAATTTCCCATCACCCTCAATCTGATCCCCATTGCCTTTCCTCACCAGCACTCAGCTTTAGCAATCTCTTCCTCCACATCCCACTTGACACTGACATCCATGCACCCTTACCCATTCCCTCACTCTCTATGCTCACATTCACAACTATTCGACCATGCAGCCCTCACACTCCCTATCACTCTGGTGCTTTAAACACAACTGACAACACACAGGGAGGGCCCTTGGTCTTGCAACCTCACTCCACCTTTGTCTCCTTCTAAGTATCTATGCTATTCAATCTCTACGCTCACTCCTTCTCACTCAACCTCCACTTGTCTCCCTCATTGCAGGAAAAGAGAGCTCACAACAAGCGAGAGCGAGCCAGGACAGGAGGAGGGCCACCCTCAATAGCCCACCTGACCCCCTGGGAGGAGGCCGTCCTGGAAATTATGGGCATTGAGGATGATTCGCGCGTGGGGGACGGACAGACAGGTGCAACACAGCAAACTGGTGACAGAAAAGTTTCTCATCTCTCTCTTTGACATTGCATGAGTCGCTGATAATGATTGTGAAGCTGTAACAGATGCACTTATGAGCATCTGCAAAAAGCAATGTGCATGTAGCCTTTGCATCACATCTCTGATACTTTCCTTTACTCCCCCACAAGACCATCACAAGCATCCGTCCCCCCTAGCCAGGAAGAAGAGGCTGAGCAGCCAGACTCCTCAGAGGAAGCTGCAACCTCTGAAGGCGCAGCATCAGCAGAATTCAGTGCACCCAGCACCAGTGCAGACACTCACACCTCGGTGGGACCTTCGGGACATAGAGTAGTGTTGTCACCTGGTGTATCACAGCTCACAAGTGAGCATCAGCAGATTGTGGAGACAGAGACAGCAGTGGAGATTCCTGGTCGGAGGGCGCAGGACTCTGCCAGCTCGGCTCAGCAGCATGTCGACCCTCTGCCTCTGAGTCCATCCATAAGATCAGAAATGATGGAACTCCAGGCACAGATGCAGGAGTCTTTGGCAGGTTTTGTCTCTAGGGTCACTGCGAGTGTGGAGCGAATGGAGGAGTCCATAGCGAACATGAGCAGAGCCTTTGTGGAGTCATTGGTGCATGAATGCATCACCACGGAAAGGATGACTACCTCTGTGGAAACACTTGCTACCTCCGTGGTAAGGCTGGCTACCATAGAGGAGAGGATGGCTACGGTAGAGGAGAGGAGGGCTACGGCCATGGAGGAGCTTAGTCGCCAGGGTATGGGAAACATGGTCATTGTTCAGAATAGAATGATATCTCTTGAGGAGCGATGGGCATCTATTGAACAGAGAAACCAGACCTTCATGGAAGTCCTTCTGAGTAGGACTGCCATTGCAGATACGGGTCCCCATGGCCCCCCTGATGTGCAGCAAGGTGCTCTCCAGCCACTTGCAGGCGCTGAGGGGGAGCTGACCCATGAGAGAGAGGTTGGTGGCAGACCTCAAGGAAGTAGGGGTTCCTCTCCAAGCGCTCACACTTCCATGCCACTGCAGAGCCCTCGGTCAGAACCCCACCGAAGTCCACACCCAAGCCGCACAGCCGCAGGAGCAGCAGACTGTTGACGAGCCCTCACAGGCTCGCCACCCCAGAGGACGCCCGCCAAAGGTGTCAAGACAGGAGCAGCAGGAAAGTGAGCAAGGGGCCTCCACATCTGCTGAAGCCACAGGGGAAGCACTACGTAGGAGCACGCGTAAGAGGAAGATAAAGCACAAGTAGTCACAAGGGTAGTTGCTTGGGTGGAATTTTGTGTTTAGTGTAAAAATGCCATCACATCGTAATTGTGCATAAAAATTCTGATGGCAAATGTTGCAGTTGTGGCGTCTGTCATTTCGCTATTGGGACTTCCACATTGAGGCCTTAGGAATACTTGCAACTGTCAGTATAGAGGCCAGAGTGCTAGGAATCCTCTGGTTCTTGGCCATTGTCAATGCTCTGGTAAGAAGCTGCGAGGCAAAAGTGTTTGATTGACTAGGCTAAGCAAATCTGGCCAGGATGAGTGCGTTCCTTGCATCCCGGGCAGCAATTTTCTCGCGTAATGCTGCTGCTGGTTGATGGGCCTCTGCAGGATGTTCGTTTTCGCCGCCCTCCTCCTTCTTCTCCTCCTCATCTGCGGAGGATATGTGAGGAGCCACTTGATCCTCAGGAATCTGCAAGCCATGACGTTGTGCCATGTTGTGAAGCGCACAGCAAACCAAGACGATTCTGGAGACCCTGGCTGCGGAGTACTGCAGGGCTCCACCTGATCTATCCAGGCATCTGAAGCACATCTTTAGCAAATCGATGGTTTGCTCGATAATGGATCTGGTAGAAATGTGGCTGGAGTTGTAGCGCTCCTCAGCTTTGTTGGCTGGCCTCCTCAATGGCGTCATTAGCCACGTCCTCAGGGGGATAGCCCTTGTCTCCAAGTAGCCATCCGTTAAGTTGGTCTGGCAGACTGAATAGCGGAGGCACACTAGACTGGCGCAGTATGAAGGAGTCATAGCAACTGCCAGGGTACTTGGCACAAACATGCAAAATCTCCTTCTTGTGGTCACACACCAGCTGAACGTTGAGGGAGTGGAAGCCCTTGCGGTTGACAAAAATACCTGGATTGCGATGGGGTGCCGTAAGGGCCACATGTGTGCAGTCAACGATGCCCTGCACCCTTGGAAAGCCTGCCAGATGAGCTAATCCAACCGCTCGCGCCGTGACACTTGCTCGATCCTTGGTGAAATGGATGTGATTGTGCGCGAGGGCAAAGAGGGCATCGGTTACCTGTGTGATGCAAGTGTGTGCGGCTGCCTGGGAGATGCCGCTGATGTCTGCTGCTGATCCCTGGAATGAGTCTGAGGCAAAAAAGTTGAGTGGGGTGGTGACTTTGATGGCCACTGGTAATGCTTGTCCATCTGGTTCTCTGGGCAGCAGGTCTTGCTGTAGCATTGCGCAGATGTCAGTCACCACCTCTCGTGAAAGTCGGAGCCGCCTTTGGCACTGCTGCTCAGACGTGTTGAGATAGGTGACCCTGCGTCTGTAGACCCTGTTTGTGGGGTATCTCCTGTGCCGACGGGCTTCCAGGCGCTGGCCCCTTCTGGCCTGTGCAGCCTCAGGTGGGTGAGCAGCAGCTTGGCGCTACTGCTGCTGCTGCTGTTGCTGGTGCTGCTGTTGTTCCTGGTTCTGCTGCTGCCGCGGCTGGTGCTCGAGTTTCTCTAATGCCCAGATGGGAAGGAAATAAATGGCTCCCATGCTTCTGGTATATGCCTCCATTGAGGAAGCGCTGAGTGAAGGTGGCGAGAGGCGTTTCCCAGGAGGCCACACTGGAGATGGGTGTGAGGCACCAACCTTCCACAGGTGTGGATAAGCCTGGTAAAAGTTGCCCCAGGCCTGAGACCACTAAGTCCTGCCACCTGCAAATGATGGCTGATCAAATCTCCTCTTTAATGGTTGACCTGCAGTTGATAGTCAGCAATCCAATAGTGCTCCCGTCAGGTTTCACATTCGTGATTCCCACCAGGCGTGTTTTACATGGGAAAAGTGTTAAATTTGCAAGGGCCTGTTAAAATGGGATTATAGAGGCAATTTAGTGGTAATTAAGGGCCTTAAAGACCAGTCCCGCCTGTTGGATGCGGGACGGAGTCGGGACCATCAGACACGCCTGAGTTAAAATTGTTTGGAGTTGGGAACCAGGCGGGGGGGCGGGCGGCGGGGTGGTCCCGCTCGCCAGTTTCTCTGATTTTAACCCCCCGCATGCCTCCAAGCCCGACTCCACGGCTCAATGAAAATTGAGCCCAATATCTCCAAGTTTGCAGACGACACAAAGCTGGGTGGGCGTGTGTGCTGTGAGGAGGATGCCGAGAAACTCCAGTATGATTTGGACAGGTTGGGTGATTGGGCAGATGCATGGCAGATGCAGTGTAATATGGATAAATGCAAGGTTATTCACTTTGGTGGCATAAACAGGAAGGCAGATTATTATCTGAATGGCAATAGATTGGGAGAAGGGGAAGTGCAATGAGACCCGGGTGTCCTTGTGCACCAGTCGCTGAAGGTAAGTATGCAGGTGCAGCAGGCGGTTAAGAAGGCAAATGGTATGTTGGTCTTCGTAGCGAGAGGATTCGAGTACAGGAACAAGGATGTCTTGCTGTAGTTGTACAGGGCCTTGGTGAGACCACACCTTGAGTATTGTGTGCAGTTTTGGTCGCCTTATCTGAGGAAGGATGTTCTTGCCATGGAGGGAGTGCAGCGAAGATTCACCAGCCTGATACCTGGGATGGCAGGAATGACGTATGAGGAGAGATTGGGTTGATTGGGCTTATACTCGCTGGAGTTTAGAAGAATGAGAGGGGATCTCATTGAAACTTATAAAATTCTAACAGGAGTAGACAGACTAGATGCAGGAAGGATGTATCCGATAGCGGGGGAGTCCAGAACCAGGGGTCACAGTCTAAAGATAAGGGGTAAGCCATTTAGGACAGAGATGAGGAGGAATTTCTTCACCCAGAGAGTGGTGAACCTGTGGAATTCTCTACCACAGAAGGCAGTTGAGGCCAATTCATTAAATATATTCAAGAAGGAGTTAGATATACTTCTTAAGGCTAAAGGGATCAAGGGATATGGGGAGAAGGCAGGGACAGGGTACTGAGTTTGGATGATCAGCCGCGATCGCGTTGAATGGCGGAACAGGCTCGAGGGGCCGAATGACCTACTCCTGCTCCTATCTTCTATGTTTCTATGTTTCTAAGACAAAACAGGTAAATGGTATACTATTTACAGGCTGATGGAATAATATCCCTTCCCATTTAGGAATGCCAAAATATTGTTGAAATGGCTACATAATGTTCTGTACTTTGGCGCAGTGAGCAAGGTGTAGCCTGTGCCACTGGCGGTCACTGCTGAAGTGGATTTAGCTGTGTACATGGCAAAACAGGGCTTTGCTTTCCTTAATGTAGCAGTGGATGACCTAGCAACTGACTCCTGTGATGTCCCCTGTTGGGTACCTGGATGTACCCTATGGATAAAAGCTAAGGGCAGTGATGACCTTCACTGTGATTATTAGTGTCGTGAGGATGGTTGACTGTTCCTACAGGTCATTGTGGACCAGTATGTGAGTCACAGCATCTTCATAAAGTCCAGGTTGTTACATCTATTGTGACAGATCTGCTCCCTGTGGTAGTTTGTTCTGTGAATGGTATACTTTCTACAGTCTCACCATTCCCGGGCCGTTCTCTCCTCTCGCTTCTTCCACACTGTATAATAAATCAGCAATGCATCTGTGCTGTGAGGATGTAAGCTAGGTAGAACTATTCACTTCTGTCAGGGTTATGTACATTTAAAATCTTTTTCATCATCCATAAAACAAACTCACATCTGTAGCTTATTCATACTTTCCTCATCCTGAGTGAAACTGCATAAGTTTTTATTGAATATATTTTAACAAAGACTTTATGGTCCCTTAACAATCTCATGGGTTAACTTTCAGAGACACAATGTAACGTAGGAGCAAGAGTGTGAATAGAGAAAATCTGTTAGTGCTAACTACTGCTGCTCTTTACCTCATTAACTCACATCTGCAGAGGAAAGCATAGCCTGAGAGAGGCCGCGTATTTGTAAACTGTTATCTGACAATGATTGTTCTCACATCAGATGGGATATCATTAAATACAGTCCCAGGGTGAGCAAAATACAAATAGCAGCGTACATTTTATGAGATTAACAGATCTCCCTTGTCTTTTCTCAGGTAAGTCAGAGGATATTCTGATTTTTAATGTAACGCACAATGTATATCATTATATAATACACAATGTATCATTATATAATAATGAGGGGAATGCTTAATTCTTGATGGCGCTTTCCAAATAAGAGGAACAACCATGAAGGAAGCTGTCTGCTGCTAAGGTGTAGCTTTGTTTAAGTGGCCTGTCCCTTTAAGGCCACAAGAAACCGCATCGTACATTTAATGCTGTGTTTCCAGAACTGAAGGGAAAGGCCTACATTCGTTTGCTTAGTGTAAGTTCTCATAAGGGGGCTTATTTGCAAAATTTAATCAATAAATTATTGTTTTGGCAGCTGAAGACCAAACAGAAAGTCATCTGACTGTCTTGTGTGTATGACAGAGTCTAAATGGGCAGTAATGTATTCATGTTGGCTGCCACACATTACCAACCCCAATCAATCATTGAACAACACAGACAACCCTGGGATTCATACTTTCAGCACAAGGAATAACACACTGTTGTCAAAAAGGCTTCTTTTGGCTTATGAAGTAATTGGGAGTAATTGGAAATTCAAAGATATGTTATTATCTGAGTGGAAGTTCACTGGTCAATAGATTCTCTTTACCATGTCGAAGGGAAGATAGATAAAAAAATAAAAAGCAAAGAATGTGGTTGTGTTATGTAGACAAAGAGCTTCCCACTGACACCACGACAAGCAGAACTGGAGAAATCAAGTACATTTAAATGTAAAGATCAAAAGAAAATCTGGGAATGCTGGAAGTCAAATAAAAACAGAAAACGCTAGAAACACACAGCAGTATTGGAAAAAGAAAGGCAGGTTAACATTTCAAGTGGCAATTGTTCTTACATCAAATCTGCAACATTAGCCAAGCTTTCTTTTTCAGACCCCGACTGACCTTTCTATTTCCTGTGCTTTCTGTTTTTATTTTATGTTTAATTATTATTCTGGCCAAACCATACCACCCAGCATACAGCATTGTGTACAAATAAAATTGTTGACTGTACATGATCTATCTTAGTTTATGTATTGAATATTACTTTAGGGTGACCATATTGTCTAAACTGAATCCGGGGACACACAGGATGGGAGCACAGCAAAGTAGCCAGGATGCATTTCAAGAAAACCGGCATGACGACTTTGTTTGTTCTGCTAGTGGAATACGCGTAGAGACATCAACATTTTCTCTTTACACCGAATCGTGAATCTTGCATGTGTTCTGGCAATAGTGCTGTACCATCTATATTCCCGCATACCCTAACTTTTAATTTCTCAACATTAAATCTGTTCCAAACAGACTAAAATTTTCCATATAAGGTGTGAAACACCCTGGCCGGAGTTTTGCCAACGCTGAGAGGATGGGATCAGAGGCGGGTCAGCTGTGAAATTTGAAATGATTGACAGTGGGTCGGGACCCCGCTGTCAACCCGTCTTCACGCTAGTCTCCCAGGTGTCGGGTCTGTCAGCGCTGAACAGACCCAACACCAAGTGGCGGGGGAGGCAATTTAGATCATTAGCTGGATTGTTAAGAGGCAATTAAGTATTATTTTAAGCTCACCTTTAGATTTTTAGGGCTGGATTTTGTCAGTGTGGGCGGGCTGGAGCGTGTCAGGTGGAAATCATGCCAGGAACCCGAGTCTTAATTGAAGTTCTGAAAAAGTGGGATTTTCCCCTAATTGACCAATTGATTTCCTGCGTGTGGGAACCCCTGGCCCAGTGAGTCTTTTCAGACAGAAAGTCGCCTCCGATGACATCATCAATGCTGCTGGATTTAAGGCCTGCAAGCAGACTTGCTCCTTCTGGAGACTGCAACATTTATGGCCATTGCTGTCTTCGCCTTCTTCATCAACTATGTCCAGCAGTAGGCCAAAGTGTGCTCCACGCTTCGATGAGCCCTCCCTCCAAGCTCTGGTGGAGGGAGCGAGATCCAGGAAGGAGGTGCTGTTCCCTTCCTCAGGGAGAAAAAAGCCACCCCAGCAGACAAAAGCTGTGTGGCTCCAAATGGCCCAGGAGGTCAGCTCCATCACGCTGAGCCGCAGAACCTGGCTGCAATGCAGGAAGAGGCTTCATGATCTTCTCCGCACAGGAAAAGTGAGTATGACTTTCCCATCACCCTCAATCTGAACCCCATCACCTCTCCTCACCAGCACTCTGCTTTGCCAACCTCTTCCTCCACATCTCACTTGACACTGACATCCCTGCACCCTTACCCATTCCCTCTCTCTCTAAGGTCACATTCACTTAACTATTCTATCATGCAGCCCTCACTCTCCCTATCACTGTGATGCCATGACAACAACAACTTTCAGCACACAGGGAGGGTCCTTTGTATCCTTCTAAGCATCTATGCTATGGATTCTCTACACTCACTCCTTCATTCTCACTCAAACTCCACTTGTGTCCCTCATTGTAGGAAAAGAGAGCCCACAATAAGAAGGAAAGTGCAAGGACAGGAGGAGGGTCACCCTCAGTAGCGCAGCTCACCCCCTGGGAGGAGGCGGCCCTGGAGATCGCCGGAATCGAGGAGGATTTCCAAGTGGGGGACGGACGGATGGGCGCATCGCAGCAAGCCGGTGACAGAATAGCTTGGCATCTCTCTCATTGACACTGCATGAGTCACTGATAATGAATCTGATGCTCTAACAGGTTGACTTATGATCATCTGCACTTTTCAATGTTCATGTAACCTTGACCTCACATCTCTAACTCTTTCCTTTACTCCCCCACAGGACCATCGAGAGCCCCCGTCCCCACTGTCCAGGAGGAAGAGCCTGAGCTTCCAGACTCCTCAGAGGAAGCTGCAACCTCTGAGGGCGCAGCGTCAGCAGAATTCAGCGCACCCAGCACCAGCGCAGACACTCACACCTCGGTGGGATCTTCGCGAGATAGAGTAGTGTTGTCACCTGGTGTATCACAGCTCACAAGTGAGCATCAGCAGATGGTGGAGACAGGGACAGCAGTGGAGAGTCCTCGTCGGAGGGCGCAGGACTCTGCCAGCTCAGCTCAGCTGCATGTCGACCCTGTGCCTCCAGGTCCATCCAGAAGGAGAGCGGTGCTTGAACTCCAGGAACAGGTGCAGGAGTCTCTGGCAGGTTTTGTCTCCAGGGTCGCTGCGAGTGTGGAGCGAATGGAGGAGTCCATCGCGAACATGAGCAGAGCCTTTGTGGAGGCATTGGCGCATGAACGCATCACCGCGGAAAGGATGGCAACCTCCGTGGAAAGGATAGCTACCTCCATGGTAAGGCTGGCTACCGTAGAGGAGAGGATGGCTACGGTAGAGGAGAGGATGGCTACGTCCATGGAGGAGCTTAGTCGCCAGGGTATGGAAAACATGGTAATTGTTCAGAATAGATTGACATCTCTTGAGGAGCGATGGTCAGCTATTGAGCAAACAAACCAGACCTTCATGCAAGTCTTCTGGAGTAGGGCTTCCAGTGCAGAAACGGGTCCTCATGGCCCCCCTGCAGTGCAGCAAGGTGCTGTCCAGCCACTTGCTAGCTCTGAAGTGGGGCTGACCCATGAGAGGGATGTTGGTGGCATACAACAAGGAAGTGGGGGCTCCTCTCTAAGCGCTCACACGACCATGCCACTGCAGAGCCCTCAGTCAGAGCCCCACCAGACTCCCCACCCAACTGAGATCGGCGTCTCAACCCCTGCACAGCCGCAGGAGCAGCAGACTGTTGCCGAGCCCTCACAGGTTCACAACCCCAGAGGAAGCCCGCCAAAGGTGCCGAGACAGGAGCAGCAAGAAAGAGAGCAAGGGACCTCCACATCTGCTGAAGCCATAGGGAAAGCACCACATAGGAGCACGCGTAAGAGGAAGATAATGCACAAGTAGTCACAATGGTAGTCACTTGGGTGTAATGTTGTGTTTAATTTTGAAAAGCCATCAGTTGCTTATTGTCATAAAAAATTCTGATGGCAAGCTGTTGCAGTTGTGGCGTGTGTCATTTCGCTAATGAGACTTTCACATTGAGGGCTTAGGGCGACTTGCAATTGTCAGTATGGTGGTCAGAGTGAGAGGAATCCGCAGGTTCTTGGCCATTGTCGATGCTCTGGCAAGAAGGTGCGAGGCTAAACTGTTTGATTGTGCAGGCTAAGCAAATGTAACCAACATGAGTGTGTCCCTTGCATCCCGGGCAGCAATATGGTGGTGCTCTGGCGCCTTCTGGCCTGTGCATCTTCAGGTGGGTGACGAGCAGCTTGCCGCTCCTGTTGATGTTCCTGCTGTTGGTGCTGCTGTTGCTCATGGTTCTGCTGCTGCCGCGGCTGGTCTTCATCCGAATCTGATGTCCAGGAGGAAAGAAATTAAATAGTCGCCATGCTTCTGGTATATGCCTCAGTTGAGGAAGCGCTTAGTCAAGGTGGAGAGAAGGGTTTCCAAGGAGGTCACACTGGAGATGGATGTCAGGCTCCAAACTTCCACAACACTGAGTATGCCTGCTAAAAGTTCCCCCAGACCTGAAACAACAAAGTTCTGCCACCTGCAAATGATCATCGGTAAAAGCTCCTTTCTAATGGTGGTGCTGCAGCTGTTAGTAAGCAGTCCACTTGTGAGGCTGCCAGGATTACCTGGCGTGTTCCAGGGGAGGCATGTAGGATGGGGGAAATGTTTTAAAATCGGAAAGGCCTCTCAAAATGGGATTATAGAGGCAATTAAGTGGTTGTTAAGGGCCTTGAGGGCCTATCCCACCTCTTGGAGGCGGGATGGAAAGCAGGTCAGAAAACACGCACTTGGGAAAATTACTCGGGGGCGGGATGGAGGCGGGAACGGGCCTGCCCGCCAGTTTTGGCGATTTTAACAACTCGCACGCCTCCAAACCCGCCTCCTCGGGGCTGGGAAGATTGAGCCCTTAGAGTTCGACAATGGCTTCCCCGCTGCTTGAGGATCACGCCAGGTAAGGAGGTCGGGTGTTGTGTCAGCATGAAATGATTTACTAACCTGACAGCTGTAAATGGTCTATAAAAGCTCCCATTTCCTAGGTTTTCACTTTCCAAGGTTAGAAGCTGTTGCTTACTGCATTTGGAAGACAGATTGAGCTTTATGCAGCTTGCAAGTGTTTGGAGCAAACTCTCTATCCAGTGTCACCTCATTGGAACAACCTCTCTCAACATTGACAGATCGCTTCTGTCATCTCAACCTCACCTGCCATCTATTCCATCAACATGGGTGCCTTTTATACTCTCTCACCTTGGTCCTCAGAATCCCACCACGATCAGCCCCAACACCAGCAGCACCAGACACACCAGCAGCACCAACAACAACACCAACCTTCTCCACAATCAACTGATGCTGCACAGGACAGAGGGCATCAGCACCCAAGCACATTGCTGCCCAGGAGGCCAGGGATGGCCTCACCATGGTCAGATTTACTTCACTTGATGCTGTACACCCTGGCTGCTACATGATGCACCAGGTTGGCACCACCCCACACCAACACCATAAAGCATCCCTACAATGCCCAAGCCATTCCTTTCACACTCACCACTATTGCGGGGGGGGGGGTACCATTATGTCTCACCATTCACTGCAACTCACTAAGCCACTTCCAAAAAGTGCACACCAATCTGTCCAAGAATGCAAAGTGTTGAAAATAAAGGTTTCAATGTTTGACAGCGCATTACCAGAAACTTCACACGAACATTGGCTAAAACACCCAAGTGCCTACCCTTGTAAGTTAGTTGGTATGATTGCACTAGGTTGAGGGTGAGTGTGAGGGGTGGCTAGTGAGATGGGGAAGTGATAATGTAGATAGAGAGGGATGGGTGGAGGTGCAAGGTAAGTTGGTGTGAGTAAGGATGTGCAGGAGTAGGGTAGGGAAGGCAGAGTGTTGGGGATGTGATGAGTGGCACAGCAGGATGAGGTTGAGTGTGGCTTGGCAGTAACATTTCGTGATCTACTGAGATCATTGAAAGGTTTGCACCACTGCAGCCAGGTCCTCCTGACGACATCCCTGCTTATGCCTTCCGGTGCAATGTGCAACCAGGCTGCATTGATCTCCTGGGGAGGTCTCTTCCGCCCATTGGAGTCATGGGAGAGCCTGGGTGTAGCCATGCACCTTTGTGCAGTGCTTGTTAGTGTTTGCAGCACCTCAATGCTGTAGAACACTGATCAATTGTCAAAATCAATTTGGACATGGCCCCTTTAAGGAAACAGGCTGATGACGCGTCATCAAATGACATAATCGGACCTGCTTCCTTTTAATTGGCTGGGAACCTCGCTGGGCGGGCTTAACAAGCCCAATTAACATAAAATCACTTGGAATGTGTGGGCTGCAGTAGGCAGCGGGC
Source organism: Somniosus microcephalus (assembly GCF_052327205.1). Classification (NCBI taxonomy): domain Eukaryota; kingdom Metazoa; phylum Chordata; class Chondrichthyes; order Squaliformes; family Somniosidae; genus Somniosus; species Somniosus microcephalus. The sequence continues at coordinate 46,708,079 of NC_141001.1, forward strand.
TGGGACCACGCTACCGACCCCAGTCGCCCCGGACCCGCCTCGAGTGCAGCCCCTGTCTCAGAAGGTTTCAGAAACCTCTTCCTGGTGGGAGAATTTAGAGCATGCCTTATTCATTAAAAAAAACCATGCTGCATCATACTGATCTGAGGTAAAATAAATCCACTCACCCAGCAGCTCTCACCGAGCCCTCGGCTTCTCCTGCGCATTTTAAAGGTTCCGCCCTCTGGCCAGTCACTATTGGCTGAAACACAGGGTCAGGTGACTCAATCCCCCAGAATGCAGTGCGGCCCGAGCTATCGATAGGGCCTTTTCTCCACCGCGCTGCATTGTGGGAAGGCGGGGCCGCCATCGTCGCCTTCGATCAACTGGCTCCTGGAATCCATACATGAGCTCAAACCGGGCGGGAACGGGCCGAGAATCACCCTGTCCTCACGCTAAAGCCACTCTTGTACCTCCCTGCTTTCAGATGGTGATTTACCAGGTGAGGAGACGGGCCCTCAAGCTGCCAGTGAGAGTGAAGCTGAAGGCGAGGAGGAAGAGGAAGCCAGACCATCAGCGCCACCCTCAACCGAGGAAGCCCATGCCCATACTGGGGACATGCCTTCCCTGGAGGGGAGCAGGGGGGAATGGTCTGATGTGGGTGAAGCTCCAGGACCCAGCAGGCTGCAGCAATGCGATGGGGGTAGGGAAGCTTGGGGGTCTTCTCCCCGGAGGGAGAGTATGGCTTCGAGTCCTGCTGCACTGGATGCAGACGAGGAGCGGGTCCTCGCTGAAATGAGCGCTCAGGCAGAGTGCAGGCACACTGAGCTTATGGCTGCAGTGGCAAGGGTGCCCGAATCCATTGAATCACTGGCAAGGAGCATGGAGCGCTTTGCTGTAGCACAGGTGGCTGCCACGCAAATGCTAAGTGCTGCAATGCAGTCAGTGGCTGGTCTCATGCAGACACAGATTGAAGCCTGTAGGGGGGCATCCTTTACCTGGTTTATGGTAATTTACCTGGTCAGGCAGCCCTTTTCCACTGCACTGTGACCAATTCCAATCAGCGGTTTCGAATCGCTAAACCCCTCCTTCCAGTTCTGACTGGAGGAACTTATAATTAATGATATATTAAAACGGACAAATGGTCTGGATGCAAGAAAGTCAAATTTTATTAAAACTAAGAAACTACACCACACGATCAAAGTAATCACGGTAAAATTGCTTAAATAGGGGAGGAAAATGGACACAACGAGGGAAATCAACTAAAATACAATTCTAACGAAATCCCCACTTTACTCCCACCCCTAAGCCTATCCTAAGTTGCCTTGTGGAAGGCCAGAAAAAATATATGCTCACCACTGCAATGCCAGCTCCGTGCCCTGCGATCTTGGATCTTCACTGCCCAGAAGTGAAAAACACCCCAGTGTTTTAAAAGTAAACTGCTGGTGTTTTACTTCTTCAGACAGGCTCCACGCTGTAGAGAGAGGCACACGGAGGCAGGCCAGAGAGAGAGAGATGCCTCTGAGAAGCTATCTCTTATACCCCAGTTTTGGGGCCAAAATGTTCCCGCCCAGATCCGGAAGTTTCTGGGCTAAAACAAAAGAGATCCAACTGTCCCCATTGTCCAGTAATGGGTGATTCAAACCCATTCAATTTTAAACTGTTCCTTTTCTCAGTTTAAGTGCCTCTTTTCAAATGTCTGTGCTGAGCCATCGAACCATCTCCATTCACCCTGATGGGTTTTGAATGGAGTTGTATTACTATGTAAACAGAAACCCATTATCTTGTGGTCACTGAAACCGCAGTCAAGTGGTTTAATCCCTTGTGCAAACATCTTTGTAGCAGTTTCTGTAAACAAATCGATTGTCTCTGCAGGGAGGGAACTTCCCTTTGATTGACAGATTTGACTGCCAACTTTTGATCCTCCCCTTTTCACAGACATACACGAGCTGCTTCCAAGTCCTTTGTCCTTGGCCATGCTTTCTGATGGCCATTTTTATCCCTGGGCAATTTAAACCGTTCAAAACTCAAGAGTACATCCTTTAATAAAATGTACAATCTTAAAGTGTGCAATTTTCACAAAGTTCTTTGATTCCAGTGTCCAAGCGCTGCCCAGCCCATGAGCTTTTAACGCAGCCTTTTTCTGCGGTTCTGGATATGTTTTAAAACATTGTCCAACCCAGAGACAATTTAAATCCCACAAGTCTTCATCCACGATGTGGATGAATATTTCCCGATCTTCGGGGGCTGAGGGGATTTTGCGAACCCCTACATTCCGCCCTTGGATACTTGCAACTTGCTTGTAGTATCCTCTTGAAGAAGTGAGCAAAATTTTCTGACCCCCAACAAACAACCATCCCCTGTATTTGCCTATAGCTCCCTATCACTGATTCCCCGACCCATCTATTCCCCTTAAATCCGAGAAAAACCGTGGTTCGGTAGGCATCTACAGATACATCAATTACAAAATGTTACAATAAGGGGTCTCATACCTCTGCACCACTTGTTACATTATAACATATTACAAAATGTTGCAATCTTGGTTATACAATGTAATCAAAATGATTCCAAGCACGGAGAGGGTCCTACGCCTCTGCACCACTTGGAACTGTAAAACAAAATACAAAAATCTCCATTAAACATTTGAAACAAAATGCTGAAATAAACCCCGACCATCACGTGTCAATGATGGGTCATGAAATTCGAGTGGGTATTGCTCCTCCCACCCGGGCAGTAAATGTTCCTTCCACCCCCCCCTTTAATGGTCTTAAACTTTTAAAACATACAGAATGGATTTTACAGAACAGTCTGCTCCGCCAGCCTCGAGCCGTTCCCTTGTCCCTTTGTGGAGGCGGGGTACCCCTCATGTTTCACAGACCGAGACCGGAGAGCATGGGATTGCGACTCCCAGTCCCTCCCCCTCCCGTCTTCCTTCGACTGGCTGGAGAAAATGATGGGTGCCTGTGTGGCGGCTCTCACTGGCCCCACACTCAAACTTGGATCCCAGATCCAGCCACCCACTCATCCTTCCCAGCCACACTTACACTCTAACTTTGCCCGTGGGCCCCGGGTGAGTTCCTCCCTTCCCCGAACGCATCCACGTGACTCTTGGGTCTCCCCCTCCCCTTTACAATCTTTCCTGGGCCATCACCACCCACTCCTGGGGAACGCGTCCCTATCTGACAAGGCGCCCGCGCTTCCCCACCATGGCTCCTCAATAGCGAGGTCTCCCGCAAGGGAAATTCGGTAAGGATAGTGCTGTGTTAGCTGGGGCCATCTCTTCCACGTAGGATGAGTAGGCAGGTTCCTCCAGACCCTGTCCGGTTTTTCCCGAAGGTCGCTGCGGGGTCTCCTCCTGGATTTGTCCAGTGGCAAGGTGATCCCCAACATTCTGTATCCATATCTTCATTCGATGCCCAGCTCGGGCTGGGCAAACAGGGCTGCTCCTTTGTCCACTTTCCTGCAGAAGAACTTAAAAGGACATGCAGCCAGGTCTCTCACTGACCTGCTGCCTTAGGTGAAGACATGGTCGGGTCCCTCGACCTCGGACCAAAATACAAGCATTTGGCACACTTATAAACTTAAACTTTAAACTTAAACTCAAAACTACTAGTTACATTCTCAACTTAAAATTTAAATACCTTAAAAGCAAGCTATAAACATTTGTAACTTAACACAAAGCTATAATACAAATGCTGCCCATCTCCGGACGGCCAGGCTAATCTCTGGTGTCACTGTCGCAGATTACTGCTGCCTGCAGCGAAGCTGGACTGCCTCCTGCTTCTGGTCCCTGGCAGCTTATGGCTGCTAGTTGGGTACTTCTGTGATCTGTTTCCTCCCGAGCTCGGGAGATTGCTCTTTGTGGCAGGTACCCTGGTGACCATCTTATCTTGGGCTTGTGGACCCGCTGAGACCTTCTGAGGGGCATCTCTGTGGGGGAAACTTTGGCTGACAGACCCTGAGCCTGGGTCACAGCCCTAGCTGGCTGGGAACCTTCTCCCCCTGATGCAAACAGCCCGCACTGTTTAACATACCTGGCAGCTTGCCAGTACTCCGGGTTTGTCTCCTTTTCCCTACCCACTCCTGTACTGGGTGCAGGTATCCCCTCACCACCCGCTGCTGGTGGCTGAAAATCTTCCTCTCCAGGTCCAAAACCTGGTCCCAGCTCCTTCTATATGTCCCCTGCAAGAGGAATTGCTATCCCTTCCTCCCCAGAGTCCCACACCATAGGGGGAACCACTCTAGAAGCGGGCTGGGAAGCTTGTCCCTTTAAGCAGGCGACTGCGCCTGTGCGAACCTCCTCCCCGGAGTCCCACGGCAGAGGCTGTGAAACCTCTGTATTCAAACAGGCGACTGCGCCTGCGCGGGAAAACTGAAGAGGAGCCGCTGGGGTCACGGGCTGGGGAGCTGCCCCTGCGCGAACCTCCTCCCCGGAGTCCCACGGCAGAGGCTGTGAAACCTCTGTCTTCAAACAGGCAACTGCACCAGCGCAGGGAAACTAAAGAGGAGCTGCTGGGGTCACAGGCTGGGGAACTGTGCCTGCGTGAACCTCCTCCCCGCAGTCCCACGGCAGAGGTTGTGAAACCTCTGTCTTCAAACAGGCGACTGCGCCTGCACGGGAAAACTGAAGAGGAGTCACTGGGGTCACGGGCTGGGGGACTGCGCCTGCGTGAACCCAGTGTTGGGAAACCACTCCCCTCAGGAGCGCGACTGCGCCTGCGCAGGCAGTCTCTTCAAAGGGCGGCTCCTCCCTGGAGCCCCCCAAGCGATTTTCTGTGAATGAACTCGCAGCAGCCTGCAGATTTCTACTCTCAGGCTGCTGTTTCTCTGTTTCTGAACTAGATAACTGGTTCAAATTTAAACTTTGGCCAAAACTTAGGTCCCACTGGGGCGGGGAAGTGTCCCAATTGGTGGGCCGGACAACTTTTCCCTTGAAACAAGCCACAGTGCCTGTCTTTACAGCCTGTGAACTTGAACTTGTATGGTCAGATTTATACAATTTACATTGGTTGGCGTGGAACCACTTTGTGCACCGGGGTAGTTTTACTGCATAGACCATGGGGCTGGCCCTATCAACTATACTATAGGGTCCCATGTAGAGTGGCTCTAAACTTCCCACCCGGGCATAGTTTCTTACCATCACTAGGTCTCCTATCTCCCACTGGTGGCTCTTGCTAGGCTTGAGCAGCAGCCGGTTATTCCGATGCTGCTTCCCCATGCTGTCTGCTGCCTGCTTGGGGTTGACTTTAAACCCCTTTCTCTCCAGTCATTGTGGGGAGGCAGAGGTGGGCGAGGGGGCTGCAGCACCACTGATGGCTGCTACCTTTCCCTGATTGGCCCTGAGGAAAGATTTTATCGCCTCCATGACGGACTCGACTATATCGGGAGGAGTTTCTGTCTCTGCCTTCTGAGTTGAGGCTGCGGGGGTCCTGGCTTTATCGTTTCTCCCAGGCTTTTTACAATCCCTGCGCCAGTGGCCATCCTCCCCGCAACCTGTAACAAGTGACCTTGTTCTGGGAGGGACGGCTCCCCTCCTGGCGCCACTCTTTCTTGTATTGGGCCCCAGGTTTAACCTCGTGGACCTTACACTTTTGCTGGGGGGTCCCACTATTCCTACCGTTCCGATATGCTACCGTGAGCTGCCGGAGTACAGTCTCTTCGGTTGCTAGGGGGTCTCGGTGGTCAAACCAAGTATCAGCCTTTGCTTTTATCTGGGGCAGGCAATTGGACACCAGGCAACGAAGCCATTGGGTCTGCTGCTGCTGGTTCAGGTGTGCCCTATTTTGTACCCCTGTACACGAACTGTTGTAGACTGGCCACAGCCGGTCTGCAAATGCCTGTGGGGTCTCCCCTTCCTTCTGCAGTGTTTTCCCTATGCGATCAAACGGACTGCCGTCGTTCGCACCCATGGCTTCCAGTATTTCCTCCTTTAGGTCCTCAAAACCCTTCTGCCCTCTCTTAGCCTCATCTGAAAGGGTCTGATAGAGCTTACTATCTACAGAGAAAAGCAACATTTTGGCTTTCTCTTCGTCATCACAGCCGTTAACACAGGCTGCCTGTTCTATCTCTTGGAAGTGCACTGAGGGGTCTCCCTTTTCGGAGAGCAGGGGAATATGTTTAACTAGGCCTCTGAGCTGTGGGGCATCATAGGGTACCAGATAGGTATGCTAAACAGCCCCTGGGTCATTATCGTTCACGGGCGGACCGTACCTCAGTTGTCGGAGGGGGTACACTGGTCCTGGTCCCTGCCTGCCTAGCAGGACCTGCTGGCGTTCTCCTACCACCCCATTGTCCACCCCTTATTGCTGCCAGAGCTCCTCAAAACTCGGAGTTGTGGGCTGCTGTCTTGGGATCTCTAATTCTCTAGCCAGCTCTGTTCTGGGTGCTGCCAGTGGGGCGGTTTGATTTGGGCTGCTGGTACTGTCCAACGGACTTTCCTTCGGACTTATGAGACATACCATCCCTTTAGTCCTTCTTAACTCCATACCCAAACTCTCTATCTTTCTGTTACATGGGGTATGATCTGCTCCACTAAACCTTTGGTCGCAGGCCAGCTTATAAGCTGTCTTTACCTCCCTAACCTTTTCCTCCTGCTCTGTTACTTCTGAGGTGAGGCAGGCATTCTCTTCCCGCAATCTCATCTCGTTACTCTTTGCTTCTGTAATTTGGCACTTTAGGAACTCTGGCCTTGAAATTCAGTTGGGCGCGCCAGCCGTTAGCGCCTTAGGAGGAGTAGATCTCGAGCGCTAGGCGTTTAGCGCCCGGGCACTACGCGATCTGCGCCTCGCCCCAACTTCAGTACACATTTAGCGCCGGCGCAAAGTCTTAGCGCGCGCCCTGCTGCGCACGCAGATCATGACGTCATTTACTAGTGCAACGCCCTTTGTGCGCCCCGAACCGGAACTTCACTCGCGCCACCCCATTGTGCGCCGGGCGGCCCGAACGACTGTGAAGTGGAACGGTACACAGCCGAGGCGGGCCGCGGGGAGCGCTAATTAAAGGGCACTTACCCTGTACTATAAAGGGCAGCCATTTTGTAGCATTCACTCTTGTGCAACGGTTTTTTGGAGAGAGACCAAGGAGGAGCGCTTACTGGTTTGGACCAACCCTAGGACAGGTATTTTTGGCTCAGGCCAGAGCTTAGCAATTATCTTTGCCTTCATTGAGAGCTCATTGTTTCCCAGCATATAATGGGGGCTGCATTGGGTGCCAACGCTGACTTTCAGCCTTATGCCAGAAGGGCTTACAGACGCCGTGAGAGAGTTGCAGCCCTGGCTAGACGCAGAGGGGGCAACAGGCGTCGCCAACTGAGGCCTTACCCACCCAGGGTATACCGCCAGCAGTCCTCCTATCTGACCATGTCTGCCGCGATGTGTGTAAGGAGGCTGCGATTCAGAAGGGAGGTGGTTGCAGACATCTGCCAGCTGCTTCAGAGAGATCTGCAGCCACAGCAGGACGTCTCTGTCGGTGGCAGTGAAGGTGACGGTGGCTCTCAACTTCTATGCCACCGGCTCCTTCCAATCCGCTGCTGGGGACATCGCTAACATCTCCCAGTTCGCCGTGCATTGTTGCATCCGGCAGGTGACCGAAGCCCTTTTCACAAGGAGACATCAATTCATCTCCTTCCCCATGACCCTGGACAAGCAGCAGCAGCGTGCAGTGGGATTTGCAAGAATAGCGGGCTTCCCCATGGTGCAGGGCGCCATTGACTGCACGCATGTGGCTTTGCGGGCACCTCTGGAGCATGCCGAGGATTACCGCAACCGGAAGGGCTACCATTCCCTCAATGTACAGCTGGTGTGTGACCACAGGCAGCGCATCCTAGCTGTCAATGCCCGCTTTCCAGGCAGCAACCACGATGCCTTTATCCTGCGACAGACAACTGTGGCTGACATGTTCCAGGCACAGCCTTCCCCAAGAGGATGGCTTATCGGGGACAAAGGCTATCCTTTGTGTACCTGGCTCATGACCCCGCTCCGCGCGCCCACGACCCCTGCTGAAGAGGCATACAACGAGAGCCATCAAGCGACTAGGAACATCATAGAACAAGCAATCGGCGTCCTCAAGCAACGGTTCCGCTGTCTCGATCGCTCCGGGGGAGCCCTCCAGTATTCGCAGGACCGAGTCTCCCAATTCGTCGTCGTTTGCTGCATGCTGCACAACCTGGCTATCCGCAGGACTCAGGCACTGCCACCTCACGTTGGACCCCCACCTCAGGAGGAGGAGCAGGAGGAGCATGAGGAGGAGGAGGACGAGGAGTACCAGCCCAGGAGGGAGGCACAAGGTCCAAGGGCCGCCCGTCGGCAGCTTATTGAACGTCACTTCTAGGCCCCCTGTCAGGGAATGGCTTGTGCCAATGAAAGAACATGATTGCAGCCGCTCCGCAAGCCCTCAGCCGGTTAAGGCAACAAACACTTCAAAGATCAAACATAGACAATGTTAATAAATAAAATGCTTTATTGTACAAACTCAGGGCCCCTCCCACATGAAAAACCAAAAACAGACGAAACCCCCAAAAAACACTCAAACACATTACTCGCTCCCACAACCTGGAGAGGATTAAACAGTGCAACTAAAATGGCCGTCATCCTCGGCATTCGTAAAAAACAAACATCACATCCTCGGCCTTCAAAAAACAAACATCCAATTCTCGGCCTCAAAAAACAAACACAACTGGCCACACATTCGACTTTTTGGCCCGCTAGGTCGATGCCTTGGCCATCTTTGTGTGGCCCCTGCCCGCCCTGCTGCTCCTCCTCAAAGTAAGGCCATTGGCTGCTGCAAGGCTGGGGGCAGGCTCCAGAGGGGCACATGTCGTGACGGCAGATGCCCTTGGGGGTCGGCCTAGTCGTGGTCTGGCCGTCGAGCGGGCGGCTGTTGAATGCTGCAGCTGTGGCTGGCCAGCATCAGTCGCTGCAGCAGCTCCTGGCAGCTCCACTGGGGGAGTGGCAGTGGCGGCTGGAGGAATGGGGGCAAGCTGGCGGATGGCAGGCGCTCGCTGGTTGCCTGAGACACTGGCACTCGCCCGGGCCAGCACTGCAGCATGCGCACCAATCTGCCGAGGGACAGACCGCTGTGCTGCTGCAGCGCGCCGGGTGCCCTGGCGATGCCTGGCTGACACAGCGAGTGTGGCAGCAATGAGTGCCCATGTTGACCTGTTCAGTGACCGCATCAGAGCACCCAGTGACTGCACGGCACCACTGATCACCTGGCCACTCGCTGCCTGAGCTGCCCCGAATTCCGCCCGACTGGTGGCCTGTGAGGCCCCGACGTCGGTGACACTCCGAGAGAGGGACTCGATGGCCTCAGGCAACCGTGCCACTACCCCCATGAGCTCCGTGTGCCGGCGCTCCGAGTCCGCGGACAAGCCCTCGAGGCGTTCCATCTCCTCGGCGAAGACCATCTCCGGACTGGAGGCCGGACTCTCCCTCTGGGGAGAAGGCCGCCGAGCTGGCCGACCCTTCCTGCGTTGCTGGAGGCCGCTGGGCCCAGCAATTGGACTCCCCTCCGACCCTTCCCCCCTCTGGGGAGAAGGCCGCCGACCTGGCGGCCGCCGACCTGGCACCCCCCTCCCGCGTTTCTGCAGGCCGCAGGTCCCATGAGCTCCCCTCCCCTCCGACACTTCTGCGACGCTCCCCTCCAGGGAAGACGTGTCCCCTACATTGGCATGGGTTGCCACGGCTGAGGGTTCCCCTGATGGGCCGCCTTCCTCTTGCTCCTCCTCCTCCTCCTCCTCTGAGGGGCTGTCACTGGCAAGTTCAGGGACCTCCTCCTCACCATCTGAAACCAGGAAGGCACAAGAGTAGCTTTAGAGTGAGGAGAGGCCGTCAGCGAGGGATGCATGAGTGGTGGCATTCAGCGCATTGGTCGGACAGTGGCAAAGGATGTAGATCTGATGCGCAAGTGGGACGAGAGAGGTCCAAACGTGGATGTCCTTACCATTGGTGCCCAGAACAGGGTCGGCATCTCCACATGCAACAGGGCCAATCACCCGGGCACCCATGATGCGCTCCACGCGATGTTGAAGCTCGGTGAGCGGCTGGATCTGGGGTCGGCCTCCCCCGGTCGCAGTCCGGCTCTTCCGATTATTAGCCAGCTTGGCCTGCAAGAGAAAGGACGGCCTCTAAGTACAGTGTGTCGCCCTGATCTTGTGTGCACTGCCTCCCATGGTGGAATAGCCTGGCCAGTGTGTCGCCCTGATCTTGTATGCACTGCCTCCCATGGTGGAAGAGCCTGGCCAGTGTGTCGCCCTGATCTTGTGTGCACTGCCTCCCATGGTGGAATAGCTTGGCCAGTGTGTTATGTGCAGAATGTGCAATTGATGTTCATGCCTGTCCCATAGCTGCTGGATGAGGGCTGGCCATTAGGGCTTTCAGGTCCCTTTGCCCATAATGTGAGGTGCACATGCAAGGATGAGGAGGTCACTGGAAAGGGTACTCACCCTGACAATCCGCGTGAGGTCATTAAACTTTTTGCGGCATTGGACACCGGTCCTGGGGACCTCGCTGTTGGCTGACACCTTGCTGGCGACATGCCTCCAGGCTCTCCGGTAGGCACGGAGCGGCGCCCTCCTGCCATTGTCCGGGTACAAAATATGGCGCCTCTTCTCCACACCACCAACCAGCACACTCAGATCACGCTCTGAGAAGCGCTGCGCTTGTTCACGGGCCCTCTGCATGGCTTCAGGCGCTATTTGGGTCCAGCAGCAGTGTTCAGGCCTAGCTGGAGGGCTCCACTATCCAGGGCGTAGCAGCAGACAAAGTTGACCCTTCCCCCTTAAGAGCTGGCCGGCGCCAGGGTGTCTGCTGTCAATCACGAGATGGCCGCACCTGCGCTGCGCCCGGCCTGGGCGCTCTCGCTCAGCACCTCCGGCTTAGCGCCTAAAGAGAGGCGTCCAGCACCAGTTTTAGCGCTCAAGCAAACTCTTAGGGCGAAGCTCATGAATATCGCAGAAGTGGCCTCGATTTGGCGGCGGGCGCAAACTTTAGCGGCCGCCCGTAACGCCCCAAAAGTGGCTACAATGAATTTCTAGGCCTCTACCTTGTGCCTCGCATGGCTTTTGCCCTCGCTAGCTTCTTGGGTGAAGTGTGCGTTTTCCTGTTGTAGCCTCATCTCACTGTCCCTAGCCTCTGTGACTTCCTGCACAAGGCGCTCTATCTCTGCCTGGCATTTCGTGACCTCTAGTGTGAGGCATGCATTTTCTTCCTGCACCCTCATCCTACTATCTCTGACCTCATTCACCTCTCTTATGAGGCGTTCTACCTCTGCCTGGCATTTTTCAAACTCTGACTCCCGATTCTTGGCCTCTGTAACCTCCTCCCGCACCCTCATCTCACCCTTCTTAACCCAGCCACTATACTATAATAGGTCAGCTTACACGCTGCCGCTAACTTCTGCAGGGCTACCCACAGACTGAAAGCAAGAAAAGCAAGAGCTAATGCTTTCTCCAGATCCAGACCACTTATCATATCAAAAACTGTCTCCAGTCCTGCCGCGGTTGCCAATTTGTAGGGGGCATTCTTTACCTGGTTTACGGTAATTTACCTGGTCAGGCAGCCCTTTTCCACTGCACTGTGACCAATTCCAATCAGCGGTTTCAATCGCTAAACCCCTCCTTCCAGTTCTGACTGGAGGAACTTATAATTAATGATATATTAAAACGGACAAATGGTCTGGATGCAAGAAAGTCAAATTTTATTAAAACTAAGAAACTACACCACACGATCAAAGTAATCACGGTAAAATTGCTTAAATAGGGGAGGAAAATGGACACAACGAGGGAAATCAACTAAAATACAATTCTAACGAAATCCCCACTTTACTCCCACCCCTAAGCCTATCCTAAGTTGCCTTGTGGAAGGCCAGAAAAAATATATGCTCACCACTGCAATGCCAGCTCCGTGCCCTGCGATCTTGGATCTTCACTGCCCAGAAGTGAAAAACACCCCAGTGTTTTAAAAGTAAACTGCTGGTGTTTTACTTCTTCAGACAGGCTCCACGCTGTAGAGAGAGGCACACGGAGGCAGGCCAGAGAGAGAGAGATGCCTCTGAGAAGCTATCTCTTATACCCCAGTTTTGGGGCTGAAATGCTCCTGCCCAGATCCGGAAGTTTCTGGGCTAAAACAAAAGAGATCCAACTGTCCCCATTGTCCAGTAATGGGTGATTCAAACCCATTCAATTTTAAACTGTTCCTTTTCTCAGTTTAAGTGTCTCTTTTCAAATGTCTGTGCTGAGCCATCGAACCATCTCCATTCACCCTGATGGGTTTTGAATGGAGTTGTATTACTATGTAAACAGAAACCCATTATCTTGTGGTCACTGAAACTGCAGTCAAGTGGTTTAATCCCTTGTGCAAACATCCTTGTAGCAGTTTCTGTAAACAAATCGATTGTCTCTGCAGGGAGGGAACTTCCCTTTGATTGACAGATTTGACTGCCAACTTTTGATCCTCCCCTTTTCACAGACATACACGAGCTGCTTCCAAGTCCTTTGTCCTTGGCCATGCTTTCTGATGGCCATTTTTATCCCTGGGCAATTTAAACCGTTCAAAACTCAAGAGTACATCCTTTAATAAAATGTACAATCTTAAAGTGTGCGATTTTCACAAAGTTCTTTGATTCCAGTGCCCAAGTGCTGCCCAGCCCATGAGCTTTTAATGCAGCCTTTTTCTGCGGTTCTGGGTATGTTTTAAAACATTGTCCAACCCAGAGACAATTTAAATCTCACAAGTCTTCGTCCACGATGTGGATTAATACTTCCCGATCTTCGGGGGTTGAGGGGATTTTGCGAACCCCTACAGGCCACGCGAGCACTAACTGCTGCCACCCTCGCTGGATCGGGCACATTTCCCCAGGGCTCTCACCACGCCGCAGCAGGCCAGCAATCTGTGCTCCATCAGATTGCTCCGGATGCTGAAGTGCTGCCCCATGGGAGTGCCAGTGTGTCGGTCGAGCAGGGAGTTGCTGTCCTCCCTCAAGATGACAGCATTCCTGCTGCCACCACTGACACTTCTCCACTGCAGTTGCCACCACCTGTAGGACAGACTGCTGCCGCCCATGCAGAGTTGGTGCAGTCAGCAGCCTGGCCCTCCAGGCCCAGAGCTGGTCCAGGCCTTCCCTCAAGGGCATCTGCAGTCTCAGTTTCTGACACTCAGCAGCCTTCCCCCAGCCTTGCTCCAGCCACTGGGGTCCCATTACGGAGGAGCTGCAGGGTGGGAAGGGGGCAATTTCGCAAGGGAAGCAGATCACCCTCGAAGTGCAAAAAATAGGAGGTGTGACAAAATGTTTTTCATTGTTTTATTGAAGGTCGAGGTTCGTGGTCAAATTTTTGTTACTGTTTTGGACATTGTCTCCAGGTTGTGAGGGCCAGTTATGTGAATGATTGCTTTTTTTTGTGTATCGTTGTATTACTTTGTCATGCGGAAATGAGACACACAGAGTTTGTGAAATAAAGAAGTGTCTGTATTCAAAATGTACATGTTTGGTCTTTGCACTCATTGTTGCCTTGACCGGCTTAGGGGTTGCGGGATGCTTTCATTCAGGTTGTTTGAATGGCAGAAGCCATTCCCTCAGAGGGGGCCTAGAAGCGACTTGCTATGAGCCTTTGACGGACGGCCCTTCCACTTTGTGCCTTCCTCCCGCCTTGGTGCTGCTGATGATCATCCTCCTCATCTTCCTCCTCTCCTCCTCCTCCTCCTCCTCCTCTGGTGGTGCTCCAATGTCTGGTGGCATTGGCTGGATCCTGAGGATTGCAAGGTTATGCAGCATGCAGCACACAACAACGAAGTGGGAGGCTCGCTCAGGCGAGTACTGCAGGGCTCCTCCAGAATGGTCCAGACAGTGGAACCGTTGCTTGAGCACGCCGATTGTGTGCTCAACGATGTTTCTAGTAGCTTGATGGCTCTCGTTGTATCACAGCTCAGCAGGGGTGCTGGGCGTACGGAGCGGTGTCATCAGCCAGGTGCACAGAGGATATCTCTTGTCCCCGCGAAGCCAACCTCCTGGGTGATGCGGTGCCTGGAAAAGGTCTGCCACAGAAGTCTGGCGCAGGATGAAGGCATCGTGGCTGCTGCCTGGAAAATGGGCATTGACAGCGAGTATCAGCTGTCTGTGGTCACAGACCAACTGGACGTTTAAGGAATGGAAGCCCTTTCTGTTGCGGAAATCCTCGGCATTCTCTTGCGGCACCTGCAAAGCCACATGTGTGCAGTCAATGGTGCCCTGCACCATGGGGAAGCCCGCTATCCTAGCAAAGCCCATTGCGCATTCTTGCTGCTTGTCCAGGGTCATTGGGAAAGAGATGTACTCTCGTCTCCTTTTAAAGAGGGCATTTGTTACCTGACGGATGCAGCAATGCACCGCGAACTGGGAGATATTGGCGATGTCCCCAGTAGCTGATTGAAATGAGCCGGTGGCACAAAAGTTGAGAGCCACTGTTATCTTCACTGCCACTGACAGAGATGCCCTGCTCCTCAGTTGAGGCTGCAGATCTGGCTGAAGCAGGTGGCAGAGCTCAGTGACCACCTCCTTGCTGAATCACAGCCTTCGCAAACACTGCTCCTCAGACATATTAATGTAGTAGAAGTGTTGGCGAAAAACCCTGGGAAGGTAAGGTCTCCTGTACCGAGGCCTGTTGGCCCTCCTCCATCTGGCCATGATTGCCACTCTCTCTCTGCGTCTCTGTGCCCTCCGAATGTGATGGAGAAGGACAACGTTCCCATCCATTGCAGCCCCCAAAGTATCTGGGCAATCAAACTTATGAAGGTCAAAAAGCAAAGTACCTGCAAAGTTATGGTCAGAAGCCAAAACTACCTCAGACAGCGTTGACTCAATGCAGAAGTCTCTTTTTCTCTCTTTGTCTCTCTGCAAATCTCTCTCTCCCTCTCTCTCTCTCTCTCTCTCAGAACGAGTGGTGCAAAAATGGCTACCACACAAAATCCAGGAAGAGCCCCCTTTAAGTAGCGCCCCCCCAGCCCCACAGCGACTGGGATGCGTTCCAGTCAACCTGTTGTTGGTAGCGTCAGGCAGAAAGGAGGGGGGCACCACTGAATTTCCGGTCCAGGGCACCCCAAGGGCGTTGCACTCTGGAATGACGTCAAGATCTGCGTGCGCAGGAGATCGGGCGGTATTGTATAGCACCGTCGCAAAATGTCCAGTCAATTTCGCGAGAGGCGCAGATATCGCTGCGCCCGGGCACTAGTTGGTTTGCGCCCCATTAGCGCCCCCTTAAGGCGCTAACGGGTGGCACTACCAACTGAATTTTCCCCCCAAAGGCTCTATACGGGGACGGGTTTTCTGAACCGTGGACTCTTCCGGGGACATTGTTTGCCCGGAAACGCTGGAAATAATCCGGGCACTGTCGCTGGAAAACGGGGATGTATGGTCATATTATGGATATATTACTTACACTTGGGGTGAAATTTGACTTTGGCAGTAGAAGA
The DNA here is from genome assembly GCF_052327205.1 of Somniosus microcephalus. Taxonomy (NCBI): domain Eukaryota; kingdom Metazoa; phylum Chordata; class Chondrichthyes; order Squaliformes; family Somniosidae; genus Somniosus; species Somniosus microcephalus. The sequence goes on from NC_141001.1 coordinate 46,723,498, forward strand.
AAAAGGCCGATAGCGAATGAGCAGCCTGTTTTGCACACCGCCCAATTTTCGTTTCCATCGATTCACTGTGACCAGTTTTGCACTACTGCCAAAGCTGAATTTCACCCCCATTATTTACAGTGTCTGTGAATGTGTGAGGTGAGTAGGTGTTAACTGCATTGTCCAGTTTGTGCAGTTCTGGTCGCCACACTATAGGAAGGATGTGATTGCATTGGAGAGGGTGCAGAGGAGGTTCACCAGGATGTGACCTGGGCTGGAGTGCTTCAGCTATGAAGAGAGACTGGACAGGCTGGGGTTGCTTTCCTTAGGGCAGAGAAGGCTGAGGGGGGGACCTGATTGAGGTGTACAAAATTATGAGGGGTTTAGATAGGGTAGATAGAAAGGAACTTTTCCCCTTAGTAGAGGGGTCAATAGCCAGGGGGCATAGTTTCAAGGTAAGGGGCAGAAGGTTTAGAGGGGATTTGAGGAAAAACTTTTTCACCCAGAGGGCGGTTGGAATCTGGAACTCACTGCCTGAAAGGGTGGTAGAGGCAGGAACTCTCACAACATTCAAGAAGCATTTAGATGAGCACTTGAAACGCCATAGCATACAAGGCTACGGACCAAGTGCTGGAAAATGGGATTAGAATAGGCAGGGCATCATGGCCAGCGCAGACACGATGGGCCGATGGGCCTCTTTCTGTGCTGTATAACTCTATGGGCTCGATTTTCATTGAGCCATGGAGTCGGGCTTGGAGGCATGGGGGGGTGGGGGGTTAAAATTGCAAAAACTGGCAGGTGGAACCCCCCCCGCCTGGTTCCCGACTCCGAGCAATTTTAACTCAGGCGTGTCTGATGGTCCCGACACTGTCTCGCATCCAACAGGCGGGACTGGTCTTTAAGGCCCTTAATAACCACTAAATTGCCTCTATAATCCCATTTTAACAGGCCCTTGCAAATTTATCCCTTTTCCCATGTAAAACGCGCCTGGTGGGAAACACAAATGTGAAACCAGGCGGGAGCACTATTGGATTGCTGACTGTCAACTGCAGGTCAACCATTAAAGAGGAGATTTGATCAGCCATCATTTGCAGGTGGCAGGACTTAGTGGTCTCAGGTCTGGGGCACCTTTTAGAAGGCTTAACCACACCTGTGGAAGGTTGGAGCCTCACACCCATCTCCAGTGTGGCCTCCTGGGAAACCCCTCTTGCCACCTTCACTCAGCGCTTCCTCAACGGAGGCATATACCAGAAGCATGGGAGCCATTTATTTCCTTCCCATCTGGGCATTAGAGGAGCTCGAGCACCAGGCGCGGCAGCAGCAGAACCAGGAGCAACAGCAGCACCAGCAACAGCAGCAGCAGCAGGAGCGCCAGGCTGCTGCTCACCCACCTGAGGCTGCACAGGCCAGAAGGGGCCAGCGCCTGGAAGCCCGTCGGCGCAGGAGATACCCGCCAAACAGGATCTACAGACGCAGGGTCACCTATCTCAACATATCTGAGCAGCAGTGCCAAAAGCGGCTCCGACTTTCGCAAGAGGTAGTGACTGACATCTGCGCAATGCTACAGCAAGACCTGCTGCCCAGAGGACCAGGTGGACAAGCATTACCAATGGCCATCAAAGTCACCACCGCACTCAACTTTTTTGCCTCATGCTCATTCCAGGGATCAGCAGCAGACATCAGCGGCATCTCCCAGCCGGCCGCGCACACTTGCATCACGCAGGTAACCGATGCCCTCTTTGCTCTCGCGCACAATCACATCCATTTCATCAAGGATTGAGCAAGTGTCATGGCGCGAGCGGTTGGATTAGCTCATCTGGCAGGCTTTCCAAGGGTGCAGGGCATCGTTGACTGCACACATGTGGCCCTTACGGCACCCCATCGCAATCCAGGTATTTTTGTCAACCGCAAGGGCTTCCACTCCCTTAACGTTCAGCTGGTGTGTGACCACAAGAAGGAAATTTTGCATGTTTGTGCCATGTACCCTGCCAGTTGCCATGACTCCTTCATACTGCGCCAGTTTAGTGTGCCTCCGCTATTCAGTCTGCCAGAACAACTTAACGGATGGCTACTTGGAGACAAGGGCTATCCCCCTGAGGACGTGGCTGATGACGCCGTTGAGGAGCCCATCCAACAAAGCTGAGGAGCGCTACAACTCCAGCCACATTTCCACCAGAGCCATAATCGAGCAAACCATCGGTTTGCTGAAGATGCGCTTCAGATGCCTGGATAGATCAGGTGGAGCCCTGCAGTACTCAGTAGCCAGGGTCTCCAGAATCGTCATGGTTTGCTGTGCACTTCACAACATGGCACAGCGTCGTGGCTTGCAGATTCCTGAGGACCAAGTGGCTCCTCACATATCCTCCTCAGATGAGGAGGAGGAGGAAGGCGAAAACGAACATCCTGCAGAGGCTCATCAACCAGCGGCAGCATTACGCGAGAACATTGCTGCCCGGGATGCAAGGAACGCACTCATCCTGGCCAGATTTGCTTAGCCTAGTCAAGCAAACACTTTTGCTTCGCAGCTTCTTACCAGAGCATTGACAATGGCCAAGAGCCAGAGGATTCCTAGCACTCCGACCACCATACCGACAGTTGCAAGTATTCCTAAGGCCTCAATGTGGAAGTCCCAATAGCAAAATGACAGACGCTACAACTGCAACAGTTTGCCATCAGAATTTTTATGTACAATTACGACGTGATGGCATTTTTACACTAAACACAAAATTCCACCCAAGTGACTACCCTTGTGACTACTTGTGCTTTATCTTCCTCTTACGTGTGCTCCTACGTAGTGCTTCCCCTGTGGCTTCAGCAGATGTGGAGGCCCCTTGTTCACTTTCCTGCTGCTCCTGTCTTGGCACCTTTGGCGGGCGTCCTCTGGGGTTGCGAGCCTGTGAGGGCTCGTCAACAGTCTACTGCTCCTGCAGCTGTGCAGGGGTTGAGACGTCTATCTCACTTGGGTGTGGACTCCGGTGGTGCTCTGACTGAGGGCTCTGCAGTGGCATGGAAGTGTGAGCGCTTGGAGAGGAGCCCCCACTTCCTTGAGGTCTGCCACCAACCTCCCTCTCATGGGTCAGGTCCCCCTCAGCGCCTGCAAGTGGCTGGAGAGCACCTTGCTGCACATCAGGGGGGCCATGCGGACCCGTATCTACAAAGGCAGTCCTACTCAGTAGGACTTCCATGAAGGTCTGGTTTCTCTGTTCAATAGATGCCCATCGCTCCTCAAGAGATGTCATTCTATTCTGAACAATGACCATGTTTTCCATACTCTGGCAACTAAGCTCCTCCATGGCCATAGCCCTCCTCTCCTCTACCGTAGCCATCCTCTCCTGTATGGTAGCCAGTCTTACCACGGAGGCAGCAATCGTTTCCAAGGAGGTAGCCATCCTTTGCGTGGTGATACGTTCATGCGCCAATGACTCCACAAAAGCTCTGCTCATGTTCACTATGGACTCCTCCATTCGCTCCACACTCGCAGCGACCCTAGAGACAAAACCTGCCAGAGACTTCTGCATCTGTGCCTGGAGTTCCATCACCTCTGATCTTATGGATGGACTCAGAGGCAGAGGGTCGACATGCAGCTGAGCCGAGCTGGCAGAGTCCTGCACCCTCTGACTAGGACTCTCCACTGCTGTCCCTGTCTCCACAATCTGCTGATGCTCACTTGTGTCCCGAAGGTCCCACCGAGGTGTGAGTGTCTGCGCTGGTGCTGGGTGCGCTGAATTCTGGTGACGCTGTGCCCTCAGATGTTGCAGCTTCCTCTGAGGAGTCTGGCTGCTCAGCCTCTTCTTCCTGGCTATGGGGGACGGATGCTTGTGATGGTCCTGTGGGGGAGTAAAGGAAAGGGTCAGAGATGTGATGCATAGCTAACATGCACATAGCTTTTTGCAGATGCTCATAAGTCCATCTGTTACAGCTTCACAATCATTATCAGCGACTCATGCAATGTCAATGAGAGAGATGGGAAACTTTTCTGTCACCAGCTTGCTGTGTTGCACCCGTCTGTCTGTCCCCCACGCATGAATCATCCTCAATGCCATTGATTTTCAGGACGGCCTCCTCCCAGAGGGTCAGGTGGGCTATTGAGGCTGTCCCTCCTCCTGTCCTGGCTCGCTCTCTTTTGTTGTGAGCTCTCTTTTCCTGAAATGAGGGAGACAAGTGGAGGTTGAGTGAGAATGAAGAAGTGAGTGTGGAGATTGCATAGCATAGATACTTAGAAGGAGACAAAGATGGAGTGAAGTTGCAAGACCAAGGGCCCTCCCTGTGTGTTGTCAGTTGTGTTCAAAGCATCAGAGTGATAGAGAGTGTGAGGGCTGCATGGTGGAATAGTTATGTGAATGTGAGCATAGAGAGAGAGAGAATGGGTAAGGGTGCATGGATGTCAGTGTCAAGTGGGATGTGGAGGAAGAGATTGCTAAAGCTGAGTGCTGGTGAGGAAAGGCAATGGGGATCAGATTGATGGTGATGGGAAATTCATACTCACTTTTCTAGTGCGCTGAAGATCATGAAATCTTTTCCTGCACTGTATCCAGGTTCTGCGGGTGACTCCCAAGGAGTTGATCTCCTCAGCCACCTGCATCCACTCTGCCTTGGTCTGAGTGGGAGGCCTGTTCCTCCCTGATGAAAGGAACAGCACCTCCCTGTTGGCCCTAGCCCCATCGACTAATGCCTGCAGTGCCGCCTTGTCAAAGCGAAGAGCTGCTCTTGCCCTCCCGCTTGTCATCTTTCCTGCAGGTCCCTCTGACACCAAATGGAGAAAGCTTGGAAGCCTGCAGAAGAAGCAAGGCTTGCTGTGGGCCTTAAATGCAGCAGCAATGATGACATCATCGGAGGGGACTTTCAGTCATGAAAAACCCATTTGCAAAGGCTTCCCACACGTTGGAAATCAATTGGGTAATTGAGTTAAAATTGCATCAGTCTCCCACATCCATCTAGATTCGTGTGGGAAACACGAAATTCGGATAACACGACAACAGCCCGCACCTGAGTTAAAATCCAGCCCTATGACTCTATGGCCTCGATTTTAACTGACCCGTGGTGTCGGGATTGGAGGCATGCGGGGGGTTAAAGTCCTGAATTCGGGGGTCCCGACACCATCCCGCCCCCCAACCCACCTACATGTAAGTTCCAAAGGAGGCGGGTACCCGCCCCGCACTGGGACCCACCTACCCGAGGCGGGAAGGGATTAGTGGCAATTAACTGAACAGGTAGTTAACAGGCAGTTTTTAGCCTAATCCCTAGTTTAAACCTTGAAGTGTGGGGTTCCCAACGGCTCCAAACCACGCCAAGTTAGAGGAGTCGGGCCGTTGGGTTGAAGGACTTGGAGGGGTCGAGATGTCAGTGTTCAGGTGAGTGATGGGTTCATGAGTGCAAAGGTAAGTGTGTTTGATGTGTCTAAAGTGTGTAAAGAAGTTTAAATTACCTGTACTTACCTTTTTAGCCTTCCTTCCTCTAGGTTTCGGGAGTCCATCATCTAACTGGCACAGAAAGCAGAACGGCTGCGAACTGTCAAAAGTGACAGCCTGCAGCTTTCTGTGCCAGAGAGATTTCTAACTGAGTCTGTGTAGAAGGACTCAGGTTAGAAGTAAGACTGTCAGTGTTTGACAGCTTCAAACAGCTGTGAAACACTGATATTTCATCTGTCAAAACGTCTTGACAGATGAAATTTCAGTCTGTGACATCACCTGTTGCCAGGTGGCCCTTAATTGGCCTGCTGAGCCCGCTGGGCGGGCTCAACAAGGTCAATCAAGTTAAATTCGCGTGGATTGGCCGCATCTCAATGGAGGCGGGACTACAATCCCGAAAGTTATAGTCCCGCCTCCTTCCCGACTTCTGAGTGAAAATCACCCCCTATGACTATTCCTTAGGATAGAAAAGAGGGTGAACAAAGACCCACATGTGGTCAGTCAGTTTTTAAAGAGAAAGCTGTGAGGCCTATTGCTGAGACTCAGCGATTAGAAATACTGGAGTCCAGTTAAGTCAAGTAAGATGTCCCACTGATACGGAGAAGTGTGGCATCATAGAGTCACAGGGCTCGATTTTGCCAGGCCCGAGGAGGCGGGATTGGAGGCGTGTGAGGTGGTAAAATCACAAAAAATGGTGGGCGGGCCTGATCCCGCCTCCATCCCGCCTCCGAGCAATTTTCCCAAATACGCGTTATCTGACCACATTTCCATCCCGCCTCCAAGAGGTTGGATAGGCCCTTAAGGCCCTTCACAACCAATTAGGTGCCTCTATAATCCCATTTTGAGAGGCCTTTCTGATTTTACCACTTCTCCCACGTCCTGCACGTCTCCTCTGGAACACGCCAGTGAATCCTGGTGGCCTCACAAGTGGACTGCTTACTAACAGCTGCAGCTCCACCATTAAAAAGGAGTTTTCAGTAATCATCATTTGCAGGTGGCAGAACTTTGTTGTCTCAGGTCTGGGGGAACTTTTAGCAGGCATACTCAGTGTTGTGGAAGTTTGGAGTCTGACACCCATCTCCAGTGTGACCTCCTGGGAAACCCCTCTCCCCACCTTGACTAAGCGCTTCCTCAACTGAGGCTTATACCAGAAGCATGGGAACCATTTATTTTCTTTCCTCCTGGACATCAGATTCAGATGAAGACCAGCTGTGGCAGCAGCAGAACCATGAACAACAGCAGCACCAACAGCAGCAGCAACAACAGGAGCACCAAGCTGCTGTTCACCCAGCTGAAGCTGCACAGGCCAGAAGGCGCCAGCGCGCGACCACATTGCTGCCCGGGATGCAAGGGACGCACTCATCTTGGCCAGATTTGCTTAGACTGCATAATCAACACTTTTACCTCGCACTTTTGTATCAGACCATCGACAATGGCCAAGAACTTACGGATTCCTATCACTCTGGCCACCATACTGACAATTGCAAGTCGCCCTAAGCCTTCAATGTGGAAGTCCCATTAGTGAAATGACACACGCCACAACTGCAACAGTTTGCCATCAGAATTTTTTATGACAATAAGCAACTGATGGCATTTCAAAATTAAACACAACATTGCACCCAAGTGACTACCCTTGTGACCACTTGTGCATTATCTTCCTCTTACGCGTGCTCCTATGTGGTGCTTCCCCTGTGGCTTCAGCAGATATGGAGGCCCCTTGCTCACTTTCTTGCTGCTCTTGGCTCGACACCTTTGGCGGGCGTCCTCTGGGGTTGTGAACCTGTGAGGGCTCAGCAACAGTCTGCTGCTCCTACGGCTGTGCAGGGGTTGAGACGCCGATCTCAGCTGGGCGGGGAGTCTGGTGGGGCTCTGACTGAGGGCTCTGCAGTGGCATGGTCGTGTGAGTGCTTGGAGAGGAGCCCCCACTTCCTTGTTGTATGCCACCAACATCCCTCTCATGGGTCAGCTCCAATTTAGAGCTAGCAAGTGGCTGGACAGCACCTTGCTGCACTGCAGGGGGGCCATGAGGACCCGTTTCTGCACTGGAAGTCCTACTCCAGAGGACTTGCATGAAGGTCTGGTTTGTTTGCTCAATAGCTGACCATCACTCCTCAAGAGATGTCAGTTTATTCTGAACAATTACCATGTTTTCCATACCCTGGAAGCTCCTCCATGGCGGTAGCCATCCTCTCCTCTACTGTAGCCATCCTCTCCTCTACGGTAGCCAGCCTTACCATGCAGGTAGCCATCCTTTCCAAGGAGGTTGCCATCCTTTCCGTGGTGATACATTCATGCGCCAACACCTCCACAAAGGCTCTGCTCATGTTAGCGATGGACTCCTCCATTCGCTCCACACTCGCAGCGACCCTGGAGACAAAACCTGCCAGAGACTCCTGCACCTGTTCCTGGAGTTCCAGCACCACTCTCCTTCTGGATGGACCCAGAGGCACAGGGTCGACATGCAGTGGAGCCGAGCTGGGAGAGTCTTCTCCACTGCAATGAGGACTCTCCGCTGCTGTCCCTGTCTCCACCATCTGCTGATGCTCACTTGTGAGCTGTGATACACCAGGTGACAACTCTACTCTATGTCCCAAAGGTCCCACCAAGTTGTGAGTGTCTGCGCTGGTGCTGGGTGTGCTTAATTCTGCCGACGGAGCACCCTCAGAGGTTGCAGCTTCCTCTGAGGAGTCTGGAAGCTCAGGCTCTTCCTCCTGGACAGTGGGGACGGGGGCTCTCAATGGTCCTGTGGGGGAGTAAAGGAAAGAGTTAGAGATGTGAGGTAAAGGTTGCACGCACATTGAATAGTGCAGATGATCATAAGTCAATCTTTTAGAGCATCAGAATCATTATCAGTTACTCATGTAATGTCAATGAGAGAGATGCCAAACTATTCTGTCACCAGCTTGCTGTGATGCGCCCGCTTGTCCGTCCCCCACTTGGGAATCCTCCTCAATTCCGGCAATTTCCAGGGCCGCCTCCTCTGAGGTGGTGAGCTGGGCTACTGAGGGTGGCCCTCCTCCTGTCCTCGCTCTTTCCCTCTTATTGTGGGCTCTCTTTTCCTGCAATGAGGGACACAAGTGGAGTTTGAGTGAGAATGAAGGAGTGTAGAGAATCCATAGCATAGATGCTTAGAAGGAGACAAAGGGCCCTCCCTGTGTGTTGTAAGTTGTCATTGCATCACAGTGATAGGGAGTGTGAGGGCTGCATGGTAGAATAGTTAAGTGAATGTGACCATAGAGAGAGAGGGAATGGGTAAGGGTGCAGGGATGTCAGTGTCAAGTGGGGTGTGGAGGAAGAGGTTGGCAAAGCAGAGTGCTGGTGAGGCGAGGCATTGGGGATGAGATTGAGGGTGATGAGAAAGTCATACTCACTTTTCCTGTGCAGAGACGGTCATGAAACCTCTTCCTGCACTGCAGCCAGGTTCTGCAGCACATAGAGATGGCATTGACCTCCTGGGCCACTTGCAGCCACACAGCTTTAGTCTGTTGTGGTGGCTTTTTTCTCCCTGAGGAAGGGAAGAGCACCTCCTTATTAGATCTTGCTCCCTGCACCAGAGCTTGGAGGGAGGGTTCATCAAATCGAGGTGCACACTTTTGCTTGCTGGTGGACATGGTCGGTAAATGAAGTCCTTCATACAATGTCCAAAGCGTTTCCAGTCTCCAGGAGAAGCAAGGCTGCTTGCTGGCTTTAAATCCAGCAGCGCTGATGACGTCATCGGAGGCGACGTTCAGGATGGAAAGACTAATTGGGTCAGGGGTTCCCACACGCTGGAAATCAAGTGCCCAATTAGGGGAAAATCGCAATTTTGTCCCACTTCAAATCGGAGTCGGGGTCCTGACACGAAAACCACCTGACACACCCCAGCCCGCCCACACTGGCCAAATCCAACCCATAGTGTTCTTTATTTTGTAATATCATACAAAGATAAGTTGTATGGATTGAATGAAGTGAGTCCAATCATAACTACTGTTTTGAAATGGTTTGAATTTATTGTGAAATAAGGTAGCTTAGCTTTCTCTGCCCCAGTGGAAATAGTCGCAGTATCTCGCTGGCATTATTCTGGTGAATCTGTATTGAACTCCAGGGATGAACTGGTGGGAATTGGAAAGCTTTAATAATGGGGTTCCCAAAACTGCACTCAGTACTCTAACTGTGGCCTACCCATTGGCTTGTAAAAATGTACCATTATTTCTTTATCTTCGTACTCTATGCCCCTACTTATAAAACCCAAAATGCTATTGACCTTTTTTCCAGCTTTATCCACCTGCACTTGCACGTTTAAGGAATGATGTATTTGAACACCTGGTCCCTCTGTTCACCGACACCATTCAGCATCTTTTCATTGAGCGTTTGCTCCAATTCTTTGTTTTTCCTCCAAAATCTATTAGGTTAACACTTCTCCACATTCAGGCGCAACTGCCACCTGTCTGTTCATGCTGCTGAACTGCCTGTGTGCTCCTAAAGTCTTTCACCGTCTTTCTTGCTGTTCACCAAGTCACTACTTTAGTGTCATTAGCAAATTTCAATATTATGCTCTGAGAAAGCGAGTGAGAAAACGAGAAAGAAATGGACCCACAGGCTACACCACTGCAAACCCTCTTCCAATTCAACACCCATTAGCCCCAATTCTTTGTTTCTTGTTCTTTGACCAACTTTCTATCCATGCTGCTACATTTCCTCATGCCCTGTGCCTTCCATAAGTCTCCCATAAGACACCTTATTGTTTGCCTTTATCAAATCTGTGCACACTGTCATTGATTAACCCATACATTTCTAAATGCTCACTAATTTTATCTCAAGTTATAGATTTTAAGAGTTTGCCCACAACTGACGTTAAACTAACTGGTGTATAGTTATCCAGTTTATTTTACTTTCTATTCTTGAGCAGCGGTGTTACATTGGCTACCCTGAAATAACAACAGAAATTGCTGGAAAAACTCAGCAGGTCAGGCAACATCCGTGGAGAGAAATTTGAGTTGACGTTTTGGGTCGAAACCCTTCTTCAAAACTGGAAATAAAATAAAATAGATTGAAGGCAGGGCTGCGATCGAACAAAAGAAGTAAAAGAGACAATAAAAGGTATTCGAAACTAGACGAGATGGTAATAGGCCAGTGGAGACAAAAGACAGCTGAGATTAGGTGTGAAGTATGCTGGCAGGATAGGAGACAGCTGCCAGGTGGGAGAGAGAAACAAAAGGAAAGGGGGGGGGGGGGGAAAGGAAGACCCAAAACAAAGGGGTGGAAAAAATTATAAGTAAAAAAGTAATAGGGGCCGAGGTTATGATCTGAAATTGTTGAACTCGATATTGAGTCCGGAAGGCTGCAAAGTGCCTAATCGGAAGATGAGTTGCTGTTCCTCGAGTTTACGTTGAGCTTCCATGGAACAATACAAGAGGCCAAGGACGGTGAGGTCCGAGTGGGAATGGAGCGGTGAATTAAAATGACAGGCGACCGGAAGCTCGGGGTCACCCTTACGGACTGAACGGAGGTGTTCCGCAAAGCGGACCCTGAGGTCCCTGGCACATAGTTCACATCTAAGGGGGTTTGAAAAATTTTGATGGCAGTCTTTGTTGTTTCTTCTCTGACTTCCTTCCACAGCCTGGGGTGTATGACATCAGGGCCCGATGAATTATCCATCTTCAGTTCTGTTATTTGTTTTCAGAACCAATTCCTTTTCTAGTTATCTTTAACAATTGTTCTCCAGCCTCCTCCAGTACACCTATGTTCTCATTTCCACCATCATTTGTACACGTTGCCATAAAATATCTCTTTACTATTTCAACAATGCCTTCATCCTCCACAACTGGATTTCTCCCTTCATCCTTGAATGGTCCTACCCTCTAACTATTTGTTTACTTTTTATATGCTTAGAAAATACCTTACTATTCCCTTTTATATAATTTACTAGCCTTTTTTCATATTCCCCTTTAGCCATTCTAATCTCCTTTTTAACCTCCCCAGTATACTTTCCATATTCCTCGTGGTTTTGTTTGGAATTGTTAGCCCCAGTTTTATCACGTGTCTGTCCTTTGTTTATTTCTAATGAGTTACAAAGTGGTCTTGGGCAGTTGCGCAAAACGAGCGATAGCAAAGTGAAGGCCGTTTTGTACTCCGCCGGATTTTCTTTCCCATTGAAGTCAATTTGCTATCTCCCGTTTTGCACTTGCATCCACGACAAATGTATACCCAAATCTCTTTAATTATCCATTGAACTCTATTCTTTCATGCACCCCCTTTTCACCTTGTTGGAATAGATCTATTTTGCACTCTTTTCAGAAATGAAGTCTTCACACTGCTGAGCCACCCGGTTTTCTAACTTTTGTACCCAGTTAGTTTGGGGCCAGTTCCAGTGAAGTTACGGGAGCGGAGCGGGAGATTCCCGGCCAATTTGTGTCCTTTATTTGAAGCGAAGAGGCAAGTGCATATTTTTCTATGTCACTATATTATCGGGTCAGGTGGGGGAAGGTTTCAGTCTCCTCTGCCAATTTACCTGTGCAATGGCCAACTTGATAGGATCTTGAGCACAGCAGAACCTGAAAAATCAACATTGAAGCCAAATTCCAAAAGAAAACAACACATTGAGATTAGTGCGGGTATCAGCTCAGTCAGAATTTAAAAATCGATGTGGTCCAGAGGCAAACTGCTGTAACGATGCCAGAAAAAAATACTCCTTACTTAAATTTGCAAGAGCCACCAATGTGGGCTTACATGAGCACACGAGAAAGGACAGGAAAAGACCAGCTGTTCCGTCGAGCGTGTCTCATCCTGGCATGATGCGACTTCACACCCTCAATCCCATTCCCTCTCCCTTCCTGCACATACAAGCCCCACAATCTCTCAGGAGAAGAAAAAAAAGCAGAAAAAAACGTTGCTTTAATTTAGGAATTAAAAAAAAATTCCTCTCCCATCCCAAAGACAATCGATGTAAGCTCCAGAAGGCCATGGTGACTGAGTGACACATCCCCCAATGAACACCTGCCTTCTATATATGTGCCATTCTCAGCTCCCATTTGAATGCGTTCAGCGAATCTGGACTTGTTGAATGTGCTGGGAACTTATTCCAGAGGTCAATGTTCCTAGCAACGAACCTAGTTCTGTTCTTTTGTAATTTATACTTATGTCTGTTGGTCCTCTCTAACTTATCCAGTTCAAGTAGCCTATCCACTTGAACCAAGTCTAGATCTTTCATTATTTTAAAGACGTCAATCAAATTTACTCAAAGTCTACACTTTTCCAAAGTAAAAAGCCCCAGATCTCTTAGTCTGTCCTGGTAACTAAGGACCCATAAACAAGGTATCAGTCTAGTGGTCCTCCTCAGAACCTTTTCTAAGAACTTGATATTCCCCGCCATGTGAGGAGACCAAAACTGGACACAGTGAGGGTGATTTTTATCTCATGACCACCCCATTTGCACAAAAAGGCAAGTGGAGAAGTGGCAGCGGTAGGGTCCTACAGGGCTATGCAGAGAGTACGGGAGATGTGAAGGGGAGTCTTACCTTGGCAGACTGGGTTAGATCATTAAATTTCTTTTTTGCACTGCAGCCTGGTCCTGGTGACAGTGCTGATGGCAATGACATTTTATGCCACTTCTCTCCATGTCCGTTCACTAATTTGCCTTGGTACCTTTCGATCATCCGTGGGAAATAGGACCTCCTTCCAGATGGTGACTTGCTCTGTCAGCATCTCCGCCACTGCATCAGAAAACTTTGGGGTCCCACTGGAACTCATGTTGCCTGTTGCCCCTCAGTCTTGCTTGTCTCTGTTCAACCATTAAAATTGCACCTCCCCTTAAAGATGCTGCTGCAGACATTTAAGAACCCGATTTTTCGCCTCCTAATTGGTGAGCTGTCCATTAGGAGCAGGTTTCATGCTGGTGGCTTGCTGACTGCAGTATAACGAAGTCCATCCATCAATATTGCGCTGCTCCCAGGATGACTCCTCTGGCCACCCACCGCACACGCCCCACCCACCGCACACACCCCACCCACCGCACACACCCCACACACTGCACACGCCCCACACACTGCACACGCCCCACACACTGCACACGCCCCACCCACCGCACACACCCCACACACTGCACACGCCCCACACACCGCACACGCCCCACACACTGCACATGCCCCACCCACCGCACACACCCCACCCACCGCCTGCCTAATTACCGTGGGCACGTGAAAATCATTCCCAGTACTCTAGATGTGGTCAGGCCAAGATTATACAGAGAAAGGATAGTGTTTCTTGTTTTAGATTTCATTGTCTTGGCAATACATCCTAGCACCCTGTTTGCTTTTGTATTAGCCTTGTAGCAATGGTTGTGGACCTTCAGACACACATAAGCTGTACAGTACTGGATGGGAGTGAATCATTGCTTTTTACCTGCGTGTACAGGAGCTGATGCTGAGACATGGATTAACCACACAGCAAGCGCCAGGCAGGAGTGAATTGGTAGCATTTGCCCATAGTGTATTGTGTTAGCAAACTGGAATGAACAGACAAAGGTTGCAATGATTCAGCCCAGGCTTGAAAGGACAGATCAGTTCTCAAAGCATGAACATTTTCTGGATATAAAACAATGAGAGCAGCAGCTTATTGTTCAGTTTGCTGACAAGCCTCCTGCATTTGCAGGGAGCCTCCAAGGAATGCAGCTGGCCAAGGGTGCATAATAAACCCATTGCAATTGGCTTCTGATAGGAGAACTGTTCAGCAGAAAGCAGGACCTTGTTGTGTGTACACACATTGTGCTGCAGCCAACAATGAGTACTATGTGAGGGGCTGCATCGCCCCTTGTTTTCAAATCTGTGTTATTTTTAAAGGGACAGTGACGATTCCTGTTGGCAAGTTTGACTTGAAACTGAATTAGCAATTAGAAATGACAAACCACTGGGGGCTGTAATTAGCCTCTAGCTCTAGGTTAGGGAAAGGAACATTTCACTCTTGATCACCAATCACTAACCTCTTTACTGCAAAGTGCTGGCAGAGGAGAGGATTGGCTGTGATCTCACCCACAGTCAAATAACCTTGAGTTTGGCAGCTTTCAACCAAACAGGTGTCAGAGTGCCCCATTCCCCAACCCCACAGAACTCTTCCTCCAATGCCAAGGACATCACTGCTCTCCCCCACTATCACTCCATCACTACAACTCTAGACCTTAGAGTCTCTATATCCTAGCTTCTAAAAGCTGAGAGTACTCTTCACACCCGAACTATAAGAGACTTGAAGGTTTCTCTTTTCTAACCTCATAGACTTTAGGGGCTCTCGTATTCTTTGAATCTTAGGCCCCGATAGTAACTTGAAGGCGGCTTCCGAGAGGCAGGTGGGAGGGGGGTGGTGGGGGATGCTGTGGAATTGTGTGGGGAAAACCCGGGAGTCAACTGAGCAGGTCGGAATCTGCGATCTCAACTCAATTGTACCAATTCATTTTGACTTCCGGGTTTCGCGTCTCCAAGCTGCACAGTGGCCGTGATGCGCACGCACACAACGCGATCGCATCTTTATTTAAAGGGGCAGTCCACAAATGGAAATTGGAGGTGTTCAGGATGGATGGTGGACAAACAGCAAGGGCAGCACCCGGATTTAATGACGCCTCACTGGAATTACTCCTGGGTGCAGTCAGGAGGACTTCCTCCCATTTCCCCAGCAATGGAGGAAGAAAGCAGCTGCTCTCACCAAGAAGGCATGGTTAGAGGTAGCTGAGGAGCTGAACAGCAGGAGCGTTGTGCCCAGGTCATGGATGCAATGTAGGGAGTGGTTTAATGACCTAACCAGGTCAGGAAAAGTGAGTACATTTGCTGATTCAACTACACCCTGTGCTTTAAGCCCTTCCTTTCACTCTGTATTGCTAAGCAGTCTCTGTCACATAGAATCATAGAATGGTTACAGCACGGAAGAAGGCCATTCGGCCTATCAAGCCCGTGCTGGCTCTCAGCAAGAGCACCTCAGCTAGTCCTATTCCCTCGCCCTTTCCCCGTAGCCCTTCAAATTTCTTTCCTTCAGATACTTATCCAACTCCCTTTTGAAAGCTGTGACTGAATCTGCCTCCACCACCCTTTCAGGCAGTGCATTCCAGATCTTAACCACTCGCTGTGTAAAAAGTTTTTTCTTACGTCGCCTTTGGTTCTTTTGCCAATCACCTTAAATCTGTGTCCTTTGGGTCTTGACCCTTCTGCCAATGGGAACATTTTCTCTCTATCTACTCTGCCCAGACCCCTCATGATTTTGAAAACCTCTATCAAATCACCTCTCAATCTTCTCTACTCCAAGGAGAACAACCCCAGCTTCTCCAGTCTATCAATGTAACTGAAGTCCCTCATTCCTGGAATCATTCTCATAAATCTTTTCTGCACCCTCTCTAAGGCCTTCACATCCTTCATAAAGTGTGGTGCCCAGAATTGGGCACAATACTCACTCCAGTTGGGGCCGAACCAGTGTTTTATACAGGTTCATCATAATTTCCACACTTTTTTACTCTATACCTCCATTTATGAAGCACGGGATCCCGTAAGCCCCTTTAACTGCTTTCTCAACCTGCCCTGCCACCTTCAATGATTTGTGCACACATGCCCCCAGGTCTCTCATCATGCAGCCCCTTTAGGATTGTACCATTTAGTTTATATGTCCTCTCCCCATTCTTTCTATCAAAATGTATCACTTCACACTTTTCTGCGTTAAATTTCATCTGCCACGTGTCCACCCATTTCACCAGCCTGTCTGTGTCTTCCTGAAGTCTTATCATTCTCCTCCTCACTGTTCACTATACTTCAAAGTTTTGTGTCATCTGCAAATTTTGAAATTGTGCCCTGTACACCCACATCCAAGTCATTAATATATATCAAGAAAAGCAGTGGTCCTAGAACCGACCCCTGGGGAACACCACTGTGTACCTTCCTCCAGTCCAAAAAACAACCGTTCACCACTACTCTCTGTTTCCTGTCACTTAGCCAATTTCGTATACCATGCTGCCACTGTCCCTTTTATTCCATGGGCTTCAACTTTTCTGGCAAGCCTATTACGTGGCACTTTGTCGAACGCCTTTTGGAAATCCATGTACACCACGTCAACCGCATTACCCTCATCAACCCTCTCTGTTACCTCATCAAAAAACTCAATCAAGTTGGTTAAACATGATTTGCCTTTAACAAATCCATGCTGGCTTTCCTTAATTAATCCACAACCATGAAAGTGACTGTTACTTTTGTCCATGATTACTGTTTCTAAAACCTTCCCCACTACCGAGGTTAAGCTGACTGACCTGTAGTTGCTGGGTTTATCTTTACACCCTTTTTTGAACAATGGTGTAACATTTGCAATTCTCCAGTCCTATGGCACCACCCACGTATCTAAAGAGGATAGGAATATTATGGCCAGTTCTTCTTTTTCTTAGGCAGTCCCTCGGAACCGAGGATGACTTGCTTCCACATTAAAAATGAGTTCGCAGGTGACTGATGAGTCCAATGTGGGACCTACAGTCTCTGTCACAGGTGGGGCAGACGGTGGTTGTAGGGATGGGTGGCTGGGGTGCTTGGGTTGATGTGCGCTCCTTTTGTTGCTTGCGCTTGGCTTCCGCTTGCTCCCAGCGAAGAGACTCGAGGTGTTCAGCGCCTTCCCGGATGCTTCTTCTCCACTTTGTGCGGTCTTGGGCCAGGGATTCCCAGGTGTCAGTGGGGATGTTGCACTTTTTCAAGGAGGCTTTGAGGCAGGTGGGCAGAGGAAACGCTCCAAGGACACCCGCAAAGCCTCCTTGAAAGTATGGCCAGTAACTCCGCGATTTCCACTCTCAATTCCCTCAGCATCCTAGGATGCATCCCATCCGCTCCATCAGCCAGCCTTTCTAATAACCTCTTCTTTATCAATTTTTATCCTATCAAGTGTCTCCACTACCTCCTCCTTCTCTATGGCTATGGCAGCATCCTCTTCCTTGGTGAAGACAGATACAAAGTACTCGTTTAGTACTTCAACCATACCCTCTGCCTCCGTGCATAGGTCTCCTTTTTGGTCCCTAATCGGCCCCACCCCTCCTCTTACTACCCATATACTATTTATATGCCTATAGAAGACTTTTGGATTACCTTTTATGTTGGCTGCCATTCTATTCTCATACCCTCTCTTAGCCCCTCTTATTTTCTTTTTCACTTCTCCTTTGACCTTTCTATATATAGTCTGATTCTCAGATGTATTTGCCACCTGACATCTGTCATACACGCTCTTTTTCTGCTTCATCCTATTCTCTAGATGTTTCGACATCCATCACTCCTCACACCCACTCAACTTTCAGCAGCACCCAACCTTCACCTTCTATGCACTTCATCACTTCCCCATTTATCCATCCACCATTGACACTCACCCCAATCCTTAAGCAATGTGATGCATGTGTCTCATAGTCACCCTCGCCCAATGCACTCCATCCATCGGGTGAATACCTCACCTTCACTCACTCACCAGTCTGTATTTCGTCCCTTGTAGGAGAAGAGAGTGCAATACGCAAGACAGAGGGCCAGGACTTGAGGCGCACCACCCGAAAGAGTACAGCTCACAGATGCAGAGGAGGACGCCCTGGAGATAAGTGCATCACTCTCAGTCAGAGATGGAGAGACAGGGAGCTCGCAGATAGCTGGTCACAGAATTGCAAGTATCTCTGACACACATATGCTGACTTCATTTAATCATATCTGAACTATGAGAAGACTGAATATGGTGATTGTCAAGACTGTGACTTTGCCACGACTAAATCATATCCCTTTCTTTTGTCTTTCAGAGCTTTCACTCGTACAGCAAGTGTCGCAGGACATCCATGAGAACGGTTCCTGAGAGGACCTCATTCCTTCTGAGGGTGCACCATCATAGGGTGTACAGCCATGCACCAGCACAGATACTTGCACTTTGGCGGGTCCAGTTAGAGAGTTAGTTTATGCTTTATGAAAACTCCTGGTTGCTGTGGTGGTGCTTGGATTGCCACGTGTGAGCAGTTGATGGCACCCTGTAACTGGGGGAATCCAGCAAGAGAGGCGAGTCCGAGTGCTCACTCAATCTGGCTATTGTCATCACCGGGGAAATTTACATAATTGTCAGACCTGGCAAAGAATACATCAGTGACCTGCCTGACGCATTTACGTGCAGCTGACTGGGAGATCTTGGATGTGTTGCCCTGGAAGGTTCCGGAGGCAAAAACATTGAGGGCGGTGGTAACATTCACAGCCACTGGTAATGCGTGGCTACCAGGTCCAACAGGGAGCAGGTCCTCTTCTAGGAAGCTACAGATGTCTGCCACCAGCTGATGTGATGATCTCAGCCTGTGGAAGCACTGCTCTTCAGAGAGGGCAAGGAAGCTGAGCCTCTGTAAATCCTGTGATGTGGGTAGTGATTCCTGCGACCTCAGCACCTCTCCTGCCCACCTCCCTCCTGTGCACCTCTCGACTGCCCACATCCCTCCTGTGCACCTCTCTCCTGCCCACCTCCCTCCTGCCCAACTCCCTCCTGTGCTGTCCTCTCCTGTGCACCTGCCTCCTGTGCTGTTCTCTCCTGCCCACATTCCTCCTGTGCCCCCCTCTCCTGCCCACCTCGCTCCTGTGCACCCCTCTGCTGCCCACCCCTCTCCTGTGCACCCCTCTCCTGTGCAACCTTCTCCTGTGCACCTCTCTCCTGTGCACCCCTCTCCTGTGCACCTCCCTCCTGTGCACGTCTCTCCTGTGTCCCTCCCTCCTGTGCACCTCCCTCCTGTGCGCCTCCCTCCTGTGCACCTCCCTCCTGTGCCCCTCTCTCCTCACCCCTCTCTCCTGTGTCCCTCCCTCCAGTGCACCCCTCTCCTGTGCACCTCCCTCCTGTGCACCCCTCTCCTGTGCACCTCTCTCCTGTGCACTTCCCTCCTGTGCACCTCCCTCCTGTGCACCTCTCTCCTGTGCACCTCCACCCTGTGCACCTCCACCCTGGGCACCTCCCTCCTGTGCACCTCTCTCCTGTGCACCTCTCTCCTGTGCACCTCTCTCCTGTGCACCTCCCTCCTGTGCACCTCCACCCTGTGCACCTCTCTCCTGTGCACCTCCACCCTGTGCACCTCCACCCTGTGCACTTCCCTCCTGTGCACCTCTCTCCTGTGAACCCCTCTCCTGTGTACCCCTCTCCTGTGCACCACTCTCCTGTGCACCCCTCTCCTGTGCAGCCCTCTCCTGTGCACCCCTCTCCTGTGTTCCTCTATCCTGTGCCCCTCTCTCCTATGCCCCTCTGTCCTGTACCCCTCTCTCCTCTGCACCCCTCTCCTGTGCACCGCCCTCCTGTGCACCTCCCTCCTGTGCCCCTCCCTCCTGTGCCCCTCCCTCCTGTGGCCCTCCCTCCTGTGCAACTCTCTCCTGTGCAACTCCCTCCTGTGCAACTCCCTCCTGTGCACCTCTCTCCTGTGCCCCCTCTCCTGTGCCCCCTCTCCTGAGCCCCCCTCTCCTGTGCCCCCTCTCCTGTGCCCCCTCTCCTGTGCCCCCTCTCCTGTGCCCCTTTCTGCTGTATCCCTCTCTCCTGTGCCCCCTCTCCCGTGCACCCCTCTGCTGTGCACCTCCCTCTTGTGCACCTCTCTCGTGTGCTCCACTCTCCATTTCCCCTCCCACCTGTGCCCCCCTTTCCTGTGCTCCTCACTCCTGTGCTTCTCTCTCCTGTGCCCCTCCCTCCTGTGCCCCTCCCTCCTGTGCCCCACTCTCCTGCGCACCCCTCTCCTCTGCCCCTCTTTCCTGTGCCCCTCTCTTCTGTGCCCCTCTCTGCTGTGCCCCTCTCTGCTGAGCCCCTCTCTCCTGTGCACCCCTCTCCTGTGCACCTCTGTCCGGTGCACCCCTCTCCTATGCCCCTCCCTCCTGTGCCCCTCTCTCCTGTGCCCCTCTCTCCTGTGCCCCCTCTCTCCTGTGCCCCTCTCTCCTGTGCACCTCCCTCCTGTGCACCTCTCTCCAGTGCACCTCTCTCCTGTGCCCGTCCCACCTGTGCCCCTATCTCCTGTGCCCCTCTCTCCTGTGGCCCTCTCTCCTGCACACCTGTTTCCTGCGCCCCTCTCTCCTGTGCCCCTCTAACCTGTGCCCCTTCCTCCTGTGCCCCCCTCCTGTGCACTTCCCTCCTGTGCACCCCTCTCCTGTCCACCCCTCTCCTGTGCACCGCTCTCCTGTGCACCCTTTTCCTGTGCACCCGTCTCCTGTGCACCCGTCTCCTGTGCACCCGTCTCCTGTGCCCCTCTCTCCTGTGCACCCCTCTCCTGTGCACCCCTCTCCTGTGCACCCATCTCCTGTGCCGCTCTATCATGTGCCCATCTATCGTTTGCACCCCTCTTCTGTGCACCCGTCTCCTGTGCACCCGTCTCCTGTGCACCCTCTCCTGTGCCCGTCCCTCCTGTGCACCTCTCTCCTGTGCACCCCTCTCCTATGCATCCCTCTCCTGTGCTCATCTCTCCTGTGCCCCTCTCCCCTGTGCCCCTCCTGTGCAGCTCCCTCCTGTGCACCTCCCTCCTGTGCACCTCCCTCCTGTGCACCTCCACCCTGTGCCCCTCTCTCCTGTGGACCCCTCTACTGTGAACCCCTCTCCTGTGCACCCCTGTCCTGTGTACCTCTCTCCTGTGCACCTGTCTCCTGTGCCCCTCTATCCTGTACCCCTCTATCCTGTGCTCCTCTCCCCTGTGCCCTTCTCTCATGTGCCCTCTCTCCTGTGCCCCTCTGTCCTGTGCCCCTCTCCCCTGTGCACCCCTCTGCTGTGCACCACTCCCCTCTGCTCATCTCTCCTGTGCCCCTCCCTCCTGTGCACCTCTCTCCTGTGCACCCCTCTCCTGTGCACCCCTCTCCTGTGCACCCCTGTCCTGTGCACCCCTCTCCTGTGCACCTCTCTCCTGTGCACCCCTCTCCTGCGCACTTCTCTCCTGTGCTCCTCTCTCCTGTGCAGCCCTCTCCTGTGCAGCCCTCTCCTGTGCACGTCCCCCCTGTGCACGTCCCTCCTGTGCACCTCTCTCCTGTGCACCTCCCTCCTGTGCCCCTCCCTCCTGTGCCCGTCCCTCCTGTGCACCTCCCTCCTGTGCCCCTCCCTCCTGTGCCCCTCCCTCCTGTGCACCTCCCTCCTGTGCCCCTCCCTCCTGTGCACTTCTCTCCAGCGCTCCTCTCTCCTGTGCTCCTCCCTCCTGTGCACTTCTCTCCAGCGCTCCTCTCTCCTGTGCCCCTCTCACCTGTGCCCCTCTCTCCTGTGCACCCCTCCCTCCTGTGCACCCCTCTCCAGTGCCCCTCTCCTGTGCCCCCCTCTCCTGTGCCCCTCTTTCCTTTGCCCCTCTCTCCTGTGCCCCTCTCTTGTGAGCCCCCCTCTCCTCTGCCCCTCTTTTCTTTGCCCCTCTCTCCTGTGCTCCTCCCTCCTGTGCACCGCTCTCAAGTGCACCTCTCTCCTATGCAACTCTCTCCTGAGCCCTTCTCTAGTGTGCCCCCCCTCCTGTGCCCCCTCTCCTGTGCCCCCTCTCCTGTGCCCCTCTCTCCTGTGCCCCCTCTCCTGTGCCCCTCTCTCCTGTGCCCCTCTCTCCTGTGCACCTCTCTCCTGTGCCCCTCTGTCATGTGCCGCTCTCTCCTCTGCACCCCTGTGCTATGCACCCCTCTCCTGTGCTCATCTCTCCTGTGCCCCTCCCTCCTGTGCACCCCTCTCCTGTGCACCCCTCTCCTGTGCACCCCCTCCTGTGCACCCCTCTCCTGTGCACTCCTCTCCTGTGTTCCTCTATCATGTGCCCCTCTATCCTGTGCCCCTCTAGCCTGTGCCCCTCTCTCCTATGCCACTCTGTCCTGTACCCCTCTCTCCTGTGCACCCCTCTCCTGTGCACCACCCTCCTGTGCACCGCCCTCCTGTGCACCACCCTCCTGTGCCCCTCCCTCCTGTGCCCCTCTCTCCTGTGCCCCCTCTCCTGAGCCTCTCCCTCCTGTGCCCCCTCTCCTGTACCCCCTCTCCTGTGCCCCCTCTACTGTGCCCCTCTCTCCTGTGCCCCTTTCTGCTGTATCCCTCTCTCCTGCTCCCCTCTCATGTGCACCCCTCTGCTGTGCACCTCCCTCCTGTGCCCCTCCGTCCTGTGCACCTCTCTCCTGTGCACCCCTCTCCTGTGCACCCCTCTCCAGTGCACCCCTCTCTTGTGCACCCCTCTCCTATGCACCTCTCTCCTGTGCTCCTCTCTCCTGTGAACCTCTCTCCTGTGCCCCTCTCTCCTGTGCCCCTCTCCTGTGCACCCCTCTCTTGTGGACCCGTCTCCTGTGCACCTCTCCTGTGCACCTCTCCTGTGCACCTCTCTCCTGTGCACCCCTCTCTCCTGTGAACCTCCCTCCTGTGCCCCTCCCTCCTGTGCCCCTCCCTCCTGTGCCCATCCCTCCTGTGCCCCTCTCTCCTGTGCCCCTCTCTCCTGTGCCCCTCTCTCCTGCACACCTGTCTCCTGCGCCCCTCTCTCCTGTGCCCCTCCTGTGCACCTCCCTCCTGTGCACCTCTCTCTGGTGCATTTCTCTCCTGTGGCCCTCCCTCCTGTGCCCCTCCCTCCTGTGCCCCTCTCTCCTGTGCACCACTCTCCTGTGCCGCTCTCCTGTGCCCCTCTCTCCTGTGGCCCTCTCTCCTGTGGCCCTCTCTCCTGCACACCTGTCTCCTGCGCCCCTCTCTCCTGTGCCCCTCTCTCCTGTGCCCCTCTCTCCTGTGCCCCTTCCTCCTTTGCCCCCTCCTGTGCCCCTCTCTCCTGTGCACCTCCCTCCTGTGCACCTCCCTCCTGTGCACCTCCCTCCTGTGCCCCTCCCTCCTGTGCACCTCTCTCCTGTGCACCTCTCTCCTGTGCCCCTCTCCCCTGTGCCCCTCTCCCCTGTGCACCTCCCTCCTGTGCCCCTCTCTCCTGTGCACCCGTCTCCTGTGTGTTGAGTCTGAGTGTCCCAGATATGCTTATTCTAAATCACTGGACACAGACAACAAGAATAACTTAAACAGGTCTTTACTAATCTAAGGTCAGGGCTGAACTGCTTAGCAAATTACTACACAGAGTTTATATACCGGTGTGGTCACCACCGGTACTACAATATACAGTAGCCAAGAGAAAGTAGTCCATCTCTTAAGGTAGTCTCTTAAGGTGGTACAGGTTACATACACCACAATTCCTCCCTTTTTAGCTTAACATTGTACATCCCAATTTAAACATAACATGGATAACATATATACAACTTCATGCAAAACTGTTCAAAGATTCAGTCTCTGAGGAGGCCTCCTGATCCAAGTTGGATAACGCCTTTCAGGGGTCTCTGATTCTCGTTGCTGGGGTGACTCATCTAGTTGATCTCTTATGGATTGGACATCATCAGATACATTGGCGTCTGAGGTAGATGCTTCAGGTTCACTAACTTCTTCCACTGGTGTCTCTGTCGTAGTCATGGGTTCGACCCTTGTTCTCGATTCTACAAGTTGGTCAGCATGACGTCGTATTACGTTTTCACCAATATCTACAGTGTACATCAGGGGTCCTTGTCTGGCACGAATTGTTCCAGATTGCCATTTCTCATTCTGATAGTCCCGGGCTAACACTGGTTGTCCTATTTCAAAACTCCGAGTGGTCTTGTTATTTATATACTGGAACTGTTTGTTTTCGACTTCCCTCCGCACATTTGGTTTTAACAAGTCCAACCTGGACCGCAACCTCCTGTTATAGAACATCATGACAGGGCTTTGATTTGTCACTGCATGAGTGGCGTTTCGATATGCCATTAGGAAATTGTCCACCTTGTGTTGTAGTGGAATCTGGTCTTCGCTCATGGCCTTTATCGCCTTTTTGAACGTTTGTACAAATCTCTCAGCCAACCCATTTGTAGCCGGATGATATGGGGCAGAGGTATGATGTTTCACCCCATTCTTCTTCATGAATTTCTGGAATTCTTCTGACACGAACTGTGGTCCGTTGTCTGAACATATTTGTTCTGGCAATCCATTTCTTGCGAATATCGTTCTTAGAACTGCGATCGTCTTTTCCGAGGTAGTGGTCGCCATCTTAATCACTTCTGGCCATTTAGAATGTGCGTCTACCGCAATTAAAAACATGGAGTCCATGAATGGACCTGCGAAGTCAATATGTACACGTTGCCATGGGGTTGAAGGCCATTCCCATGGATGCAGTGGTGCAATTGGAGGTGCATTTTGAACTTTTTGGCACCCTGAGCAGCTTTTAGTCAGATCCTCTATTTGTTGGTCGATACCTGGCCACCACACATAAGCCCTAGCAAGGCTTTTCATCTTGACTCCCCCCAGATGACCTTCATGCAGTTCCTTTAGAACTCTCTCCCTTAATTTAGGAGGAATAATCACCCTTGTTCCCTACATCAATGTTCCTTGACAGACGGACAGCTGTTCTCGTCTGGCTGAGAATGCCGGTAACAGTGGTTCACCATGAGCTGGCCATCCCTTCACTGTCAATTCGTAGACCCGAGACAGTGTCGGGTCGTTCCTGGTTTCTCTCTCAATACTTGCATTGGTGACTGGTAAACATTCGATGATGGTCGAGTGAAATAACTCAACAGGGTCAACTGTCGGTGCCTCTTCCGCTGTAGATAGTGGCAGGCGCGACAGCCCATCAGCATTACCATGTTGCTTTGTACCTTTGAATTCGATCTGATATTGATGTGCCCCTAGGAAAAGGGACCATCTCTGGAGCCTCTGCGCTGTCATCACCGAAACACCCTTCTTAGGGTTAAAGATGGAAACCAACGGCTGGTGGTCTGTCAGCAGCGTAAACTTTTGCCCTTGCAGGTAATGATTAAATTTTTTTACTCCCCACACAAGGCTGAGAGCCTCCCTATCTATCTGAGCATAGTTGCGCTCAGCGGAGGTCAATGATCTGGATGCGAATGCGACTGGTCTTTCCAAGCCATTTGGCAACTTATGTGATAGCACTGCCCCAATACCATATGGAGAAGCATCACAAGCTAAACGAATAGGCAGCGTTGGGTTAAAGTGAGCCAACACTTCCTTAGAGGTGACCAATGCCTTGCTTTTGTGAAAGGCCCGCTTACAGTCCTCGCTCCACTTCCATGGCACTCCCTTCTGCAAAAGAGCGTTCAGCGGGTGTAGCACCGTGGATAAATTTGGCAGAAACTTATGGTAATAGTTAATCAACCCTAGGAACGACCTCAACTGGGATACATTTTCCGGAGCGGGAGCATTCACAACAGCTTCGATCTTGTCAGGTGACTTGTGAAGCCCCTCCTGGTCAATGACGTGACCACAGTACGAGATTTGCTTCTGAAAGAACTCACATTTCTGGTGATTAACTCGAAGTCCATATTCTTTCAATCTGGTGAGCACCAGTTCCAAATTTGCAAGGTGTTCCTCATCATCATCTCCTGTAATCAGAATGTCGTCCAGGTAGCATTGTGTGCCTGGAATTCCCTGTAATACCTGCTCCATGGCCCTTTGCCAAATCGCTGGAGCCGATGCCACTCCAAAAACCAGTCTATTATACCGATATAAGCCCTTATGCGTGTTGATCGTGAGATACTGGCGTGACGCTTCATCAACTTCCATCTGTAAGTACGCCTGCGCCAGGTCTATCTTGGTGAAGTGTTTCCCGCCAGACAACGAAGCGAAGATATCCTCAATCCGTGGAAGCGGATATTGCACCGTGTGAAGCACCGGATTAACAGTGATCTTGAAATCGCCACAGATGCGAACCTTCCCCGGTTCCCCCGGCTTGTTACTCGATGAACGCTTCATGACAGGAACAATGGGCGTGGCCCATTCACTCCAGTCCACCTTTGACAGTACTCCAGAACGTTCTAGTCCTTCCAGCTCAGCTTCCACAGCAGGTCGTATTGCATAAGGTACCGGTCTAGCTTTGAAAAATTTCGGGTTTGCATGTTCTTCAACCTTGATGTTTGCCGTAATTCCTTTCAGTGTTCCCAGTCCCTGCTGGAAC
This sequence comes from Somniosus microcephalus, assembly GCF_052327205.1. Classification (NCBI taxonomy): domain Eukaryota; kingdom Metazoa; phylum Chordata; class Chondrichthyes; order Squaliformes; family Somniosidae; genus Somniosus; species Somniosus microcephalus. The sequence goes on from NC_141001.1 coordinate 46,749,790, forward strand.
ACCTCTTTAGCATCGTCCAATATTCTGGACAGTCGTTTAGGTTTGACATCGTCCTTTTTACCGGAATCTACAGTTAGTGCTTTTAAGGAATGCCAGTCCATATTTATTCTCCTGATCCATTCCCGTCCCAGTAGTGGTGGACCTCCCTCAGGTAACACATATAAGTCCATTCCTCGGCTTTCTTTACCCTTGTGGACCACCTTTACCTTTATCTTTCCAATGGGGTATACTCTTTGCCCCGTGTATGTTTTCAATACAATCTCCGTATCCCTTAGGGGAATGTGTGGAAATAACCTTTTGTAATCTTGCTTACTCATGACCGTCAATGCCGATCCAGTGTCCAATTCCATCTTCACTTGGACTCCTGCTATCTGAAGTGTGACCCAGATAGTTTGGTGGTCTGCTGTGTTACCCACATTATGTATTCTTAGACAACCCAGTTCCTTACTGTTGGAGTCTGAATCTGTCTTCTGTTCATCCGAACTGTTCTCTGTCACCTTGTGTACCTTTTTGCACTTTTCCTGCGGTGACTTTTTGTTGCTGGTCTTCTTTCCTGACCGGCATACTTTAGCTATGTGACCGAGCTTGCCACATTTTCTGCATTCCTGATTTTTGAACCAGCACTGGTTCTGATCGTGCGTTGTCCTTCCGCAACGATAACACTTTACTGCACCCAATGCCATTTGATTGGTGCTGAGTTCCGATGGCCTTAGCTGCATTTCCATGGTGCCTCTTGCTGCGGCCTCGTGCGATGCTGCAATGGTGACAGCTTTATCAAGCGTAAGGTCCTTTTCCTCTAGCAGTCGCTTTTGTGTTCCTTCTTTTAATAATCCACACACGAATTTATCTCTCAGAGCATCTGCTAGTCCTGTACCAAACTGACAGTACTTTGATAGCTTGCGCAGTTCAATTAAGAATTCAGCGTTGCTTTCCTCTTTCAGCTGCGTTCTTCTGTAAAATTTCAATCGTTCCGCTATCAGCAGCGGCGTGGGGTTTAAATGTTCTTGCAGGATAGTAACAATATTCGCGAAAGTCTGATCCGCCAGTTTATCTGGTGTTACAAGGTGCCTCAATAACCCGTACGTCTTCGCACCCATTGAGTTTAATAAGGTTATTGCTTTCTTATCATCTGGTACCTCATTTGCTGTACAATAAACTCCAATGCGTTCTACATACGTGGCCCAATCTTCAACATCGCTATCAAAAGCAGTGATGTTACCGTGTTTAGGCATCCTTGAGAGTTTCTTTAAATATTTTATTTTCCCAAAATGGCGGCTTCCCGCGCTTGTCTTCTTCCCCCGCCTACTAAAATGGCGGCTTCCCGCGCTTGGTGGCTTTTCCCGCGCTTGTCTTCTTCCCCCGCCGACTACAATGGCGGCTTCCCGCGCTGGTCTTCTTCTCCCGCTGGCTACAATGGCGATTACTGCGCTGTTGCCGTTCTCGCCTCCCAGCGGTTCTTAATTTCCCCGACGCTGCTTTTGTTCCCCCGCGGTTCTCGTGGGCATTAACGCTTCCCTTGTTGCTGCGCCTCTCAGCCCCGATTGCAGCCCGGCCCTTTACACCGGCTGCGGTCGAGTTCTCCGCGGTTCTCGTGGCATTAACGCTGCCCTTGTCGCTGCGCCTCTCGGCCCCGATTGCAGCCCGGCCCTTTTCACCGGCTGTGGTCGAGTTCTCCACCCTTTTTCCTCCGGTTTCCCTCCCAGTCTCCACTGACAACGCGGCCGACTTTCTGCCCGTGTCGCTAGATCGGCTTACCCACCACCGTGGTAGAAGGATGATCACTGCCTGTCGCTGATGGAGGAATTCGTGGTCAGTAATTTCAACCCGGGTTCTCGATGCCTCCCGTGCGATGCGGTGCTCAGCAGGCTGATGAGGGCGGATGCCTCTTCTCGACGCCCGTTCTGAGGACAAAGCTGCCTTGGATGCAAAACTGCCGCAGGGTAAGATCGGACTCGTCGCCACTGTTGAGTCTGAGTGTCCCAGATATGCTTATTCTAAATCACTGGACACAGACAACAAGAATAACTTAAACAGGTCTTTACTAATCGAAGGTCAGGGCTGAACTGGTTAGCAAATTACTACACAGAGTTTATATACCGGTGTGGTCACCACCAGTACTACAATATACAGTAGCCAAGAGAAAGTAGTCCATCTCTTAAGGTAATCTCTTAAGGTGGTACAGGTTACGTACACCACACTGTGCACCTCTCTCCTGTGCACCTCCCTCCTGTGCCCCTCTCTCCTGTGCACCTCCCTCCTGTGCCCCTCTCTCCTGTGCCCCTCTCTCATGAGCCCCTCTCCCGTGCTCCCCTCTATCCTGTGCACCCCTTTCCTGTGCACCTCTCTCCAGTGCACCTCTCTCCTTTGCACCTCCCTCCTGTGCATCCTTCTCCTGTGGCGCTCTCTTCTGTGCATCCCTCTCCTGTGCACCCCTCTCCTGTGCACCCATCTCCTGTGCACCCGTCTCCTGTGCACCTCTCTCCTGTGCACCTCTCTCCTGTGCACCCCTCTCCTGTGCACCCCTCTCCTGTGCCCCTCCCTCATGTGCCCCTCCCTCCTGTGCCGCCCTCTCCTGTGCTCCTCCCTCCTGTGCCCCTCCCTCCTGTGCCCCTCCCTCCTGTGCCCCTCCATCCTGTGCCCCTCCTGTGCACCTCTCTCCTGTGCACCTCTCTCGTGAGCCCCTCTCCTGTGCCCCTCTCTCCTGTGCACCTCTCTCCTGTGCACCTCTCTCCTGTGCACCTCTCTCGTGAGCCCCTCTCCTGTGCCCCTCTCTCCTGCGCTCCTCTCTCCTGTGCTCCTCTCTCCTGTGCACCTCTCTCCTGTGCACCTCTCTCCTGTGCACCTCTCTCCTGTGCACGTCCTTCCTGTGCACCTCTCTTCTCCGCCCCTCTCTCCCGCGCTGCTCTCTCCTGTGCCTCTCTCACCTGTGCCCCTCTCTCCTGTGCACCCCTCCCTCCTGTGCACCCCTCTCCTGTGCAGCCCTCTTCTGTGACCCTTTCCTGTGCTCCTCTCTCCTTTGCACCTGTCTCCTGTGCACCCGTCTCCTGTGCACCTCCCTCCTGTGCCCCTCTCTCCTGTGCCCCTCTCTCCTGTGCACCTCCCTCCTGTGCCCCTCTCTCCTGTGCCCCTCTCTCCTGTGCACCTCCCTCCTGTGTACCTCCCTCTTGTGCTCCTCTCTCCTGTGCCACTCTCTCCTGTGCCCCTCCCTCCTGTGCCTCTCTGTCCTGTGCCCCCCTCCTGTGCCACTCCCTCCTGTGCCCCTCCCTCCTGTGCACCTCTCTCCTGTGCACCGCACTCCTCTGCAAATTGCTCGTGTGCACTTCTCTCCTGTGCACCCCTCTCCTGTGCACCCATCACCTGTGCACCTCCCTCCTGTGCACCCCTCTCCTGCGCCCCCCTCTCCTGTGCACCCCTCTCCTGTGCACCGCTCTCATGTGCACCTCTCTCTTGTGCACCTCCCTCCTCTGCACCTTCCTCCTGTGCACCCCTCTCCTGCGCCCCCCTCTCCTGTGCACCCCTCTCCTGTGCACCGCTCTCATGTGCACCTCTCTCTTGTGCACCTCCCTCCTCTGCACCTCCGTCCTGTGCACCCCTCTCCTGTGCCCCTCCCTCCTGTGCCCATTCCTCCTGTGCCCCTCCCGCCTTTGCCCCTCCCTCCTTTGCCCCTCCCTCCTGTGCAGCCCTCTCCTGTGCACCCCTCTCCTGTGCCTCCCTCTCCTGTGCCTCCCCCTCCTGTGCCCCCCTCTCCTGTGCCCCTCTCTTGTGAGCCCCTCTCTCATGTGCCCCTCCCTCCTGTGCACTTCCGTCCTTTTCTCCTCTCGCCTGTGCACGTCTTGCCTGTGCACCTCACTCCTGTGCACCCCTCTCCTGTGCAGCCCTCTCCTGTGCAGCCCTCTCCTGTGCAGCCCTCTCCAGTGTACCTCTTTCCTGTGCGCCTCCCTCCTGTGCCCCTCCCTCCTGTGCTCCACCCTCCTGTGCTCCTCCCACCTGTGCTCCTCCCTGCTGTGCACCTCCTGTGCCTCTCTCACCTGTGCCCCTCTCTCCTGTGCACCCCTCTCTCCTGTGCACCCCTCCCTCCTGTGCACCCCACCCTCCTGTGCACCCCACCCTCCTGTGCATCCCTCTCCTGTGCTCCCCTCTCCTGTCCCCCTCTCCTGTGCTCCCCTCTCCTGTGCTCCCCTCTCCTGTGCACCTCTCTTCTGTGCACCTCTCTTCTGTGCACCTCTCTCCTGTGCTCCTCTCTCCTGTGCTCCCCTCTCCTGTGCACCTCTCTTCTGTGCACCTCTCTTCTGTGCACCTCTCTCCTGTGCTCCTCTCTCCTTTGTACCTCTCTCCTGTGCCCCTCTCTTATGTGCATCCCTCTCCTATGCACCCGTCTCCTTTGCACCCGTCTCCTGTGCATCTCCCTCCTGTGCCCCTCTCTCCTGTGCACCCATCTCCTTTGCACCCGCCTCCTGTGCACCCGTCTCCTGTGCACCCGTCTCCTGTGCCCCTCTCTCCTGTTCACCTCTCTCCTGTGCCCCTCTCTCCTGTGCCCCTCCCTCCTGTGACCCTCCCGCCTGTGCCCCCCCTCCTGTGCCCCTCCCTCCTGTGCCCTCCCTCCTGTTCCCCTCTCTCCTGTGCACCTCTCTCCTGTTCCCCTCTCTCCTGTGCACCCCTCTCCTGTGCACATCTCTACTGTGCCCCACTCTCCTCCATGTACCCCTCTCCTCTGTTCCCCTCTCTGTAGTGTCCGTGTGTAGATAAAGACACTGAAGACAGGAGTTGGTTCATAGGTATTTACTAAGCAAGTCTGGGGGGGGTTTCTAAAGGATATACACAATACACAGGCTTATATAGCCCAAGTGGCAATTACCGGCATTACGCACACCTGGGGCTCTTAAAGGCACATACACCATAATTGCTCTTAAAGGCACATACACCACAATTCCTCCCCTTCTAGCTAACTAGTACATCATATTTTAAGTAATTATTAATTACATGTTATATGCAAAATAATATACATTGCTGTATTAATTAATTATAAGTTAGTCTCTCAGGAGGCTTCCTGACTCGGTCCGGATAACGCCTCGGGGGTGTAATAGTTTCTGGTGATGTAGTAGGTTCTTCTGGCAAGGCTGATTCGGCTTGAAGGCCAGTGTCGGGTTCATCGGGCTCCAGTATCACCGGATCGGAGGTAGATATGGGTATCTCTACTTCATTGTTAGATGTATAGAGTGGTGGTGTAGGTTGTCCCTTTTCGGATGACTTGATGATTTGGTCAGCATGGCGCCTTATTATGCTGTCTCCGATGTCCACAGTATACATCAGTGGTCCTAATCGTGTGCAGATAGTTCCAGGCTGCCATTTCTCGGTACGGTAGTCCCGGGCCAAAACCGGTTGGCCTATCTGGAAGGCCCTAGTTGGCCTTTCATTCATGCCCTGAAACTGCCGGTTCTCCACGTCCCTTCGGATGTTGGGCTTGACCAAATCCAGCCGGCATCTTAGGTTTCTATTGTAGAACATCATGGCGGGAGTTTGGTTAGTAACCATATGCGTTGCATTCCTATATGCAAATAAGAAGTTATCCACCTTGTGCTGAAGTTTTATGTCTTCATTACCCATGGCCTTGATGGCCTTCTTGAAGGTCTGGACAAACCTTTCAGCCAATCCATTGGTGGCGGGATGGTATGGGGCGGACGTGTAGTGCTTTACCCCATTGTTCTTTAAGAACTTTCTGAATTCTTCGGACACAAATTGCGGTCCATTATCAGAACATATCTGCTCCGGCAGCCCATTCCTGGCAAATATGGTCCTTAATACTGTGATGGTTTTTTCCGTGGTGGTGGAGGACATCTTTATTACCTCCGGCCACTTGGAGTGTGCATCAACTGCGATTAAGAACATTGAGTCCATAAATGGACCAGCAAAGTCGATCTGCACCCTTTGCCAGGGAGATGAGGGCCACTCCCATGGATGTAGAGGGGCCTGTGGCGGAGCATTTTGGACCTTCTGGCATCCTAGGCAGCTCTTGGTCATGTCTTCGATGTCTCCATCGATACCTGGCCACCATACAAACGCCCTAGCTAGGTTCTTCATTTTCACTCCACCCAGATGCCCCTCGTGAAGCTCCTTTAGCACTTTATCCTGGAGTTTGGGTGGAATCACCACTCTGGATCCACACATCAAGGTTCCTCGGCACACTGACAGCTGTTCTCTTCTTTGCGAGAATGCTGGCAACAGTGGTTCGCCATGTGCTGGCCATCCCTTCACTGTTAAATCGTAGACCCGTGAGAGAGTAGGGTCATTTCTTGTCTCCCTTTCAATGGCAGAATTTGTCACCGTAGACATTCCACTATGGTAGAGTGGAATATCTCTACTGGGTCTACTGTAGGTGCCTCTTCTATCGTTGGCAACGGTAGGCGTGATAAAGCGTAAGCATTCCCATGCTGTTTTGACCCTTTGTATTCAATGTTGTATTGGTGTGCCCCTAGAAAAAGGGACCACCTCTGTAGTCTTTGTGCCGTCATAATGGGGACACCTTTTTTAGGGTTGAATATGGAGATGAGGAGTTGATGGTCAGTCAGCAAGGTAAATTTTTGTCCGTGTAGGTAATGGTTGAATTTCTTCACTCCCCATACCAGGCTGAGTGCTTCCCTGTCTATCTGGGCATAGTTACGCTCAGCTGAGTTCAATGAGCGTGACGCAAAAGCTATCGGCCGTTCCGAGCCATCAGGGAATCTATGGGACAATACCGCTCCTATGCCGTAAGGGGATGCATCGCACGCCAGTCTGATTGGTAGTGATGGGTTGTAATGAGCCAGAATTTTCTCGGACGTGATTAAGTCTTTACATTTATGGAAGGCACGTTTACAGTCTTCGTTCCATTTCCAAATCACTCCTGTCTGTAGAAGATCATTAAGAGGGTGTAGAATAGTTGATAAGTTTGGTAAAAATTTATGATAGTAATTTATTAATCCCAGGAATGACCTTAATTGTGAAACATTTTCAGGTGCTGGGGCTTTTATAACTGCTTCAATTTTTTCAGGTGACTTATGCAACCCTTCCTTATTAATTATGTGGCCACAATATGATATCTGATTTTGGAAAAATTCGCACTTGGGGCGATTTGCTCGTAGGCCCCGTTCTTTCAGCCTAGTGAGCACCTGCTCCAAATTGGCAAGGTGCTCGTTGTTGTTTTCTCCTGTTATAAGGATGTCGTCTAGGTAGCATTGAGTCCCCGGAATCCCTTGCAGGACTTGCTCCATAGCTCTTTGCCAGATAGCTGGAGCTGATGCTATTCCAAAAACCAGTCGATTGTACTGGTACAGGCCTTTGTGTGTGTTTATTGTGAGATACTTTTTAGAGGTCTCCTCAACCTCCATCTGTAGATATGCCTGTGCCAAGTCAATTTTTGTGAAACGTTTCCCTCCGGATAGTGAGGCGAAAATATCTTCTATCCTCGGAAGAGGATACTGTACCGTGTGAAGGACCGGGTTTACAGTCACCTTAAAGTCCCCACAGATGCGAATTTTTTTCTGTTCCTCAGAGTTATTTTTCAATGTTTTTTTCATGACTGGAACGACGGGTGTTGCCCATTCGCTCCAATCTATTTTGGATAATACGCCTGCCTTTTCCAAATTCTTCAGCTCTGCCTCGACTGCCGGACGTATTGCGTATGGCACCGGTCTTGCCTTAAAAAATTTTGGAATTGCTGTATCTTCCACTTTTATTGAGGCGGTGATGCCTTTCAAGGTTCCTAGTTTCTCTTGAAACACTTCTTTGGCATTGGCCAAGATGTCTTTTAATCGTTCAGGTATGATGTCATCATTGTTTTTTTCCTTACTGGTCACCGTCAGTGCCTGAATGGAGTGCCAGTCTAAACGTATCTTCCTTATCCATTCACATCCCAACAACGGTGGACCACCATCTTGTAGAATGTATAAATACAACTTTTGTATTTCTTTGCCGTTGTATACCACAGGCACCCTTATTTTTCCTTTGGGGTAGACTTTCTGCCCTGTATATGTTTTTAAAATAATGGATGTGTCTTTTAGAGGTATATGCGAAAATAGCCTCTCGTAATCTCGTCGATTTATTACGGTTAGAGCTGATCCTGTATCTAGCTCCATTTTAACTGGGGACCCTGCTATTGTGAGGGTAACCCAAATGGTTTGGTAATCCTCTTTGGTAAGTACATTATGTAATTTGAGACAGCTTAGTCTCTTGTTTCCGGAGTCGCTATCGCTATTCTGGTCTTCGGAGCTATTGTCCGTCATCATTTGTACCTTCCTGTACTTTTCTTTATTGATTTTTTGTTTTCTGTCAGTGGATTTATTTTGTCCAGATTGGCATACCCGTGCAATGTGTCCAATCTTACCACATTGCTTGCATGCTTTGCCCTTGAACCAGCAGTCCCTCTGGTTATGGGTGGATCTGCCGCAGCGATAACATCTTCCGAACTCCTGTGTCATTTTATGGGTGCCGAAGTCCTGTGTCTCTTGTTGTATCTCTGCAGCTCCTTTTGCTGCTGCTTCGTATGATACAGCCATACTGAAAGCTTTGTCCAATGTTAAATCTTTTTCAGAAAGCAGTTTTTTTTGTGTTCCTTCACTTAAGAGACCGCAAACAAATTTGTCTCGAAGATAATCCGATAGTCCTGCTCCGAATTGGCAGTACTTTGATAGCTTTCTTAATTCAGTTAGGTAATCAGCGTTACTTTCATTCTTGTGTTGATTTCTCTTGAAGAACTTGAATCATTCCGCTATCAGCAGCGGTGTTGGGTTTAAATGCTCCTGCAGGGTATCAACAATTTCTTTAAAAGTCTTGTCCTTTGGTTTGGCTGGAGTGATTAAATTTCGTAACAGCCCGTATGTCTTCACGCCCATTAAGTTCAGAAGTACTGAAGCTTTTTTTTCATCTGTTATTCCATTTGCAGTGCAATAAACCTCTACTCTTTCCACGTATGTGGTCCAATCTTCTATTTCGCCACCAAAAGCCTCAATATTACCAGATTTAGGCATTTCAGAAAAGATATGGCGCTTCTCGCGCTTTTTTTTTTCTCTCTGTAGCAACGATATGGCGCTTCCCGCGCTTTCCCGCCGCTGCTACCGATAACAACGCTGTTTTACTGTGGTTTCCGTTTATTCACTGTTGGAGACTCGTTCCCGACGGAGGTCTAAACGCTGACCTGCTTGCCGCGCCGGCCATCTCTCGAGTGCACCCTCCCAGTCCGTTATTGCTTGCCTCCGATTTCGCTGCCTGTCTCAGCTGTAGAGCCCGCTGCTGGAGCTCCAGCCTGACGCCCAGGAAGGATTAGCGCAGTACCTGTCACCAGCTTGGCCAGCTGGTGAAACCAGAGTTTCTCTTACTTCCTCGAGTCTTCTGGACGCTGGAGGAATCGATGTCCTTGAGGTGCTGCCGAATTGCAGGTAAGTCCGTTTCCACTTCGTCGCCACTGTAGTGTTCGTGTGTAGATAAAGACACTGAAGACAGGAGTTGGTTCATAGGTATTTACTAAGCAAGTCTGGGGGGGGTTTCTAAAGGATATACACAATACACAGGCTTATATAGCCCAAGTGGCAATTACCGGCATTACGCACACCTGGGGCTCTTAAAGGCACATACACCATAATTGCTCTTAAAGGCACATACACCACACTCTCCTGTGCACACCACTCCTGTGCACCCCTCTGCTGTGCACCCCTCTCCTGTGCCCCACCCTCCTCTGTACCTCTCTCCTGTGCACCCCACTGCTGTGCACTCCTCTCCTGTGCACCACTCTCCTGTGCCTCTCCATCTTGTGCACCTCCCTCCTGTACACCTCTCTCCAGTGCACCTCTCCCCTGTGCACCCCTCCCCTGTGCACATCTCTCCTGTGCACCTCTCCCCTGTGCCCCTCTCTCCTGTGCCCCTCTCTCCTGTGCCCCTCTCTCCAGTGCACCCCTCTCCTGTGCACCCCTCTCCTGTGCCCCTCTCTCCTGTGCCCCTCTCCCCAGTGCTCACATCTACTGTGCACCTCTCTCATGTGCACTTCTCTCCTGTGGCCCTCTCTCCTGTGGCCCTCTCTCCCGTGCACCTCTCTCCTGCGCACCTCTCTCATGTGCACCTCTCTCCAGTGCCCCCTCTCCTGTGCCCCTCTCCTGTGCACCCCTCTCCTGTGCACCCCTCTCCTGTGCCCCTCTCCTGTGAAACCCTCTCCTGTGCTTCTCTCCCCTGTTCACCTCCCTCCCCTGTGCTCCTCTCCCATGTGCACCTCTCCCCTGTGCACCTCTCACCTGTGCACCTCTCTTCTGTCCCCTTCTCTCCTGTGCACCCCTCGCCTGTGCTCCTCCCTCCTGAGCAACCCTCTCCAGTACACCTCTCTCCAGTGCACCTCCTTCCTGTGCCCCTCTCCTGTGAACCTCCCTCCTGTGCTCGCCTCTCCTGTGCCGCTTGTTGTGTCGGTACCTTTCCACCTAGACACAATTTAGGACTCAGAACTCAGAGATTCAAACATGAAGTGCTTTATTGGAAGGAAAGGAAGTTCTGGAAAGTACCGAACAAAGAGAGCTAAACTTAACCGAGAACACCCAACCATTTATCTCCTGTGACAGCGCCACCACAGGTGAGAGGAGAACACACAATACATAACATTTCCTCCCCTCTTAAATGGAAGGTCCACATTATTCCTCAACAGGTAAGCTACTTTCAATGCACTCAACTAACCTAGGGTAGAGGTAGACTGCCTCAAACCCTGACTTTACCCTGGGGTTTATTCTGCCCCAGTCTTGTGGGTAAGTCGCTAAGCCTACAGATCCAAGCGTCTTGGAGGCCGCCGCTCTCTGACAGGATACTGGCGGTCATCGCTGGCTTCCACAGCAGTAGGCATTGACACAGGCCTAGATGGAGAAGGTGCCTGTGTCAGTTGAAAGTCAGGAGTTTGCACAAGTGGAACAGTCTCTTTGACTTCCTGTGTTGGAGAAGAGCACTGTGGCAAAGGATGCTGGTTTGCGGTATCATCCGGAAACAGTTCAGGCCAACCAGCTGTTGGAGCCTCTGTGGCTGTCTCTGCTCCTAGCAACAGTTGATCTGTGTGTCTTCTCCAGACGACGTCCTCAGCAGTCTCAGCCGTGTAAGACACAGGGCCCGTCTGCGCGATCACCGTAGCAGGAACCCATTTCGGTCCAGTGTTGTAGTTTCGAGCTAGGACGTGCTCTCCCGGATGAAACCATCTCTCCTTGGCTCTTTTCTCTCTATTTTCAACTTGAGCTTGTTGTTGACGATGGACAACCTGCTCTGCCCTTGGAGGTTTGAGTTAGTCAAAACTTGTCCGCAACTGCCTCTTCATCATGAGCGAAGTGGGGGAAGTTTTGGTTGTGGCATGTGGCTCGTTCCTGTAGGACAACAGGAAGCTGTTCAGATGTTGGTGGATTGAGCCCTGACCTTGCGATGCCTTCAAGGCGTGCTTCAAAGTTTGCACGAACCTTTCTGCCAGGCCGTTAGTAGAGGGATGATAGGGCGCAGACCTGATGTGTTGGACACCATTCACATGCAGGAAGGTTGCAAACTCCTGTGATACAAATTGTGGACCGTTGTCACTTATGAGTTGTTCCGGTGAGCCATAACGGCTGAACATCTCACCAAGTTTCTCAATTGTTTTCTCTGCCATGGTAGACCTCATCACAGCGACCTCCGGCCACTTACTACGAGCGTCCACTACCACCATAAACATCTTCTCTTCGAAAGGACCGGCGAAGTTCACATGTACTCGCTGCCACACTTCTGCAGGCCAATCCCAGGGGTGTAGGGTTGCCAGCTGTGGAACATTCCGGACTCTTTGACATGGGGAACATGTTTTGGCTTTCTCCTCAATATTCCCATCGAGACCTGGCCACCAGAAGTAGCTTCTTGCCATTTCCTTCATCCGAACCATCCCACTGTGGCTTGTATGAAGTTGTTGCAGTATAGGTTCCCTCAGAGGTGGCGGAATGATGACACGGCGTCCCCAAAGAAGACAACCTGCCTGGACGGAGAGCTCATTTCTTTTTGAAACGTAAGGTTTCAAACTAGGAGAATCTCCTATAGCTCTCCCTCGAATGACATCGTCCATTACCTCAGACAGGACTGGATCGTTGCGGGTGTACCTTCGCACCTGAACTGCAGGGACAGGTGCTCCCTCCACTTGTCTAAAGTAGAAGATGTCTATCTGACGAGGCTCTGGGGGAGTAACAGGCAAGGGTAGCCTTGAGTGGCCGTCTGCGTTGCCGTGCAAGTCTGATTTGAGATATTTGATGTCGTATGTGTGTCCTGACAACAGTAAAGCCCACCTTTGCATCCTGCTTGCAGCGAGACGGAATTCCGGTCTGGGGCCCGAAGATTGAAGTCAATGGACGGTGGTCCGTCAGGAGTGTGAACCTTCTCCCAAACAGGTACTGATGAAATTTTCGAATTCCAAAAACGATTCCCAAGGCCTCGTGCTCGATCTGCGCATAGTTACTCTCGGCCTTGTTCAAGGTGCGTGATGCGAAGGCGATAGGTTTCTCTTCACCCGAAGGCATGATGTGGGATATGACTGCTCCCACACCATATGGTGATGCATCACATGCTAGCTGCATGGGTAGCTTTGGGTCGAAGTGTGTCAGGACCTCCGATTTCAGCAATGCTTTCTTTGCTTGGGCGAAAGCTTCGTTGCACAGTTCAGTCCATTTCCATGTTTTGCCTTGACATAGCAACTGATGTAACGGCTTCAGCAATGTTGCTAAGTCTGGAATAAATTTCCCATGGTAGTTAAGTAGCCCCAGAAATGAACGTAACTGGCTCACATTCTGGGGTGCTGGGGCCTCCACGATCGCCTTGACCTTTGACGGCACCTTATGCAGGCCAGTAGCGTCAATCACATGCCCCAGGTACTCAACTGAAGACTGAAAGAATTCACATTTGTTTTTATGAACTCTGAGTCCGTACTCTTTCAGTCGTTTTAGTGTCGCATCCAAGTTCAGAAGATGATCCTCCTCATTTGTCCCAGTGACAAGGATGTCATCCAGGTAGCATTGGACTCCTGGCAGTCCACTCAAAATCTGATCCATTGCCCTTTGGAATAGAGCAGGGGCCGACGTAATTCCAAACGGAAAGCGGCAGTACCTGTATAGCCCCTTGTGTGTCACAATTGTCAGCAGCTCCTTTGATTTGTGATCGACATGCATTTGTAGATAAGCCTGGCATAAGTCTATTTTGCTGAACTTTTGCGCTCCGGCCAGGCCTGTAAAAAGATCATCAATGAGGGGAAGAGGGTACTGTTCCGCAGACAGCACCGGGTTAATAGTCACTTTAAAATCCCCGCAGATTCGAACAGATCCATCCTTTTTCAGGACAGGAACAATGGGTGTGGCCCATTTGCTCACGCTCACAGGCTCCAGGACTCCATTCTCGACTAAGGCCTCCAATTTAGCCTCAACTTTTGGCCTAATTGCATAGGGTACAGGTCGGGCTTTGTGAAACTTCGGCTTGCTGTCAGGTTTAATGTCCAGTCTCACGCTGATCTTTTTCATGCTCCCAAGTTCCCCATTGAAGAGTTCTGCATGTTTGTTTAACACTGCAGTCAGACCTGACTCCCCTTTTGACATCATGCGGACTGCAGGCCAGTCCAGCATGATTTTCTCTAGCCACGCATGTCCCAGTAGCGATGGGTAATTTCCCTTTACCACATATAGTGGCAGTTTTGCAATCTGTCCGTTCAATATAACTGTCACCTCAATGACGCCTCTCATGGCCACAGGTTCGCCGGTATACGTCTTTAGCACAATGTTTGTTGGCTGAAGGGTAAGATGCTTTAGCATTTTGTTGTAGACAGTGTCTGAAACAAGGGACACAGCCGCGCCTGTGTCCACCTCTATCCGCACTGATTGTCCCTCCACCAGTGGTGACATCCAGTAGCCATTTGAATCACCTGCAACCGTCAGTATGTGCACCTCTTCCTCCTCAGAGGTGTCGCTCCCCTCTGTTTTGCTTGTTCCATCATACTGCACTGAATGAACACACCTTTTCCTCTCTTGTCCAAATACAGACATTTTACATCCATGCTTCCCAGCTCTGTCTGTTCTTTTTTTACCTCTACAGGCGCGTTCAATGTGACCCTTTTTGCCACAATTTCGGCATTCCAGCTCCGTACACCAGCAGTCATTAGCGTGATGGCCCGTTTTCCCACAATGGTAACATGTGCCGTTCCGCGCACCTTTAGGCTCAGACGACACCTTGTGAACTCTCCCTGTTGAACTCAACTGGTGAGCCTCCTTTTCCGCCATCTCCATGGAGACACTAACTTCAATGGCCTTTTCAAGAGTAAGGTTGTCCTCAGTAAGAAGGCACTTCTGTGTGGCTGCATTTTGCAGACCACACACGAGTCTGTCTCTAATGGTGTCCTTCAGCACCTCCTTGAACTCGCAGTGTTCTGATAACCTTTTTAAAGCAGCAATAAACATCGTCACTGATTCCTCCTCCTCTTGATTCCGTTTGTGAAATCTAAATCTCTCAGCAATAACCAGAGGTTTTGGTGAAAAATGTGCTCCAAGAATTTCCACTAGTTGTTTATATGTTTTAGTTCCTGGCTTATCTGGCTGCACAAGGCTGCGAAGTAAATTGAATGTCTTCAGCCCGATTACACTCAAAAAGATAGGCACGACCTTTTCATTTGCCACCGCATTCGCCAATACAAAATAGTCAAAACGTTCCGTATATGCGCTCCATTGCTCCACATTTTCATCAAAATCACCGATGTTTCCTAATATAGTAGTCATTTCACGGTTCAAATTAACATTTCTGTTTACTCACAGCCGTAACATTAATGTAATGCTGCAATCTCTGTTCCAAGTGCTTTGTAGTCGAAAACAAGAAAGTTCCCACAACACAGATTCATCCGATCCTCATCGCCACTTGTTGTGTCGGTACCTTTCTACCTAGACACAATTTAGGACTCAGAACTCAGAGATTCAAACATGAAGTGCTTTATTGGAAGGAAAGGAAGTTCTGGAAAGTTCCAAACAAAGAGAGCTAAACTTAGCCGAGAACACCCAACCATTTATCTCCTGTGACAGCGCCACCACAGGTGGGAGGAGAACACACAATAGAGCACACAATACATAACACCGCTCTCCTCTGCACCCCTCTCCTGTGCTTCTCTCCTGTGCACACTTCTCCGGTGCACCTCCCTCCTGTGCACCCCTCTCCTGTGCACCTCTATCCTGTGCTTCTCTTCTGTGCACCTCCCTCCTGTGCAACTCTCCTGTGCCCCTCTCTCCTGTGCCCTTCTCTCCTGTGCACCCCTCTCCTGTGCACCACTCTCTCCTGTGCAACTCTCTCCTGTGCACTTCTCTCCTGTGCACCACTCTCTCCTGTGCACCCCTCTCCTGTGCACCACTCTCTCCTGTGCAACTCTCTCCTGTGCACCTCTCTCCTGTGCACCACTCTCTCCTGTGCACCTCTCTCCTGTGCACCACTCTCTCCTGTGCACCTCTCTCCTGTGCACCCCTCAGCGGTGCCCCTCTCTCCTGTGCCCCTCTCTCCTGTGCCCCTCTCTCCTGTGCCCCTCTCTCCTGTGCCCCTCTTCCCCGTGCACCACTCTCCTGTGCACCCCTCAGCTGTGCACCCCTCTCCTGTGCACCGCTCTCCTGTGCACCCCTCCCCTGTGCACCGCTCTCCTGTGCACCTCACTCCTCTGCACCTTCCTCCTGTGCACTTCTCTCCTGTGCACCCCTCTCCTGTGCACCCCTCTCCTGTGCACCCCTCTCCTGTGCACCTCCCTCCTCTGCACCTTCCTCCTGTGCACCCCTCTCCTGTGCACCCCTCTCCTGTGCACCTCTCTCCTGTGCACCTCCCTCCTCTGCACCTTCCTCCTGTGCACCCCTCTCCTGTGCACCTCCCTCCTGTGCACCCCTCTCCTGTGCCCCTCCCTCCTGTGCCCATTCCTCCTGTGCCCCTCCCTCCTTTGCCCCTCCCTCCTGTGCAGCCCTCTCCTGTGCACCCCTCTCCTGTGCACCCCTCTCCTGTGAACCTCTCTCCTGTGCTTCTCTTCTGTGTACCTCCCTCCTGTGCAACTCTCCTGAGCCCCGCTCTCCTGTGCCACCTCTCCTGTGCCCCTCTCTCCTGTGCACCTCTCTTGTGAGACCCTCTCTCCTGTGCCCCTCCCTCCTGTGCACCTCCGTCCTGTTCCCCTCTCGCCTGTGCACGTCTTGCCTGTGCACCTCACTCCTGTGCCCCTCTCTCGTGAGCCCCTCTCCTGTGCCCCTCTCTCCTGTGCAGCCCTCTCCTGTGCAGCCCTCTCCTGTGCGGCCCTCTCCTGTGCAGCTCTCTCCTGTCCAGCTCTCTCCTGTCCAGCTCTCTCCTGTCCAGCCCTCTCCTGTGCACATCTCTCCTGTGCGCCTCCCTCCTGTGCCCCTCCCTTCTGTGCACCTCTCTCCTGCGCACCTCCTTTCTGTGCACCTCTTTTCTCCGCCCCTCACTCCTGCGCTGCTCTCTCCTGTGGCCCTCTCACCTGTGCCCCTCTCACCTGTGCCCCTCTCTCCTGCGCACCCCTCACCTGTGCTCCTCCCTCCTGTGCAACCCTCTCCTGTGCACCTCTCTCCTGTGCCCATCTCCAGTAAACCTCTCTCCAGTGCACCTCCCTCCTGTGCCCCGCTCCTGTGAACCTCCCTCCTGTGCACGCCTCTCCTGTGCTTCTCTCCTGTGCCCCTCTCCGGTGCACCTCCCTCCTGTGCACCCCTCTCCTGTGCACCTCTCTCCTGTGCTTCTCTTCTGTGCACCTCCCTCCTGTGCAACTCTCCTGTGCCCCGCTCTCCTGTGCCACCTCTCCTGTGCCCCTCTCTCCTGTGCCCCTCTCTCCTGTGCACCCCTCTCCTGTGCAGCACTCTCTCCTGTGCACTTCTCGCCAGTGCAGCACTCTCTCCTGTGCACCTCTCTCCTGTGCACCCCTCTCCTGTGCACCCCTCTCCTGTGCACCTCTCTCCTGTGCACCCCTCTCCTGTGCACCCGTCACCTGTGCACCTCTCTCCTGTGCACCCCTCTCCTGTGCACCCCTCTCTTGCGCACCCATCACCTGTGCACATCCCTCCTGTGCACCCCTCTCCTGTGCACTTCACTCCTGTGCACCTCTCTCCTGTGCTCCTCTCTCCTGTGCCCCTATCTCCCGTGCTGCTCTACCCTGTGATCCTCTCTCCTGTGCACCTCTCTCCTGTGCTCCTCTCCCCTGTGCTCCTCTCTCCTGTGCCCCTCTCCTGTGCTCCTCTCCCCTGTGATCATCTCTCCTGTGATCCTCTCTCCTGTGATCCTCTCTCCTGTGATCCTCTCCCCTGTGATCCTCTCTCCTGTGCACCCTGACGTAAGAAAACTACCAGGCACTTGGTCTAAGCGTTAAACAAAGCTTTAATCAACTGTTTTACAACATGGAGGTCTAGTTGTGTCCTTCACTAGTGATGCGCTATCAATTACTCAAAAGACTGAGGTTAAGCGAGTAACTAACAGGCTTTTATTAACAAGAGAATGAAGGCGTGCCTCGAGTGGTCGACCAGTCCAGAATACAGAGGGACTGTGGAGCAGTCACCTTTATACCTGGACTCGTGGGAGGAGTCAGCCGAGGCATGTACAGACATGTACACAGTGGAATACAAACACCCACACAGGCAGGTATAACAGTGGTTTACCACATTCACCCCTTGTTTAAAAATGAGTCCGGCGGGGTGAAGTGTATTAAAAGTTTGTGTATTGGAGTCTCTCCGGAGGTCTTGTCTGCCGCTGTGATCGACGTGGCGACGGCAGGGGTAGTGAAGCTTCCGGCGTCGAGTCCCGCGTAGGCTGGGGCACTGGTGTGTAGTCCTCGTGTGTGTCGAGCGGGTCGCGGGGCCCAGGCGTGCCATCTGCTGGGGTTGGATATTGGATCGTGGGGGAGGGTGGTAGTGGGTAGTGGGTTACTGGGGCCCCCGAGGGTGCGAGGTCTCGTATGGAGACTGTGTCCTCCTGCCCGTCCGGGTACGCAGTGTAAGCATACTGGGGGTTGGCGTGGAGGAGGTCGACCCTCTCGACCAGGGGGTCCGTTTTATGGGTCCTCACGTGTCTTCTCAGTAGGACCGGCCCTGGGGACGTCAGCCATGGCGGTAGCGATGTCCCCGATGTGGACTTCCTTGGGAAGACAAACATTTTCTCATGAGGGGTGGCGTTAGTGGCAGTGCAGAGCAGTGACCGAATAGAGTGGAGCGCATCAGGGAGCACATCCTGCCAGCGGGAGGTCGGAAGGCCCCTAGACTTTAAGGCTAACAGGGCGGCCTTCCAAACTGTCGCATTCTCTCTTTCCACCTGTCTGTTCCCCCGGGGGTTGTAACTGGTGGTCCTGCTTGTGGCAATACCCCTAGCGAGCAGGTACTGGCGGAGTTCGTCGCTCATAAACGATGAGCCCCGGTCGCTATGGATATAGCTGGGGAAACCGAACAGGGTGAAGAGGTCGTTCAGACATTTAATGACCGTGGCACTGGTCATGTCCGGGCAGGGGATGGCGAACGGGAAACGGGAGTACTCATCAATAATGTTGAGGAAGTACACATTGCGGTCGGAGGAGGGGAGAGGCCCTTTAAAATCAACGCTCAGGCGCTCGAAGGGGCGAGTGGCTTTTATCAGGTGAGCCCTGTCTGGTCTATAAAAGTGCGGTTTGCACTCAGCGCAGACTTGGCAGTTCCTGGTCATGATCCTGACCTCCTCAATGGAGTAAGGCAGGTTGCGGGCCTTGATGAAGTGGAAGAACCTGGTGACCCCCGGGTGGCAGAGGTCATTGTGGAGGGCCCGCAGTCTATCGATCTGCGCGCTGGTGCAGGTGCCACGCGATAGAGCATCCGGGGGTTCATTGAGCTTCCCGGGCCGGTACAAGATCTCGTAATTGTAGGTGGAAAGTTCGATTCTCCACCTCAAGATCTTGTCGTTTTTGATTTTGCCCCTCTGCTTGTTGTTAAACATAAAAGCAACTGAACGCTGGTCAGTGAGCAGGGTAAATCGTTTTCCGGCCAGGTAGTGCCTCCAATGACGCACAGCCTCCACAATAGTCTGGGCCTCCTTCTCAACAGTGGAGTGTCTGGTCTCCGGGCCCTGGAGAGTTCGTGAAAAGAAGGCCACGGGTCTCCCCGCCTGATTAAGGGTAGCGGCCAGGGCAAAGTCGGACGCGTCGCTTTCCACCTGGAAGGGGATGGATTCGTCCACTGCGTGCATGGTGGCTTTGGCAATGTCTTCCTTGATACGGTGGAAGGCTAAGCGGGCCTCTGCCATCAAGGGAAAAGAGGTGGACTTGATCAGCGGACGGGCCTTGTCCGCATAGTAGGGGACCCACTGGGCGTAATAGGAGAAAAGCCCTAGGCACCTCTTCAGGGCCTTGAGGCAGTGGGGCAGTGGGAGTTCCATAAGGGGACGCATCCGGTCGGGGTCGGGACCGATGACTCCGTGTTCCACAACACAGCCAAGGATGGCGAGGCGGGTTGTGCGGAATATGCACTTCTCCTTGTTATACGTCAGGTTCAGGAGTTGGGCGGTGCAGAGGAATTTTTCGAGGTTTGCGTCATGGTCCTGCAAGTCATGGCCGCAGATGGTCACATTGTCCAGATATGGGAAAGTGGCCTGCAACGCATTTTGATCGACCATCCGGTCCATCTCCCTTTGGAAGACGGAGACCCCATTGGTGACGCCAAAGGGAACCCTAAGGAAGTGATAGAGGCGGCCGTTTGCCTCAAAGGCAGTATACTGGCGGTCTTCAGGGAGGATAGGGAGCTGGTGGTACGCTGATTTCAGGTCAATGGTCGAGAAGAGGCGGTACTGCGCGATCTGGTTGACCATATCAGCTATGCAGGGGAGTGGGTAAGCGTCCAGCAGGGTGTAGCAATTTATTGTCTGGCTGTAGTCGATGACCAGGCGCTGCTTCTCGCCGGTCTTAACGACCACAACCTGGGCTCGCCAGGGGCTGGTGCTGCCCTCAATAATCCCCTCCTTCAGGAGCCGCTCCACTTCGGCTTTAATGAAAACCCTGTCCCCGGCACTGTATCGCCTGCTCTTTGTGGCGATGGGCTTACAGTCGGGGGTGAGGTTAGCAAACAGTGGGGGGGGGGTGACTCTGAGTGTGGAGAGGTTGCACCTGGTGCGCGGCGGGCAGTTTGGAAGCTGCTGGCTGCGGACTGTGAGTGGGGGGAGGGGTCCACCGTACGCCATCGTAACACTTTTAAGGTGGCACTGAAAATCTAACCCCAGTAGAACGGCAGCGCAGAGGTGGGGCAGGACCAGAAGTTTAAAATTATCGTACACAGTCTCGTCTACTAAGAGTGTCACCACGCAGTAGCCGCCAATGTCCGCCGACTGGGACTCGGAGGCCATAGAAATCCGCTGGTGCGCAGGCAGGACTGGGAGAGAGCAACGCCGCACCGTGTCGGGGTGGATGAAGCTCTCCGTGCTCCCAGAGTCAAAAAGGCAGGTTGTTTCGTGACCATTTACCTTAATGTCCATTGTGGACCGGGCCAGTTGGTGCGGTCTCGCTTGGTCCAGCGTAACGGAGGCCAGCGTAGAGGTCGGTGTGTCGCTGCGGGTATCAGATGAGGTGGTGTTGGGGGCCTGCTGTGTCCCGGCTGGCGTCCAAGATGGCGGCGTCCATGATCCCCATGTGGCTGGAGGCGTCCAAAATGGCTGCTGTTCCGGTGGTTCGCACCTGGCTGGGGAGGCCCAAGATGGCGGCCCGCACGGCCCACACGCAGCGCTGCTGGGGTTCGGGGTGGCTTTGGCCCTGCAGACGCTGGCGTAGTGTCCCTTCTTCCCGCAGCCTGAGCAGATCGCATTTTTCGCCAGGCAGCGCGCTCTGGGGTGTTTGGCCTGGCCACAGAATTAGCATTTCTGGCCTTGGGACACTGCTGCGGTAGTTGGGCCGTTGCTGGGATGTGGCTGGGGTGGCACGGCGCTATGAGACGGTCCTACCGTGTCCCAGGCTGTCGTTCCCCGCGGCGTCCACGGTGCAGAGGAGTAGGCATCCATGCCCCGGTAGGCTGCGTCCAATGATAGTGCGAGTTCAGAGGCCTTGTTGAGGTCGAGGTCACTCTGCTCCAACAGTCGCTGTCGGGTGTAATTGGACCTGTGGCCTGCTACAAAAGCGTCCGGGATAAGTTCCTCTGTGTACACGGTGGCCTTTACATCCTTACAACCACAGGCCCGGCCAAGCACAGACAGTGCCTGAAGGTATTCCTCGGTCGAGTCCCCAGGTTGTTGTTTACGACTCCCCAGGAGGTGCCTGGCGTACACCTCGTTCGCTGGGCGCGTGTACTGGTCCTTGAGGAGCTTGAGAGCAGCCGTGTACGAGGTCGCGTCCTGGATGACCGAGTACGCTCGGTGGTTCACTTTGGAGGTCAGGACATCCAGTTTGTCCTCATCCGATTTGACCGTTGCAGCGGAGGCGATCAGGAATCTTTCAAAGCACCTAAGCCAGTGAGCAAACTTGGTGGATGCGTCCGCCTCCCGATGGTCTAAGTCCAGGCATGCTGGTGTGAGGATCTTCTCCATTATAAAAAGTCTTGTTAATAAAATTGATGCGCTATCAATTGCTCAAAAGACTGAGGTTAAGCGAGTAACTAACAGGCTTTTATTAACAAGAGAATGAAGGTGTGCCTCGAGTGGTCGACCAGTCCAGAATACAGAGGGACTGTGGAGCAGTCACCTTTATACCTGGACTCGTGGGCGGAGTCAGCCGAGGCATGTACAGACATGTAGACAGTGGAATACAAACACCCACACAGGCACGTATAACAGTGGTTTACCACAACTAGTTCCTGTTAAAAATGTCCTGCGCAAGCTGGGCCCGTGCCCGAGTATTTATACACTCCCTGGACAGCGCCACCCGAAGGCTGCTCAGTATTATTTCATAAGTCTTTCTTTCATGAATGACTGATTCATGTCACACCCCTCTCCAGTGCACCTCTCCCCTGTGCACCTCTCTCCTGTGCCCCTCTGCTGTGCACCTCTCTCCTGTGCACCTCTCTCCTGTGCACCTCTCTCCTGTGCACCACTCTCCTGTGCACCCCTCTCCTGTGCACCCCTCTCCTGTGCACCCCTCTCCTGTGCAACCCTCTCCTCTGCACCCCTCTCCTGTGCAGCCCTCTCCTGTGCACCCCTCTCCTGTGCACCCCTCTCCTGTGCACCCCTCTCCTGTGCACCCCTCTCCTGTGCAGCCCTCTCCTGTGCACCCCTCTCCTGTGCTTCTCTCGTGTGCACCTCCCTCCTGTGCCCCTCTCCTGTGCACCCCTCTCCTGTGCACCCCTCTCCTGTGCACCTCTCTCCTGTGCCCCACCCTCCTGTGCCCCTCTCTTCTCTGCCCCTCTCTCCTCTGCACCTCTCTCCTGTGCCCCTCTCTCCTGTGACACACTCTCCTGTGCCCCTCTCTCTTGTGCCCCTCCCTCTTGTGCCCCTCCCTCCTGTGCCCCGCTCTCCTGTGCCCCTCTCTCCTCTGCCCCTCCCTCCTGTGCACCTCCCTCCTGTGCTCCTTTGTCCTCTGCCTCTCTCCTGTGCCCCTCCACCTTGTGCCCCTCCGTCCTGTGCATCTGTCCCCTGTGCACCTCTCCCCTGTGCACCCCTCTCCTGAGCCCCTCCATCCTGTGCACCTCCCTCCTGTGCCCCTCTCTCCTGTGCACCCCTCTCCTGTGCACCTCTTTCCTGTGCACCTCTCTCCCGTGCCCCTCTCTCCCGTGCCCCTCCCTCCTGTGCACCTCCCTCCTGTGCCCCTCTCTCCTGTGCCCCTCTCTCCTGTGCCCCTCTCGCCTGTGCCCCTCTCTCCTGTGCACCTCCCTCCTGTGCCCCTCTCTCCTGTGCCCCTCTCTCCTGTGCCCCTCTCGCCTGTGCCCCTCTCTCCTGTGCACCTCCCTCCTGTGCACCTCTCGCCTGTGCCCCTCTCTCCTGTGCCCCTCTCTCCTGTGCCCCTCTCGCCTGTGCCCCTCTCACCTGTGCCCCTCTCTCCTGTGCCCCTCTCTCCTGTGCCCCTCTCTCCTGTGCACCTCCCTCCTGTGCACCTCTCGCCTGTGCCCCCCTCTCCTGTGCACCTCTCTCCTGTGCCCCTCTCTCCTGTGCCCCTCTCTCCTGTGCCCCTCTCTCTATGTACATCCCTCCTGTGCAACTCCCTCCTGTGCAACTCCCTCCTGTGCACCCCTCTCCTGTGCACCTCTCTCCTTTGCACCACCCTCCTGTGCCCCTCTCCTGTGCCCCGCTCTCCTGTGCCCCGCTCTCCTGTGCACTGCTCTCCTGTGCACCGCTCTCCTGTGCCCCGCTCTCCTGTGCCCCTCTCTCCTGTGCCCCTCTCTCCTGTGCCCCGCTCTGCTCTGCACCGCTCTCCTGTGCCCCGCTCTCCTGTGCCCCCTCTCCTGTGCCCCTCTCTCCTGTGCCCCTCTCTCCTGTGCACCTCTCTCCTGTGCCCCTCTCTCCTGTGCACCTCCCTCCTGTTCCCCGCTCTCCTGTGCCCCCTTCTCCTGTGCCCCTCTCTCCTGTGCACCATTCTCCTGTGCACCCCTCTCCTGTGCACCCGTCACCTGTGCACCTCCCTCCTGTGCACCCCTCTCCTGTGCACCTCCCTCCTGTGCACCTCTCTCCTGTGCCCCTTCCTCCTGTGCCCCTCCCTCCTGTGCCCCTCCCTCCTATGCAGCACTCTCCTGTGCACCCCTCTCCTGTGCATCCCACTCCTGTGCCCCCCCCTCCTGTGCCCCTCTCTCCAGTGCCCCTCTCCTGTCCACCCTTCTCCCGTGCACCCCTCTCCTGTGCCCCTCTCTCCTGTGCTCCTCTCTAATGTGCTCCTCTCCCCTGTGATCCTCTCTCCTGTGCCCCTCTCCTGTGCTCCTCTCCCCTGTGATCATCTCTCCTGTGATTCTCTCTCCTGTGATCCTTTCCCCTGTGCTCCTCTCTCCTGTGCACCCTGACGTAAGAAAACTACTAGGCACTTGGTCTAAGCGTTAAACAAAGCTTTAATCAACTGTTTTACAACATGGAGGTCTAGTTGTGTCCTTCACTAGTTCCTGTTAAAAATGCCCGTGCCCGAGTATTTATACACTCCCTGGACAGCGCCACCCGCAGGCTGCTGAGTATTATTTCATAAGTCTTTCTTTCATGAATGACTGATTCATGTCACACCCCTCTCCAGTGCACCTCTCCCCTGTGCGCCTCTCTCCTGTGCCCCTCTGCTGTGCACCCCTCCCCTGTGCACCTCTCTCCTGTGCCCCTCTGCTGTGCACCCCTCCCCTGTGCACCTCTCTCCTGTGCACCTCTCTCCTGTGCCCCTCTCTCCTGTGCCCCTCTCTCCTGTGCCCCTCTCTCCCTGCACCTCTCCCCTGTGCACCCCTCTCCTGTGCAACCCTCTCCTGTGCACCCCTCTCCTGTGCACCCCTCTCCTGTGCACCTCTCTCCTGTGCCCCTCTCTCCTGTGCCCCTCCCTCCTGTGCCCCTCTCTCCTGTCCCCCTCTCTCCGGTGCACCTCACTCCAGTGCCCCTCCCTCCTGTGCCCCTCTCTTCTCTACCCCTCTCTCCTCTGCCCCTCTCTCCTGTGCCCCTCTCTCCGGTGGACCCGTCACCTGTGCACCCTTCCCCTCTGCACCTCTCTCCTGTGCCCCTCCCTCCTGTGCCACTTTCTGCTGTGCACTCCTCTCTCCTCTGCCCCTCTCTCCTGTACCTCTCTCTCCTGTGCCCCTCCCGCCTGTGCACTCCTCTCTCCTGTGCCCCTCTCTCCTGTGTACCCCCTCCTGTGCACCCCTCTCCTGTGCACCTCTCTCCTGTGCCCCTCTCTCCTGTGCCCCTCTCTCCTGTGCACCTCCCTCCTGTGCAACTCCCTCCTGTGCAACTCCCTCCTGTGCCCCGCTCTCCAGTGCACCGCTCTCCTGTGCCCATCTTTCCTGTACCCCTCTCTCCTGTGCACCTCCCTCCTGTTAACCTCCCTCCTGTGCTCCTCTCTCCTGTGCCCCTCTCTCCTGTGCCCCTCTCTACTGTGCACCTCTCTCCTGTGCCCCTCTCTCCTGTGCACCTCCCTCCTGTTCCCCGCTCTCCTGTGCCCCCCTCTCCTGTCCCCCTCGCTCCTGTGCACCCCTCTCCTGTCCCCCTCTCTCCTGTGCACCATTCTCCTGTGCACCCCTCTCCTGTTCACCCAACTCCTGTGCACCTCCCTCCTGTGCACCCCTCTCCTGTGCACCTCCCTCCTGTGCCGCCCTCTACTGTGCACCTCTCTCCTGTGCCCCTTCCTCCTGTGCCCCTCCCTCCTGTGCCCCTCCCTCCTGTGCAGCCCTATCCTGTGCACCCCTCTCCTGTGGCTCCCTCTCCTGTGCCCCCCTCTCCTGTGCTCCCCTCTACTGTTCCCCTCTCTCCTGTGCCCCTCTCTCCTGTGCCCCTCTCCTGTCCACCCTTCTCCCGTGCACCCCTCTCCCGTGCCCCTCTCTCCTGTGCACCTCTCTCCTGTGCCCCTCTCTCCTGTTCCCCTCTCTCCTGTGCTCCTCTCGCCTGTGATCCTCTCTCCTGTGATCCTCTCCTGTGATCCTCTCTCCTATGCACCCTGACGTAAGAAAACTTCTAGGCACTTGGTCTACGCGTTAAACAAAGCTTTAATCAACTGCTTTACAACAAGGAGGTCTAGTTGTGTCCTTCACTAGTTCCTGTTAAAAATGTCATGTGCAACTGGGCCCGTGCCCGAGTACTTATACACTCCCTGGATAGCGCCACCCGCAGGCTGCTCAGTATTACTTTATAAGTCTTTCTTTCATGAACGACTGATTCATGTCACACCCCTCTCCAGTGCACCTCTCCCCTGTGCACCTCTCTCCTGTGCCCCTCTCCTGTGCACCTCTCTCCTGTGCAACCCTCTCCTGTGCTTCTCTCCTTTGCAGCTCCCTCCTGTGCCCCTCTGCTGTGCACCCCTCTCCTGTGCACCCCTCTCCTGTGCACCTCTCTCCTGTGCACCACCCTCCTGTGCTCCTCTCTCCTGTGCATCTCTCTCCTGCACCCCTCTCCTGTGCGCCCCCCTCCTGTGCAGCTCCCTCCTATGCACCCCTCTCCTGTGCCCCTCTCTCCTGTACCCCTCTCTCCTGTGCACCTCACTCCTGTGCCCCTCTCTCCTGCGCCCCTCCCTCCTCTGCCCCTCTCTCCTCTGCCCCTCTCTCCTGTGCCCCTATCTCCTGTGCCCCTCTCTCCAGTGCACCCGTCACCTGTGCACCCCTCTCGTGTGCACCATTCTCCTGTGCACCTCTCTCCTGTGCACCTCCCTCCTGTGCACCTCCCTCCTGTGCCACTCTCTCCTGTGCACCCCTCCCCTCTGCCCCTCTCTCCTGTGTCCCTCTCTCCTGAGACCATCCCTCCTGTGCAACTCCCTCCTGTGCAACCCCCTCCTGTGCCCCTCTCTCCTGTGCCCCTCTCTCCTGTGCCCCTCTCTCCTGTGCACTCCTCTCTCCTGTGCCCCTCTCTCCTGTGCACCCCTCTCCTGTGCACCTCCCTCCTGAGCACCTCTCTCCTGTGCCCCTCTCTCCTGTGCCCCTCTCTCCTGTGTGTTATGTATTGTGTGTTCACCTCCCACCTGTGGCGGCGCTGTCACAGCAGATAAATGGTTGGGTGTTCTCTTGGTTAAGTTTAGCTCTCTTTGTTTGGAACTCTCCAGGACTTCCTTTTCCTTCCTGAATAAAGCACTTCACGTTTGAATCTCTGGGTTCTGAGTTCTAATTGTGACTAGGTAGAAAGGTACCGACACAACAAGTGGCGATGAGGATCGGATGAATCTGCGTTGTGGGAACTTTCTTGTTTTCAACTACAAAACACTCGGAACAGAGATTGCAGCATCACATTAACGTTATGGGTGCAGTGAGTAAACAGAAATTTTAACTTGAAACGTGAGATGGCTACGATATTTGGAAACATCGGTGATTTTGATGAAAATTTGGAGCAATGGAGTGCTTATACGGAACGTTTTGACTATTTTGTTTTGGCGAATGTGGTGGCAAATGAAAAGGTCATGCCTATCTTTTTAGTGTAATGGGGCCGAAGACATTCAATTTACTTCGCAGCCTTGTGCAGCCAGATAAGCCAGGAACTAAAACATATAAACAACTAGTGGAAATTCTTGGAGCACATTTTTCACCAAAACCTCTGGTTGTTGCTGAGAGATTTAGATTTCACAAACGGAATCAAGAGGAGGGGGAATCAGTGACGATGTTTATTGCTGCTTTAAAAAGGTTGTCAGAACACTGCGAGTTCAAGGAGGTGCTGAATGACACCATTAGAGACAGACTTGTGTGTGGTCTGCAAAGTGCAGCCACACCGAAGCGTCTTCTTACTGAGGACAACCTTACTCTTGAAAAGGCCATTGAAGTTAGTGTCTCCATGGAGATGGCAGAAAAGGAGGCTCACCAGTTGAGTTCAACAGGGAGAGTTCACAAGGTGTCGTCTGAGCCTAAAGGTGCGCGGAACGGCACATGTTACCGTTGTGGGAAAACGGGCCATCACGCTAATGACTGCTGGTGTACGGAGCTGGAATGCCGAAATTGTGGCAAAAAGGGTCACATTGAACGCGCCTGTAGAGGTAAAAAAAGAACAGACAGAGCTGGGAAGCATGAAAGCAAAATGTTTGTATTTGGACAAGAGAGGAAAAGGAGTGTTCATTCAGTGCAGTATGATGGAACAAGCAAAACAGAGGGGAGCGACACCTCTGAGGAGGAAGAGGTGCACATACTGACGGTTGCAGGTGGTTCAAATGGCTACTGGGTGTCACCACTGGTGGAGGGACAATCAGTGCGGATGGAGGTGGACACAGGCGCGGCTGTGTCCCTTGTTTCAGACACTGTCTACAACAAAATGCTAAAGCGTCTTACCCTTCAGCCAACAAACATCGTGCTAAAGACGTATACCGGCGAACCTGTGGCCATGAGAGGCGCCATTGAGGTGACAGTTAAATTGAATGGACAGACTGCGAAACTGCCACTATATGTGGTAAAGGGAAATTACCCATCGCTACTGGGACGTGCGTGGCTAGAGAAAATCACGCTGGACTGGCCTGCAGTTCGCATGAAGTCAAAAGGGGAGTCAGGTCTGACTGCAGTGTTAAACAAACATGCAGAACTCTTCAATGGGGAACTTGGGAGCATGAAAAAGATCAGCGTGAGACTGGACATTAAACCTGACAGCAAGCCGAAGTTTCACAAAGCCCGACCTGTACCCTATGCAATTAGGCCAAAAGTTGAGGCTAACTTGGAGGCCTTAGTCGAGAATGGAGTCCTGGAGCCTGTGAGCATGAGCAAATGGGTCACACCCATTGTTCCTGTCCTGAAAAAGGATGGATCTGTTCGAATCTGCGGGGATTTTAAAGTGACTATTAACCCGGTGCTGTCTGCGGAACAGTACCCTCTTCCCCTCATTGATGATCTTTTCACGGGCCTGGCCGGAGGGCAGAAGTTCAGCAAAATAGACTTATGCCAGGCTTATCTACAAATGCATGTCGATGACAAATCAAAGGAGCTGCTGACAATTGTGACACACAAGGGCTATACAGGTACTGCCGCCTTCCGTTTGGAATTACGTCGGCTCCTGCTCTATTCCAAAGGGCAATGGATCAGATTTTGATTGGACTGCCAGGAGTCCAGTGTTACCTGGACGACATCCTTGTCACTGGGACAAATGAGGAGGATCATCTTCTGAACTTGGATGCGACACTACAACGACTGAAAGAGTATGGACTCAGAGTTCGTAAGGACAAATGTGAATTCTTTCAGTCTTCAGTTGAGTACCTGGGGCATGTGATTGACGCTACTGGCCTGCATAAGGCGCGTCAAAGGTCAAGGCGATCGTGGAGGCCCCAGCACCCCAGAATGTGAGCCAGTTACGTTCATTTCTGGGGCTACGTAACTACTATGGGAAGTTTATTCCAGACTTAGCAACATTGCTGAAGCCATTACATCAGTTGCTATGTCAAGGCAAAACATGGAAATGGACTGAACTGTGCAACGAAGCTTTCGCCCAAGCAAAGAAAGCATTGCTGAAATCGGAGGTCCTGACACACTTCGACCCAAAGCTACCCATGCAGCTAGCATGTGATGCATCACCATATGGTGTGGGAGCAGTCATATCCCACATCATGCCTTCTGGTGAAGAGAAACCTATCGCCTTCGCATCACGCACCTTGAACAAGGCCGAGAGTAACTATGCACAGATTGAGAGCGAGGCCTTGGGAATCATTTTTGGAATTCGAAAATTTCATCAGTACCTGTTTGGGAGAAGGTTCACACTCCTGATGGACCACCGTCCATTGACTTCAATCTTCGGGCCCCACACCGGAATTCCGTCTCTTGCTGCAAGCAGGATGCAAAGGTGGGCTTTACTGTTGTCAGGAGACACATACGACATCAAATATCGCAAATCAGACTTGCACGGCAACGCAGACGGTCACTCAAGGCTACCCTTGCCTGTTACTCCCCCAGAGCCTCATCAGATAGACATCTTCTACTTTAGACAAGTGGAGGGAGCACCTGTCACGGCAGTTCAGGTGCGAAGGTACACCTGCAACGATCCAGTCCTGTTTGAGGTAATGGACGATGTCATTCGAGGGAGAGCTATAGGAGATTCTCCTAGTTTGAAACCTTATGTTTCAAAAAGAAATGAGCCCTCCGTCCAGGCAGGTTGTCTTCTTTGGGGACGCCGTGTCATCATTCCGCCACCTCTGAGGGAACCTATACTGCAACAACTTCATACAGGCCACAGTGGGATGGTTCGGATGAAGGAAATGGCAAGAAGCTACTTCTGGTGGCCAGGTCTCAATGGAAACATTGAGGAGAAAGCCAAAACATGTTCCCCATGTCAAAGGGTCCGGAATGTTCCACAGCTGGCAACCCTACACCCCTGGGATTGGCCTGCAGAAGTGTGGCAGTGAGTACATGTGAACTTCGCCGGTCCTTTCGAAGAGAAGATGTTTATGGTGGTTGTGGATCCTCATAGCAAGTGGCCGGAGGTCGCTGTGATGAGGTCTACCACGGCAGAGAAAACAATTGAGAAACTTGGTGAGATGTTCAGCCGTTATGGCTCACCGGAACAACTCGTAAGTGACAACGGTCCACAATTTGTATCATAGGAGTTTGCAACCTTCCTGCATGTGAATGGTGTCCAGCACATCAGGTCTGCGCCCTATCATCCCTCTACTAACGGCCTGGCAGAAAGGTTCGTGCAAACTTTGAAGCACGCCTTGAAGGCATCGCAAGGTCAGGGCTCAATCCACCAACGTCTGAACAGCTTCCTGTTGTCCTACAGGAACGAGCCGCATGCCACAACCAAAACTTCCCCCACTTCGCTCATGATGAAGAGGCAGTTGAAGACAAGTTTTGACTTACTCAAACCTCCAAGGGCAGAACAGGTTGTCCATTGTCAACAACAAGCTCAAGTTGAAAAGAGAGAGAAAAGAGCCAAGGAGAGACGGTTTCACCCCGGAGAGCACATCCTAGCTCGAAACTACAACACTGGACCGAAATGGGATCCTGCTACGGTTATCGCGCAGATGGGCCCTGTGTCTTACACGGTTGAGACTGCCGAGGACATCGTCTGGAGAAGACACACAGATCAACTGTTGCTAGGAGCAGAGACAGCCACAGAGGCTCCAACGGCTGGTTGGCCTGAACTGTTTCCAGATGATACCGCAAACCAGCATCCTTTGCCACAGTGCTCTTCTCCAACCCAGGAAGTCATAGAGACTGTTCCACCTGTGCAAACTCCTGACTTTCGACTGACACAGGCACCTTCTCCATCCAGGCCTGTGTCAATGCCTACTGCTGTGGAAGCCAGCGATGACCGCCGGTATCCTGTCAGAGAGCAGCGGCCTCCAAGACGCTTGGATCTGTAGGCTTAGTGACTTACCCACAAGACTGGGGCAGAATAAACCCCAGGGTAAAGTCAGGGTTTGAGGCAGTCTCCCTCTACCCTTGGTTAGTTGAGTGCATTGAAAGTAATTTACCTGTTGAGGAATAATGTGGACCTTTCATTTAAGAGGGGAGGAATATGTTATGTATTGTGTGTTCACCTCCCACCTGTGGTGGCGCTGGCACAGCAGATAAATGGGTGGGTGTTCTCTTGGTTAAGTTTAGCTCTCTTTGTTTGGAACTCTCCAGAACTTCCTTTTCCTTCCTGAATAAAGCACTTCATGTTTGAATCTCTGGGTTCTGAGTTCTAATTGTGTCTAGGTAAAAAGGTACCTACAAAACACTGTGCACCTCCCTCCTCTGCACCTCCCTCCTGTGTACCTTTCCCCTCTGCCCCTCTCTCCTGTGCAACCCTCTCCTGTGCCCCTCTCTCCTGAGCCCCTCTCTCCTGTGCACCTCCCACCTGTAACCCTCTCTCCTGTGCACCTCTCCCCTGTGCACCTCCCTCCTCTGCACCTCTCTCCTGTGCACCTCCCACCTGTAACCCTCTCTCCTGTGCACCTCTCTCCTGTGCACCTCCCTCCTGTGCTCATCCCTTATGTGCCCCTGTCTCCTGTGCCACTCTCTCCTGTGCACCTCTCTCCTGTGCACCTCCCTCCTGTGCACCTCTCTCCTGTGCACCCATCTCCTGTGCTCATCCCTTATGTGCCCCTGTCTCCTGTGCCACTCTCTCCTGTGCCCTGCTCTCTTGTGTCCCTCCCTCTTGTGCCCCTCCCTCATGTTCCCCTCCCTCCTGTGCCCCTCCCTCCTGTGCACCTCCCTCCTGTGCTCCTTTCTTCTCTGCACCTCTCTCCTGTGCCCTTCTCCTGTGCCCCTCCACCTTGTGCCCCTCCCTCCTGTGCACCTGCCCCCTGTGCACCTCTCCCCTGTGCACCCCTCTCCCATGCTCCTCCCTCCTGTGCACATCTCTCCTGTGCACCTCCCTCCTGTGCACCTCTCGCCTGTACACCTCTCTCCTGAGCCCGTCCATCCTGTGCACCTCCCTCCTGTGCCCACTCTCCTGTGCCCCTCTCCTGTGCCCCTCTCTCCTGTGCACCCCTCTCCTGTGCACCCCTCTCCTGTGCACCTCTCTCCTGTGCACCTCTCTCCCGTGCCCCTCCCTCCTGTACCCCTCCCTCCTGTGCACCCCTCTCCTGTGCAACTCTCTCCTGTGCACCTCTCTCCTTTGCCCCTCTCTCCTGTGCCCCTCCCTCCTGTGCACCTCCCTCCTGTGCCCCTCTCTCCTGTGCACCTCCCTCCTGTGCACCTCCCTCCTGTGCCCCTCTCTCCTGTGCCCCTCTCTCCTGTGCACCTCCCTCCTGTGCACCTCTCGCCTGTGCACCTCTCGCCTGTACACATCTCTCCTGTGCCCCGCTCTCCTGTGCCCCTCCCTCCTGTGCACCTCTCTCCTTTGCCCCTCTCTCCTGTGCCCCTCCCTCCTGTGCACCTCCCTCCTGTGCACCTCTCGCCTGTGCACCTCTCGCCTGTACACATCTCTCCTTTGCCCCTCTCTCTTGTGCCCCTCTCTCCTGTGCCCCTCTCCTGTTCCCCTCTCTCCTGTGCCCCTCTCCTGTTCCCCTCTCTCCTGTGCCCCTCTCTCCTGTACCCCTCACTCTATGCACCTCCCTCCTGTACAACTCCCTCCTGTGAAACTCCCTCCTGTGCACCTCTCTCCTGTGCCCCTCTCTCCTGTGCTCCTCTCTCTTGTGCACCTCCCACCTGTGCATCTCACTCCTGTGCCCCTCTCTCCTGTTCCCCCCTCTCCTGTGCACCTCTCTCCTGTGCCCCTCTCACCTGTGCCCCTCTCACCTGTGCACCTCCCTCCTGTGCACCTCTCTGCTGTGCACCTCTCTCCTGTGCCTCCCTCTCCTGTGCCTCCCTCTCCTGTGCCCCTCTCTCCTGTGCCCCTCTCACCTGTGCACCTCCCTCCTGTGCACCTCTCCCCTGTGCCCCTCTCCTGTGCTCCTCTCCCCTGTGATTCTCTCTCCTGCACCCCTCTCCTGTGCTCCTCTCCCCTGTGATCCTCTCTCCTGTCATCCTCTCTTCTGTGATCCTCTCCCCTGTGATCCTCTCCCCTGTGCTCCTCTCTCCTGTGCACCCTGACGTAAGAAAACTACTAGGCACTTGGTCTAAGCATTAAACAAAGCTTTAATCAACTGTTTTACAACATGGAGGTCTAGTTGTGTCGTTCACTAGTTCCTGTTAAAAATATCCTGCGCAAGCTGGGCCTGTGGCGACACGCCACCATTGGACATAATCCGCTCACGGCGGCACGGACAATTTACGCAGGCGCACTGCCGGCAGCAGCCGCCCCAGCCGGGGGCCCTTTCCTCCGGCAACTTGTTTCCCACAGGGACAGGCTGCCGGGAGCACTTGCTGTCTGGGGAGTATTTAAGTGGTTGCGCGGGCTTTTCAAGCTCTCTCTTTGCCACGATGTAGATTAAAGCAGTTGTGTTTCACCAACTCTGGTCTCGACTCCCACGTTTGCCGCGGTATCACAACAGGCCCATGCCCGAGTATTTATACACTCCCTGGACAGCGCCACCCGCAGGCTGCTGAGTATTATTTCATAAGTCTTTCTTTCATGAATGACTGATTCATGTCACACACCTCTCCAGTGCACCTCTCCACAGTGCACCTCTCTCCTGTGCCCCTCTGCTGTGCATCCCTCTCCTGCGCACCTCTCTCCTGTGCACCTCTCCCCTGTGCACCTCTCCCCTGTGCACCCCTCTCCTGTGCACCCCTCTCCTGTGCACCCCTCTCCTGTGCACCCCTCTCCTGTGCACCCCGCTCCTGTGCACCCCTCTCCTGTTCTTCTCTCCTGTGCACCTCCCTCCTGTGCCCCGCTGCTGTGCACCCCTCTCCTGTGCACCTCTCCCCTGTGCACCACCCTCCTGTGTTCCTCTCTCCTGTGTATCTCTCTCCTGTGCCCCTCTCCTGTGAGCCCTTTCCTGTGAAGCTCCCTCCTATGCACCTGTCTCCTGTGCCCCTCTCTCCTGTGCCCCTCTCTCCTGTGCACCTCTCGCCTGTGCACCTCTCTCCTGTGCCCCTCTCTCCTGTGCCCCTCTCTCCTGTGCCCCTTGTGGTAAACCACTGTATTGTATATTGCCACCTCTGGGTGGCGCTGTGTATGGAGGCATGCCTCAGCTGACTCCACCCACCACTGTGTGGGTTTCGTTCAGACTTGTTCAGTCACTCACGAAGAAGCATGGTCTCTTCTTAGCTAATAAAAGCCTTATTCATCTCTTCTTTCGACTCATCATCTCTTCTTCGACTCATCACCTTTTATGAAGTAATTGATAAGCGTATCAATTTTATTAGCTAAAAGTTAAATGGCGACACCTGAGGAGCAACAACAGCAACGGATACAGCAGACATTGCTGAGAGCCCTCAGACCACCACGCCTGGACCTCGACCCTCAAGATGTGGGTGCATCAGCCAAGTTTGAACACTGGCTGAGCTGCTTTGAATCCTTCCTCGCAATCTCACAGGTTACAGAGGAGGATCACAAACTGAAAATTTTGACCGCCCAGGTGAGCCATCAAGTATATATGCTAATCCGGGACTCTAATACGTACGTGGCGGCCCTCGAGCTACTAAAAGGGCAATATACGCGCCCAGTGAACACAATTTACGCCCAACACCTCTTGGGATCCCGCAGGCAGCAACCAGGAGAATCGGTAGGGGCATTTGCACGGGCGCTACTGGCACTCTGCAGAGACTGCGATTGTAAAGCGGTAACGGCTGTGGAGCACGCGCAGGGACTCGCCTGTGATGCCTTCGTCAGGGGCCTCCAGTCAGACCACACCCGGCAGAGACTGCTAGAAAGCAAGGAACCCGACCTGAAGACGGCCATTGCCCTTGCGCTCTCGTTAGAGGAGGCCCACCGAAACCTCGAGGCATACCCCCGTAATGGCGCCGAGACATGGCAATCGAAACCGTGGGACACGGGACCGCCGCCCCCGGCACCAACCGCTGCAGCGACCCAACCGAGACAGCAGCCTCCGGTAAGAACTGCTTCGATGCCCAGTAACCAGGCCCAAAAATGCTATTTCTGTGGCCAGTTAAAACATCCCAGAGCGCACTGCCCAGCTAAGACAGCTACCTGCTCGGGCTGCGGGAAGAAAGGCCATTACGCTAACGCCTGCAAGGGGAAGCCAGCCAGCAGCGCAGCGTGCGGGCCGTGGGAGCAGCCATCTTATCCGCCATTTTGTGTACCCCCGGCCGCATGGCATCCGCCGCCATCGTATCCAACGCACTCAACCGCCATTTCGTCACCGGAACCGACCACCGTCTCGGCGGATGACTATAGTGACTCACTAAGCCACATACTGGCCTCCGTGACGCTGGATCAAGGCCACCCTCACCATCTATCCAGCTCCATGATGGATATCGCGGTAAACGGCCGCGCCACCAGTTGCCTGATCGACAGCGGGAGCACAGAGAGTTTCGTCCACCCCGACACGGTACGTAGCCACTCCCTCACGATTCTGCCAACGCACCATCGCATTTCTATGGCGTCCAAGTCCCAGTCAATGGACATCAGCGGCTACTGTGTGGTGACCCTGTCAGTAGGGGGCACTGAATATCAAAAATTTAAACTGCTAGTCCTGCCCCGTCTTTGCGCTGCCGTCCTGCTAGGGTTGGATTTTTAGTGCCACCTTAAGAGTGTCACACTAGCATACGGTGGACCCCTCCCCCCACTCACAGTCTGCAACCAACAACTTTTAAATCGCCCGCTGCAAACCACCTGCAGCCTTTCCACATTAAATGTCCCCCCCCTCCCCTGTTCGCTAACCTCACCCGCGACTGTAAACCCATCGCTACCAAAAGCAGGCGGTACAGTGCCGGGGACAGAGCTTTTATCAGCTCTGAGGTGGAGCGGCTCTTGAAGGAGGGCATTATCGAAGGTAGCACTAGCCCCTGGCGAGCCCAGGTTGTAGTCATTAAAACCACTGCAAAACGCCGCATGGTAATCGACTACAGCCAAACCATAAACCGGTACACCCAGCTGGACGCGTACCCCCTCCCTCGCATATCTGATATGGTCAATCAGATTGCGCAATACAAAGTATTCTCCACCATCGACCTTAAGTCAGCGTACCACCAGCTGCCCATCCGCCATGAGGACCGCCAGTATACTGCCTTCGAGGCAAACGGCCGCCTCTACCACTTCCTTAGGGTCCCCTTCGGCGTCACCAACGGGGTTTCGGTCTTCCAAAGGGAGATGGACCGAATGGTTGACCAGAACGCGCTGCGGGCAACCTTCCCCTATTTGGATAACGTCACCATCTGCGGCCACGACCAGCAGGACCACGACGTTAATCTAGCAAATTTCCTCCGTATGGCCCAACGGCTGAACCTAACGTACAATAAGGAAAAATGTATGTTTCACACCAAGCGCCTGGCCATCCTCGGCTGCGTGGTGGAGAACGGAGTCATCGGGCCCGACCCCGACAGAATGCGCCCCCTAATGGAGCTACCCCTTCCCCACTGCCAAAAAGCACTGAAGAGATGCCTGGGGTTTTTCTCCTACTACGCCCAGTGGGTGCCCCTCTATGCAGACAAAGCCAGGCCCCTCATCAAAGCCACCTCCTTCCCCCTGACACCAGAGGCGTGTGCAGCCTTCACTCTTATCAAGAACGATATCGCGAAGGCCGCAATGCACGCGGTGGATGAGTCCATCCCCTTCCAAGTGGAGAGCGATGCCTCCGACTTCGCCCTAGCCGCGACCCTTAACCAGGCGGGCAGACCCGTGGCCTTTTTCTCAAGGACCCTCCAGGGCCCCGAGACGAGACACTCCTCCGTCGAAAAGGAGGCCCAGGCTATTGTAGAAGCGGTGCGTCACTGGAGGCATTACCTGGCCGGGAAACGATTTACCCTGCTCACTGACCAGCGTTCAGTAGCTTTTATGTTTAATAATAAGCAGAGGGGTAAAATCAAGAACGACAAGATCTTGAGGTGGAGAATCGAACTCTCCACCTACAATTATGATATCTTGTATCGGCCAGGGAAACTCAATGAGCCCCCAGATGCCCTATCACGTGGTACATGCGCCAACGCGCAGAGTGATAGGCTGCAGTCCCTCCACAATGACCTCTGCCACCCGGGGGTCACCAGGTTTTTCCATTTTATCAAATCCCGTAACCTGCCCTACTCCATCGAGGAGGTCAGGACCATGACCAAGAGCTGCCAAATCTGCGCCGAGTGCAAACCGCACTTCTATAGGCCGGACAGAGCAAGCCTGATCAAGGCCACCCGCCCCTTCGAACGCCTGAGCGTCGATTTTAAAGGGCCCCTCCCCTCCGCTGACCGCAATGTGTACTTCCTCAACATAGTTGATGAGTACTCCCGTTTCCCCTTTGCCATCCCTTGCCCAGACATGACCAGTACCACGGTCATCAAGTGTCTGAATGACATCTTCGCTCTGTTCGGGTTCCCCAGCTATATACATAGCGACAGGGGCTCATCGTTCATGAGCGACGAACTTCGGCAGTACCTGCTAACAAGAGGTATCGCCACGAGCAGGACCACCAGTTACAACCCCCGGGGGAACGGCCAGGTGGAAAGGGAGAACGCGACGGTTTGGAAGGCAGTCCTCTTAGCACTAAAATCTAAGGGCCTTCCGACCTCCCGCTGGCAGGAGGTCCTCCCTGCAGCGCTTCACTCCATTCGGTCACTGCTTTGTACTGCCACTAATGTGACCCCTCATGAGAAAATGTTCGTTTTCCCCCGGAAGTCTACATCGGGAACCTCGCTACCGGCATGGTTGACTTCTCCTGGGCCCGTCCTACTGCGGAGGCACGTGAGGACGCATAAAACGGACCCCCTGGTCGAGCGGGTGCACCTCCTACACGCCAACCCCCAGTATGCCTGGGTGACATACCCAGACGGGCGGGAGGACACGGTCTCCATACGAGATCTCGCACCCTCGGGTACCCCTGAATTACCACCGTTATCCCCCTTACCACCGTTATCCCCCTTACCACTGTTATCCCCCACCACCCCTCCCAACCCAACCCCTGCAGACGGCATGCCAAAGCCCCAGGAATCTTCGCCAACCACCCAGACACCAGACCCGACGTCGGATGCTGCAACACCACCGCCGCCACCACGACGATCAGGACGTCAGACAAGGCCTCCTGATAGACTTAACTTGTAGTACCCTTCACCCCGCCGGACTTCACATTAAACAAGGGGTGAATGTGGTAAACCACTGTATTGTATATTGCCACCTCTGGGTGGCGCTGTGTATGGAGGCATGCCTCAGCTGACTCCACCCACCACTGTGTGGGTTTCGTTCAGACTTGTTCAGTCACTCACGAAGAAGCATGGTCTCTTCTTAGCTAATAAAAGCCTTATTCATCTCTTCTTTCGACTCATCATCTCTTCTTCGACTCATCACCTTTTATGAAGTAATTGATAAGCGTATCACCCCTCCCCCCTGAGCCCCTCCCCCCTGTGCATCTCTCTCCTGTGCAACTCTCTCCTGTGGCCCTCCCTCCTGTGCACCTCCCTCCTCTGCATCTCCCTCCTCTGCACCTCCCTCCTGTTCCCCCCTCTCCTGTGCCCCTCTCTCCTGTGCACCTCTCTCCTGTGCCCCTCCCTCTTGTGCACCTCCCTCCTGTGCACCTCCCTCCTGTTCCCCCACTGCTGTGCCCCTCCCTCCTGTGCCCCTCCCTCCTGTGCACCTCCCTCCTGTGCCCCTCCCTCCTGTGCAGCCCTCTCCTGTGCACCCCTCTCCTGTGCCTCCCTCTCCTGTGCCCCCTCTCCTGTGCCCCCTCTCCTGTGCCCCCTCTCCTTTGCCCCCTCTCCTGTTCCCCTCTCTGCTGTGCCCCTCTCTCTTGTGCCCATCTCATGTCC
This sequence comes from Somniosus microcephalus, assembly GCF_052327205.1. Lineage (NCBI taxonomy): Eukaryota > Metazoa > Chordata > Chondrichthyes > Squaliformes > Somniosidae > Somniosus > Somniosus microcephalus. The sequence continues at coordinate 46,788,552 of NC_141001.1, forward strand.
ACCCTTCTCCCGTGCACCCCTCTGCCATGCCACTCTCTCCTGTGCAACTCCCGCCTGTGCTCCTCCCTCCTGTGCACCCCTCTCCTGTGTACTTCTCTCCTGTGCACCTCTCTCCTGTGCACCTTGTAGTGTATGTAACCTGTACTACCTTAAGAGGATACCTTAAAGTGATGGACTACTTTTTAACGGCTGCTGTACATTGTAGTACCGGTGGTGACCACACCGGTATATAAACCCTGCGGAGCAAAGTGTACCTCAGTTCCGCCCTGACCCTCAATCACTAAAGACCTGTTTACTTACTTCTGTTGTCTGTGTCCTGTTATTCATTATAACTGCACTTGTAAACACAGACTCAACAGTGGCGACGAGTCTGATCGTACCTAGCGGCAGTTTTGCATCACCTCCCCCAGTCCTGATTCTGGGGCCCATTCCAAGGAAGCTTCGTCCTCAGAAACGGGCGTCGGAAAAGGGCATCCGCCCTCAACATCCTGCTGAGCACTGCATCGCACGGGAGGCCATCGGGAACCCGGGTTGATTTCCTGGCCACGAAGTCCAACATCAGCAACAGGCAGTGATCATCCCTTCTACGACAGCGGCGGGTAAGCCCGATCGAGCGGCACGGGGGGGGGAAGTCGGCCGAGTTGTCAGTGGGAGAAGGGGAGGGAAAACGAAGAAAAAGGGCGGAGAACACGACCGCAGCCGGTGTCAGGGGCCGGACTGCAATCGGGGCAGAGACGCGCAGCAGCCAGAAAAGCGCTTTATTGCCACAAGGACCGCGGGAGCAGCGGGGCAACAAGAGCAGCAGCGCAAGGAAGCGTATACACGGGAAAATAAAGGCAGGAAGGACCGCTGGGAGGCGTGGACAGCAACAGCGTGGGAATCGCCATCTTGAGTTGGCGGGGGAAGAAGGCAAGCGCGGGAAAAGCCGCCAACCGCGGGAAAAGCCGCCATCTTATATTTAAAAAAAAGTCATCATATTAAATAATATCCGAAGGGAAAGGAGAAACTCAGCAAGGATGCCGAAAACGGGTAACATCACTGCCTTCGACAATGATGTGGAAGATTGGGCCACTTATGTGGAACGCATCGAAGTTTACTGTAGAACGAATGATGTACCGGATGATAAGAAAGCACTAACCCTATTAAACTCGATGGGTGCGAAGACGTACGGGTTATTAAGGAACCTGGTAACCCCAGACAAACCGGTAGGGAAGAGTTTCGCGGATATTGTTACTATTCTGCAAGAGCATTTAAACCCCACACCGCTGCTGATAGCGGAATGATTTAAATTCTACAAAATAATTCAACTTAAAGAATGAAGCAACGCTGAATTCCTAACAGAACTGCGCAAGTTATCAAAGTACTGCCAGTTCGGAACAGGACTAGCAGACGCACTGAGAGATAAGTTTGTGTGTGGGCTCCTAAGGGAAGGAACCCAGAAGCGACTGCTGGAGGAAAAGGATCTTACGCTGGACAAAGCTTTCAGCATTGCAGCATCCCACGAGGCAGCAGCACGGGGCGCTGCAGAGATACAGCAAAGGCCACTGGAATTCAGCACCAATGAAATGGCATTGGGCGCAGTAAAGTGCTATCGTTGCGGAAGGACAACGCACGACCAGAACCAGTGCTGGTTCAAAGACAAAGAATGCAGGCAATGTGGCAAACTTGGTCACATAGCGAGAGTATGCTGGTCAGGAAAGAAGACCAGCAGCAAAAATTCACCGCAGGAGAAGTACAAAAAAGTACACAAGGTGACAGAGAACAGTTCGGATGAACAGAAGACGGATTCGGACTCCAGCAGTAAGGAACTGGGTTGTCTGAAAATACATAATGTGGGTAACACAGCAGACCACCAAACTATCTGGGTCATGCTCCGGATAGCAGGAGTCCAAGTGAAGATGGAATTGGACACAGGGTCGGCATTAACGGTCATGAATAAGCAAGATTACAAAAGGTTATTCTCGCACATTCCCCTGAGGGATACGGAGATTGTATTGAAAACATACACGGGGCAAATAGTATACCCCAAAGGAAAGATAAAAGTAAATGTGGTCTACAATGGTAAAGAAAGTCAGAAAATGGACTTGTACGTGTTACCTGATGGAGGTCCGCCACTACTGGGATGGGAATGGATCCGGAGAATAAATTTGGACTGGCATTCCATACAAGCACTGACTGTGGATGCCTGTAAGGAGGACGACGTCAAACCTAAACGACTGTCCAAAATCTTAGACGATGCTAAGGAGGTGTTCCAACAGGGACTTGGAACACTGAAAGGAATTACGGCAACCATCAAGGTTGAAGAACATGCAAACCCAAAATTTTTCAAAGCCTTATGCGATACAACCTGCTGTGGAAGCAGAGCTGGAAGGGCTAGAACGTTCAGGGGTACTGTCCAAGGTGGACTGGAGCGAATGGGCTACACCCATTGTTCCTGTCATGAAGCGTTCGTTGAGCAACAAGCCGGGGGAACCTGGGAAGGTTCGCATCTGTGGCGATTTCAAGATCACTGTTAATCCAGTTCTTCACATGGTGCAATATCCGCTTCCGTGGATTGAAGATATCTTCGCTTCGCTGTCTGGCGGAAAGCACTTCACCAAGATAGACCTGGCGCAGGCGTACCTACAGATGGAAGTTGATGAAGCGTCACGACAGTATCTCACGATCAACACACATAAGGGCTTATATCGGTATAATAGGCTGGTTTTTGGAGTGGCATCGGCTCCAGCGATTTGGCAAAGGGCCATGGAGCAGGTATTGCAGGGAATCCCAGGCACACAATGCTACCTGGATGACATCCTGATTACAGGAGATAACGATAATGATCACCTCGCGAATTTGGAGCAGGTGCTCATCAGATTGAAAGAATATGGGCTAAGGGCTAATCGCCAGAAATGCGAGTTCTTTCAAAAGCAAATCTCGTACTGTGGCCACGTCATTGACCAGGAGGGGCTCCATAAGTCACCTGACAAGGTCGAAGCTGTTGTCAAAGCTCCAGCACCGGAAAATGTATCCCAGTTGAGGTCGTTCCTCGGGTTGGTTAACTATTACCACAAGTTTCTTCCAAATTTATCCACGGTGTTACACCCGCTAAACACTCTTTTGCAAACGGGAATACCATGGAAGTGGAGCGATGATTGTAAGCTGGCTTTTCAAAAGAGCAAGGCACTGATCACCTCTAAGGAAGTGTTGGCTCACTTTAACCCAACGCTGCCTATTCGCTTAGCTTGTGATGCTTCTCCATATGGTATCGGGGCAGTGCTCTCACATAAGTTTCCAGAGGCCAGTCGCTTTCGCATCCAGATCATTGACCTCCGCTGAGCGCAACTATGCTCAGATAGATAGGGAGGCTCTCAGCCTCGTGTGGGGAGTTAAGAAATTTAACCATTACCTGCAAGGCCAAAAGTTAACGCTGCTGACAGATCACCAGCTGTTGGTTTCCATTTTCAACCCTAAGAAGGGTGTTCCGGTAATGACGGCGCAGAGGCTTCAGAGATGGTCCCTTTTCCTAGGGGCACATCAATATGATATTGAGTTCAAAGGTACAAAGCAACATGGTAATGCTGATGGGCTGTCGCGCCTGCCACTACCTACAGCGGAAGAGGCACCGGCAGTTGACCCTGTCGAGATATTTCACTCGACCATCATCGAATGCTTACCAGTCACCAATGCGGGTATTGAGAGAGAGACCCGAAATGACCCGACACTGTCTCGGGTCTACGACTTGACAGTGAAGGGATGGCCAGCACATGGCGAACCACTGCTACCAGCATTCTCAGCCAGACGAGAACAGCTGTCCGTATGTCAAGGAACATTGATGTATGGAACAAGGGTGATTATTCCTCCTAAATTAAGGGAGCGAGTTCTAAAAGAATTGCACGAAGGTCATCTGGGGGGAGTCAAGATGAAAAACCTTGCTAGGGCTTATGTGTGGTGGCCAGGTATCGACAAACAAATAGAGGATCTGACTAAAAGCTGCTCAGGGTGCCAAGAAGTTCAGAACGCACCTCCAATTGCACCGTTGCATCCGTGGGAATGGCCTTCAGCCCCATGGCAACGTGTGCATATCGATTTTGCAGGTCCATTCATGGATTCCATGTTTTTGATAGCAGTAGACGCACATGCTAAATGGCCAGAAGTGATTAAGATGTCAACCACTACCTCTGAGAAGACGATTGCAGTTCTAAGAACCATATTTGCAAGGAATGGGTTGCCGGAACAAATATGTTCAGACAACGAACCACAGCTCGTGTCAGAAGAATTCCAGAAATTCATGAAAAAGAATGGGGTGAAACACTATACATCTACCCCATATCATCCGGCTACAATGGGTTGGCTGAGAGATTTGTACAAACGTTCAAAAAGGCGATAAAGGCCATGAGTGAAGATCATATTCCACTACAACACAAGGTGGACAATTTCCTAATGGCGTATTGAAATGCCACGCATGCAGTGACAAATCAAAGCCCTGCCATAATGTTCTATAACAGAAGGTTGCGGTCCCGGTTGGATTTGTTAAAACCCAATGTGCGACGGGGAGTCGAACACAAGCAATTCCAGCATGTAAATAAAAAGGCCACTTGTAGTTTTGAAATAGGACAACCAGTGTTGGCCAGGGACTATAGGGATGATAAATGGCAACCTGGGACAATTTGTGCACGACAGGGACCCTTGATGTACACGGTAGACGTTGGAGAGAACGTAATACGACGTCAAGCTGACCAACTTGTGGAATCGAGAACAAGGGTCGACCCCATGTCTACAGCAGAGACACCAGTTGAAGAACTTATTGAGCCTGTAGCATCTACCTCAGACTCGAACGTATTGGATGATGTTGAATCCATAGGAGATCAAGTGGATGAGTCACCCCAGCAACGGGAACCAGAGATCCCTGAAAGGCATTATCCGGGCCGGATCAGGAGGCCTCCTCAGAGACTGAATCTTTGAACAGTTCTTGTGTGTAAATTGTATATATGTTATCCATGTGGTGTATTAATTGGGGGTGTCCACTGTTAAGCTAAAAGGGGAGGAATTGTAGTGTATGTAACCTGTACTACCTTAGGAGGATACCTTAAGGTGATGGACTACTTTTTAACGGCTCCTGTACATTGTAGTACTGGTGGTGACCACACCGGTATATAAACCCTGCGGAGCAAAGTGTACCTCAGTCCCGCCCTGACCCTCAATCACTAAAGACCTGTTTACTTACTTCTGTTGTCTGTGTCCTGTTATTCATTGTAAACACAGACTCAACACACCTCTCTCTTGTGCTCTTCCCTCCTGTGCCCCTCTCTCCTGTGCTCCTCTCCCCTGTGATCCTCTCTCCTGTGCTCCTCTCCCCTGTGATCCTCTCTGCTGTGCTCCTCTCCTGTGCCCCTCTCCTGTGCTCCTCTCAAATGTGATCCTCTCTCCTGTGATCCTCTCCCCTGTGCTCCCCTCCCCTGTGATCCTCTCTCCTGTGATCCTCTCCCCTGTGATCCTCTCCCCTGTGATCCTCTCCCCTGTGATCCTCTCTCCTGTGCACCCTGACGTAAGAAAGCTACTAGGCACTTGGTCTAAGCGTTAAACAAAGCTTCAATCAACTGTTTTACAACATGGAGGTCTAGTTGTGTCCTTCACTAGTTCTTGATAAAAATGTCCTGCGCAAGCTGGGCCCGTGCCCGAGTATTTATACACTCCCTGGACAGCGCCACCCGCAGGCTGCTCAGTATTATTTCATAAGTCTTTATTTCATGAATGACTGATTCATGTCACACCCCTCTCCAGTGCACCTCTCCCCTGTGCACCTCTCTCCTGTGCCCCTCTGCTGTGCACCCCTCTCCTGTGCACCTCTCTCCTGTGCACCTCTCCCCTGTGCATCTCTCTCCTGTGCCCTTCTCTCCTGTGCACCTCACTCCTGTGCCCCTCTCTCCTGTGCCCCTCTCTCCTGTGTCCCTCTCCTGTCCACCCTTCACCCGTGCCCCTCCCTCGTGTGCACCTCTCTCCTGTGCAACTCTCTCCTGTGCACCTCCCTGCTGTGCTCCTCCCTCCTGTGCACCCCTCTCCTGTGCACCTCGCTCCTGTGCACATCTCTCCTGTGCACCTCTCTCCTGTGCTCCTCTTTCCTGTGCTCCTCTCCCTTGTGATCCTCTCTCCTGTGCACCTCTCTCCTGTGCTCCTCTCTCCTGTGCTCATCTCCCCTGTGATCCTCTCTCCTGTGATCCTCTTTCCTGTGCCCCTCTCTCCTGTGCTCCTCTCCCTTGTGATCCTCTCTCCTGTGCACCTCTCTCCTGTGCTCCTCTCCCCTGTGCTCATCTCCCCTGTGATCCTCTCTCCTGTGATCCTCTCTCCTGTGCCCCTCTCCTGTGATCCTCTCCCCTGTGATCCTCTCCCCTGTGCTCCTCTCTCCTGTGATCCTCTCTCCTGTGATCCTCTCTCCTGTGATCCTCTCTCCTGTGATCCTCTCCCCTGTGATCCTCTCTCCTGTGATCCTCTCCCCTGTGCACCTCTCCCCTGTGCACCCCTCTCCTGTGCACCCCTCTCCTATGCACCCCTCTCCTGTGCACCCCTCTCCTGTGCTTCTCTCCTGTGCTTCTCTCCTGTGCACCTCCCTCCTGTGCCCCTCTGCTGTGCACCCCTCTCCTGTACACCCCTCTCCTGTGTATCTCTCTCCTGTGCCCCTCTCCTGTGCGCCCCTCTCCTGTGCAGCTCCCTCCTATGCCCCCCTCTCCTGTGGCCCTCTCTCCTGTGCCCCTCTCTCCTGTGCCCCTCTCTCCTGTGCACCTCACTCCTGTGCCCTTCTCTCCTCTGCCCCTCTCTCCTCTGCCCCTCTCTCCGGTGCACCCATCATCTGTGCACCCCTCTCCTGTGCACCTCTCTCCTGTGCCCCTTCCTCATTTGCCCCTCCCTCCTGTGCCCCACCCTCCTGTGCAGCCCTCTCCTGTGCACCCCTCTCTGCTGTGCCCCTCTCTCCTGTGCCCCCTTAATGTCCACCCTTCTCCCATGCACCCCTCTGCCGTGCCACACTCTCCTGTGCCCCTCTCCTGTGCTTCTCTCCTGTGCTCCTCTCCCCTGTGATCCTCTCTCCTGTGATCCTCTCCCCTGTGATCCTCTCCCCTGTGCACCCTGATGTAAGAAAACTACAAGGCACTTGGTCTAAGTGTTAAACAAAGCTTTAATCAACTGTGTTACAACATGGAGGTCTAGTTGTGTCCGTCACTAGTTCCTGTTAAAGAGGTCCTGCACAAGCTGGGCCCGTGCCCAAGTATTTATACACACCCTGGAGAGCGCCACCCGCAGGCTGCTCAGTATTATTTCATAAGTCTTTATTTCATGAATGACTGATTCATGTCACACCCCCCCTCCAGTGCACCTCTCCCCTGTGCACCTCTCCCCTGTGCACCTCTCCCCTGTGCACCCTCTTCTGTGCAACCCTCTCTCCTGTGCACCCCTCTGCTGTGCACCCCTCTCCTGTGCGCCCCTCTCCAGTGCAGCTCCCTCCTATTCACCCCTCTCCTGTGCCCCTCTCTCCTGTGCCCCTCTCTCCTGTGCCCCTCTCTCCTGTGCACCTCACTCATGTGCCCCTCTCTCCTGTGCCCCTCCCTCCTGTGCCCCTCTCTCCTCTGCCCCTCTGTCCTCTGCCCCTCAGTCCTCTGCCCCTCCATCCTCTGCCCCTCTCTCCTGTGCCCCTCTCTCCTGTGCCCCTCCCTCCTGTGCCCCTCTCTCCTCTGCCCCTCAGTCCTCTGCCCCTCAGTCCTCTGCCCCTCTGTCCTCTGCCCCTCTCTCCTGTGCCCCTCTCTCCTGTGCCCCTCTCTCCTGTGCCCCTCTCTCCTGTGCAACTCGCTCCTGTGCCACTTCATCCTGTGCCTCGCTCTCCTGTGCCCCTCTCTCCTGTGCAACTCGCTCCTGTGCCACTCTCTCCTGTGCCACTCTCCCCTGTGCCCCTCTCTCCTGTGCACCCCTCTCCTGTGTCCCTCTCCCCGGTGCCCCTCTCCCCTGTGCCCCTCTCCCCTGTTCAACTCCGTCCCCTGTGCTCCTCTCCCCTGTGCTCTCCTCTCCTGTGCACCTCTCTCCTGTGCAACTCTCCCCTGTGCACCTCCCTCCTGTGCTCCTCTCTCCTGTGCTCCTCTCCTGTGAACCTCCCTCCTGTGCACCTCTCTCCTGTGCACCTCTCTCCTGTGCACCTCCCTCCTGTGCTCCTCGCTCCTGTGCCCCTCTCTCCTGTGCCCCTCACTCCAGTGCCCCCCTCTCCTGTGCACCCCTGTCCTGTGCACCCCTCTCCTGTGCACCTCCCTCCTTAGCACCTCTCTCCTCTGACCCTCTCTCCTGTGCACCTCCCTCCTGAGTTCCTCTCTCCTGTGCACCTCCCTCCTGTGCACCTCCCTCCTCTGCCCCTCTCTCCTGTGACCCTCTCTCCGGTGCACCCATCACCTGTGCACACCTCTCCTGTGCACCTCCCTCCTTAGCACCTCTCTCCTCTGACCCTCTCTCCTGTGCGCCTCCCTCCTGAGCCCCTCCCTTATGTGCCCCTCTGCCCTGTGCACCCCTCTCCTGTGCACCCCTCTCCTGTGCACCTCTCTCCTGTGCACCTCTCTCCTGTGTCCCTCTCCCCGGTGCCCCTCTCCCCTGTTCCCCTCTCCCCTGTTCAACTCCATCCCCTGTGCTCCCCTCTCCTGTGCAACTCTCCCCTGTGCACCTCCCTCCTGTGCTCCTCTCCTGTGAACCACCCTCCTGTGCACCTCCCTCCTGTGCAACGCTTCTGTGCCCCCCTCTCCTGTGCCCCTCTCCTGTGAACCTCCCTCCTGTGCAATTCTCCTGTGCCCCCTCTCCTGTGCCCGACTCTCCTGTGGCCCCTCTCCTGTGCCCCCCTCTCCTCTGTACCCCTCTCCTCTGCCCCACTCTCCTGTGCCCCTCTCTCCTGTGCACCGCTCACCTGTGCAGCCCTCTCCTGTGCACCCCTCTCCTGTGCACCCCTCTCCTGTGCACCCCTCTCCTGTGCACCCCTCTCCTGTGCACCTCTCTCCTGTGCACCTCTCTCCTGTGCACCTCTCTCCTGTGTCCCTCTCCCCTGTGCCCCTCTCCCCTGTTCAACTCCTTCCCCTGTGCTTCTCTCCCCTGTGCTCCCCTCTCCTGTGCACCTCTCTCCTGTGCACCTCTCTCCTGTGCACCTCTCTCCTGTGCCCCTCTCTCCTGTGCCCCTCACTCCAGTGCCCCCCTCTCCTGTGCACCCCGTCCTGTGCATCTCTCTCCTGTGCCCCTCTCTCCTGTGCCCCTCTCTCCTGTGCCCCTCTCTCCTGTGCCCCTCTCCTGTGCCCCCCTCTCCTCTGCCCCTGTCTCCTGTGCGCCTCTGCCTTGAGCCCCTCTCTCCTGTGCCCCTCTCCTGTGCACCCCTCTCCTCTGCCCCTGTCTCCTGTGCGCCTCTCCCTTGTGCCCCTCTCTCCTGTGCCCCTCTCCTGTGCACCCCTCTCCTGTGCTTCTCTCCCCTGTTCACCTCCCTCCCCTGTGCTCCTCTCCCCTGTGCACCTCTCCCCTGTGCACCCCTCGCCTGTGCTCCTCCCTCCAGTGCAACTCCCTCCTGTGCCCCTCTCCTGTGCCCCTCTCTCCTGTACTCCTCTCTCCTCTGCCCCTCTGTCCTCTGCCCCTCTCTCCTGTGCCCCTCTCTCCTGTGCCCCTCTCTCCGGTGCACCCGTCACGTGTGCACACCTCTCCTGTGCCCCTCTCTCCTGTGCAACTCCCTCCTGTGCACTCCGCTCTCCTCTGCCACACTCTCCTGTGCCCCTCTCTCCTGTGCCCTCCTCTCCTGTGACCCTCCCTCCTGTGCACCCCTCTCCTGTGCACCTCCCTCCTTAGCACCTCTCTCCTCTGACCCTCTCTCCTGTGCCCCTCTCTCCTGTGCACCTCCCTCTTGTGCCCCTCCCTCCTGTTCCTCTGTCTCCTGTGCCCCTCTGTCCTGTGCCGCTCCCTGATGTGCACCTGTCCCCTGTGCATCTCTCCCCTGTGCACCCCTCGCCTGTGCTCCTCCCTCCTGTGCACATCCCTCCTGTGCAACTCCCTCCTGTGCACCTCTCGCCTGTACACCTCTCTCCTGAGCTCCTCTCTCCTGTGCACCTCTGTCCTGTGCCCCTCCCTCCTGTGCCCCTCTCTCCTGTGCCCCTCTCTCCTGTGCACCCCTCTCCTGTGCACCCCGTCCTGTGCACCCCTCTCCTGTGCGCCTCTCCCTTGTGCCCCTCTCTCCTGTGCCCCTCTCCTGTGCACCCCTCTCCTGTGCACCCCTCTCTGCTTCTCTCCCCTGTTCACCTCCCTCCCCTGTGCTCCTCTCCCCTGTGCACCCCTCGCCTGTGCTCCTCCCTCCTGTGCAACTCCCTCCTGTGCAACCCTCTCCTGTGCACCTCTCTCCTGTGCCCATCTCCTGTGAACCTCCCTCCTGTGCACCTCCCTCCTGTGCAACTCTTCTGTGCCCCCCTCTCCTGTGCCCCTCTCCTGTGAACCTCCCTCCTGTGCAACTCTTCTGTGCCCCCTCTCCTGTGCCCCACTCTCCTGTGGCCCTCTGCCCTGTGCACCTCTCTCCTGTGCCCCTCTGCCCTGTGCACCTCTCTCCTGTGCACCGCTCACCTGTGCACCCCTCTCCTGTGCACCCCTCTCCTGTGCACCCCTCTCCTGTGCACCTCTCTCCTGTGCACCTCTCTCCTGTGTCCCTCTCCCCGGTGCCCCTCTCCCCTGTGCCCCTCTCCCCTGTGCCCCTCTCCCCTGTTCAACTCTGTCCCCTGTGCTCCTCTGCCCTGTGCTCCCCTCTCCTGTGCACCTCTCTCCTGTGCACCCCTCTCCTGTGCAACTCTCCCCTGTGCTCCTCTCTCCTGTGCTCCTCTCCTGTGAACCTCCCTCCTGTGCACCTCCCTCCTGTGCAACTCTTCTGTGCCCCCCTCTCCTGTGCCCCTCTCCTGTGAACCTCCCTCCTGTGCTCCTCTCTCCTGTGCTCCTCTCCTGTGAACCTCCCTCCTGTGCACCTCCCTCCTGTGCAACTCTTCTGTGCCCCCCTCTCCTGTGCAACTCTCCTGTGCCCCCTCTCCTGTGCCCCACTCTCCTGTGGCCCCTCTCCTGTTGCCCCCTCTCCTCTGTACCCCTCTCCTGTGCCCCTCTCTCCTGTGCCCCTCTCTCCTGTGCCCCTCTGCCCTGTGCACCTCACTCCTGTGCACCACTCACCTGTGCACCCCTCTCCTGTGCACCTCTCTCCTGTGCACCTCTCTCCGGTGCCCCTCTCCCCTGTGCCCCTCTCCCCTGTGTGATGAAATATGCCATTCATCACTCATCTGTATTCTCTGTGTGTGATTGTGCCTGTGACTATGGTTTAGTTTCAGTTTCATTTCCCTTACCTCAGTTCCATTTCCTCACCTGTATTTTATTGTGTGTAGGGCTCCGCCATACCTGGCCCCTACTTAAGCAGGCCCAGCGTGTCTCACATCCAGTACAGCCGACCTCTGGATGGGAGACACTTCTCCACTGTGTGTTACCTTCTAAGTTAATAAAAGCCTTGCTTTGTTCAGTTAACATTGAGTCTCGGATTTATTGAGGCACATCAATTTTATTAACTTATTTTTCAACACAATGGATCAACTCTTGAAACCCGAACGTTTGGATTTGGACCAGCATGCTTCGGACGCATCGGCACGCTTTGGACTCTGGTTTATGTGTATGGAATTCTTCCTGGACAATTCCGCAGCCATCACAGGCGCTACGGACGCTGAAAGTATGAAACTCGGAATCCTGCGTAATTGGGTAAGCCACCGGGTTTACCCCCTCATCCAAGACGCCGACACGTACCCGGCCGCCTGCGACATCTTAAAGACGCATTACCAGCAGCCTACAAATGAGGTGTATGCTAGGCATCTGCTCGCTACTCGTGCACAGCGACCTGGGGAATCGCTGGATGAGTTCCTAGTCACCCTGAAAATGCTTGGCAAAGACTGCAAGTGCCAAGATGTAAAAGCCGCAGTGTACACTGACGAGCTTGTTCGTGATGCCTTTATCACAGGCCTCAGCTCCACTTACATCCGGCAGAGACTACTGGAGAAAACGGGATTGGACCTGAAACAGGCTGTGGACACAGCGCGATCCCTGGATGTGGCCCAGAGAAACTCGGACGCCTACTCTTCAGCCCGCGCCGCCCACGCCGCCACGTGTGCAACAAGGGCGCCGCCATCTTGGAAGGCACCTTCCCCGTCCAGCAGCCCGACACCGTCGGGGCCCCGCTCTCCCCCCAGAAGCTCTACGACAGCCGCGACGCGTCAGGGCCCCAACTGCTACTTCTGCGGACAGCCGAAACACACCAGAAACCTGTGCCCGGCGAAAGGCACCACCTGCTTCAAGTGCAGTAAGAAGGGGCACTTCGGGAAGGTGTGCAGAGGGAACCCCGCCGGAAAACCCGCCACCGCCGCGTGTGCGCCGTGGGAGCGGCCATCTTGGACGCCATCTTGCCCGACCTCGTGGGGTCCGGCATCTTGTGAGCAGACAGCGTGGACGCCATCTTGTCTCGATCAGGGCCCTACAGTGGCATCGGTCACAGTGGACCAGACCAGGCCGCACCCGCTATCCAAATCAATGGTGGACATCGAGGTAAACGGGTGCGGGGTTAAAGGTTTAATTGACAGCGGAAGTAGGGAGAGCTTTATCCACCCTGAACTAGCACAACAACTCTCTCTAACGGTGGTCCCTACTCGGGGTACCATCTCTATGGCTGATAAAACCCAGACATCGACCATTATGGGTTACTGCGCGGTACAATTGTCCGTTAACGGAACTGTATACGATAATTTTAAATTACTAATCATGAAGAATCTATGTGCGAGCGTGATCTTGGGCCTGGATTTCCAGTGCCACCACCAAAGCATCACGCTCAATTATGGTGGGTCCCAGCCGCCCCTCACAGTGTGCGGCCTGGCTACCCTGAAGGTAAAGCCGCCTTCGCTATTCGCGAACCTTACCCCTAACTGCCGGCCAATAGCGGCCAAAAGCAGGAGGTACAGCTGGGAGGACAGGCGGTTTATCGCGACCGAGGTAGACAGGCTCCTGAAGGAGCGCATTATTGAACGCAGCAACAGCCCGTGGCGTGCCCAAGTGGTGGTGGTGAGGGGTAGCGAGAAGAAACGGATGGTGATCGACTATAGCCAAACGATCAACAGGTACACCCAACTAGACGCCTACCCGCTACCCCGCATATCAGAAATGGTGAACCAAATCGCCCAATACCGGGTGTTCTCCACCATCGACCTCAAGTCAGCATACCACCAGCTCCCTATCAGACCAGAGGACCGCCCGTACACCGCCTTCGAGGCGAACGGACGCCTCTACCAATTCCTCAGAGTCCCCTTTGGGGTGACGAATGGGGTCTCGGTCTTTCAGAGGGAGATGGACCGCATGGTCGATGACCACCACTTGCAGGCAACCTTCCCCTACCTCGACAACGTCACCATCTGTGGTCACAACCAGCAGGATCACGACTCGAACCTCGAGAGGTTCCTGAAAACCGCACAAAAACTCAACCTCACTTACAACGAGGACAAGTGCGTTTACAACACCACGCGCCTCTGCATACTAGGCAGCGTGGTGGAGAATGGGGAAATCGGACCAGACCCCGACTGATTGCGCCCCCTACGGGAGCTGCCCCTGCCCAACACTCCCAAAGCCCTGAAAAGGTGCCTGGGGTTATTTTCTTATTATTCCCAATGGGTCCCCAACTACTCCGACAAAGCCCGCCCCCTCTTGAAAGCATCCTCTTTTCCGCTCTCTGCTGAGGCCCACGCTGCCTTCAAAAGCATTAAGCGGGATATTGAGCGGGCCACGCTACAGGCAGTGGACAAGAACACTCCCTTTCAAGTGGAAAGTGATGCGTCTGACTTTGCCTTGGCGGCCACCCTCAACCAGGAGGGGCGGCCCGTAGCTTTCTTCTCGAGGACCCTCCAAGGGCCCGAGATCAGACACTCCTCCGTGGAAAAGGAGGCCCAAGCCATCGTGGAGGCAGTGCGCCACTGGCGCCACTACCTAGCCGGCAAATGCTTCACCCTACTTACCGACCAGCGGTCGGTAGCGTTTATGTTTAATAATAAACAGAAGGGGAAGATTAAAAATGATAAGATCCTCAGGTGGTGGATCGAGCTCTCCAGCTTCGAGTATGACATCATTTACCGGCCAGGGGCCCTTAACGAATCCCCCGACGCCCTCTCACGAGGGATGTGTGCCAGCGCCACCGGGGATCGGCTACAGACCCTCCACAACGACCTCTACCACCCAGGGGTCACACGGCTGTTCCACTTCATAAAGTCCCGCAACTTACCCTACTCGATTGAGGAAGTTCGGTCTCTGACCAGGAACTGCCGCACTTGCGCTGAGTGCAAGCCTCGGTTCTACCGCCCAGATAGAGCCCACTTAATCAAAGCTACACGGCCCTTTGAGCGGCTCAGCTTAGATTTCAAGGGCCCCCTCCCGTCAGCCGACCGCAATGTTTACTTCCTGAACATTGTGGACGAATACTCCCGTTTCCCATTCGCCTTCCCCTGCCCAGACATGACCAGCGCCACGGTCATTAAATGCCTCAACAGCCTGTTCTGCCTGTTCGGTATGCCGAGCTACATCCACACGGATAGGGGGGCGTCCTTCATGAGCGAAGAGCCACGCCAGTACATGCTGTCCAGGGGGATCGCCACGAGCCGTACCACCAGCTACAACCCCCAGGGTAACGGCCAGGTGGAGCGAGAGAACGGGACAGTATGGAAAGCAGTCACTCTAGCTCTAAGGACCAAGGGCCTCCCTATCTCCCGCTGGCAGGAAGTCCTCCCAGATGTGCTCCATTCGATACGGTCGCTATTGTGTACTGCCACGAATGCCACGCCTCATGAACGAATGTTTGTCTTTCCCCGGAAATCCACCTCAGGCGTATCCATGCCGTCATGGCTCTCCACCCCAGGTCCGGTATTTGTACGAAGGCATGTGAGGGGCCACAAGACGGACCCTCTCGTGGAGTCAGTGCACCTACTCCACGCCAACCCCCAATACGCGTATGTCCGGCACGCCGACGGAAGGGAGGACACCGTGTCCATAAAAGACGTTGCCCCAGCCGGTAACGACAACAACCACAACAACGATCACAGCAACTCTTACCCACCCACTACTCTTTCATCACCCCCGGAAGAACATCGACCAACGGTACCCCCACCAACCACCCCTTCAACAACCCTGGCGGCGCCCCCGGCAGAGACCCAGGAGGCCACCGGGGACACCCAGCCGACACCCGCGGCACCACAACAGCCACGTCGGTCACAGAGGACTATCAAACCCCCGAACAGACTAAATCTATAGAAGGGGTGAATGTGATTAAATATGCCATTCATCACTCATCTGTATTCTCGGTGTGATTGTGCCTGTGACTGTGGTTTAGTTTCAGTTTCATTTCCCTGACCTCAGTTCCGTTTCCTCACCTGTATTTTATTGTGTGTAGGGCTCCGCCCATACCTGTCCCCTACTTAAGCAGGCCCAGCGTGTCTCACATCCAGTACAGCCGACCTCTGGATGGGAGACACTTCTCCACTGTGTGTTACCTTCTAAGTTAATAAAAGCCTTGCTTTGTTCAGTTAACATTGAGTCTCGGATTTATTGAGGCGCATCACCCTGTTCAACTTCGTCCCCTGTGCTCCTCTCCCCTGTGCTCCCCTCTCCTGTGCACCTCTCTCCTGTGCACCCCTCTCCTGTGCAACTCTCCCCTGTGCACCTCTCTCCTGTGCTCCTCTCTCCTGTGCTCCTCTCCTGTGAACCACTCTCCTGTGCTCCTCTCTCCTGTGCCACTCTCCTGTGCCCCTCTCCTGTGCCCCTCTCCTGTGCTCCCCTCTCCTGTGCTCCCCTCTCCTGTGCTCCCTTCTCCTGTGCTCCTCTCTCCTGTGATCCTCTCTCCTGTGATCCTCTCTCCTGTGCTCCTCCTTAGCACCCCTCCCCTCTGCACCGCCCTCCTATGCCCCTCCCTCCTGTGCACCTCCCTCCTGTGCCTCTCTCCTGTGCAGCCCTCTCCTGTGCACCTCTCTCCTGTGCACGACACTCCTGTGCGTCCCTCTCCAGTGCAGCTCCCTCCTATGCACCCCTCTCCTGTGCCCCGCTCTCCTGTGCCTCTCTCTGCTGTGCACCCCTCTCCTATGCCCCTCTCTCCGGTGCACCCCTCACCTGAGCACCCCTCTCCTGTGCACCTCTCTCCTGGGCCCCTCCCTCCTGTGCCCCTCCCTCCTGTGCCCCTCTCTCCTGTGTACCTCTCTCCTGTGTACCTCTCTCCTGTGCACCCCTCTCCTGAGCTCCCCTCTCCTGTGCACCCTTCTCTTGTGCCCCTCTCTCCTGTACCCCTCTCCTGTGCACCTCTCTCCTGTGCCCCTCTCTCCTCTGTACCCCTCTCCTGTGCCCCTCTCCTGTGCTCCTCCCCTCTGTGATCCTCTCCCCTGTGCACCTCCCTCCTGTACCCCTCTCCTGTGCACCTCTCTCCTGTGCAGCTCCCTCCTATGCAACCCTCTCCTGTGCCCCTCTCTCCTGTGCCCCTCTCTCCTGTGCCCCTATCTCCTGTGCGCCTCACTCCTGTGCCTCTCACTCCTGTGCCCCTCCCTCCTGTGCCCCCCTCTCCACTGCCCCTCTCTCCTCTGGCCCTCTCTCCACTGCCCCTCTCTCCTGTGCACCCCTCTCCAATGCCCCTCTCTCGGGTGCACCCCTCACCTGTGCACCCCTCTCCTGTGCACCTCTCTCCTGTGCACCTCCATCCTGTGCCCTTCTCTGCTATGCCCCTCATTTCTGTGCACCCCTCCCCTCTGCACCACCCTCCTATGCCCCTCCCTGCTGCGCACCTCCCTCCTGTGCACCTCTCCCCTGTGCCCCTCTCTCCTGTGCCCTTCTCTCCTATGCCCCTCTCTCCAGTGCACCCCTCTCCTGTGCGTCTCTCTCCTGTGCCC
The DNA here is from genome assembly GCF_052327205.1 of Somniosus microcephalus. Classification (NCBI taxonomy): domain Eukaryota; kingdom Metazoa; phylum Chordata; class Chondrichthyes; order Squaliformes; family Somniosidae; genus Somniosus; species Somniosus microcephalus. Next base: position 46,805,498 of record NC_141001.1, read on the forward strand.
CTGTCTCCTGTGGCCCTCGCTCCTGTGGCCCTCTCCCCTGTGCACCTCTCTCCTGTGCACCCCTCTCCTGTGCACCCCTGTCCTGTGCACCCCTCTCCTGCGCGCCTCTCTCCTGTGCCCCACTCTCCCGTGCCCCTCTCTCATGTGCACTTCTCTCCTGTGGCCCTCTCTCCTGTGGCCCTCTCTCCTGTGGACCTCTCTCCTGTGCACCTCTCTCCTGTGCACCTCTCTCCTGTGCCCCTCTCTCCTCTGCCCCTCTCTCCTGTGCGCCTCTCCCTTGTGCCCCTCTCCTGTGCACTCCTCTCCTGTGCCCCTCTCCCTTGTGCCCCTCTCCTGTCCACCCTTCTCCCGTACACACCACTCCTGTGCTTCTCTCCCCTGTTCACCTCTCTCATGTCCCCTTCTCTCCTGTGCACCCCTCGCCTGTGCACCTCTCTCCTGTGCCCATGTCCTGTGCACCTCTCTCCAGTGCACCTCCCTCCTGTGCCCCTCTCATGTGACCCTCCCTCCTGTGCACCCCTCTCCTGTGCCCCTCTCCTGTGCACCCCTCTCCCGTGCACCCCTCTCCTGTGCTTCTCTCCTGTGCACCCCTCTCCTGTGCAACTCTCTCCTGTGCCCCTCTCTCCTCTGTACCCCTCTCCTGTGCCCCTCTCTCCTGTGCCCCTCTCTCCTGTGCCCCTCTCTCCTGTGACCCCTCTCCTGTGCCCCTCTCTCCTCTGTACCCCTCTCCTGTGCCCCTCTCTCCTGTACCCCTCTCTCCTGTGCCCCTCTCGCCAGTGCCCCTCTCTCCTGTGCAACTCTCTCCTGTGCACCACTCTCTCCTGTGCACCTCTCTCCTGTGCACCTCCCTGCTGTGCAATTCTCTCCTGTGCCCCTCTCTCCTGTGCCCCTCTGCCCCGTGCACCTCTCTCCTGTGCACCGCTCACCTGTGCACCCCTCACCTGTGCACCTCCCTCCTGTGCACGTCCCTCCTGTGCACCTTCCTCCTGTGCACTTCTCTTCTGTGCATGTCTCTCCTGTGCACCCCTCTCCTGTGCATCCCTCACCTGTGCACCTCCCTTCTGTGCACCTCCCTCCTGTGCCGCCCTCTCCTGTGCCCCCCTCTCCTGTGCCCCCTCTCCTGTCCACGCGTCTCCCGTGCACCCCGCTCCTGTGCCCCTCTCTCCTGTGCACCTCTCTCCTGTGCCCCTCTCCCCTGTATCCCTGTCCCCTGTTCAACTCCCTCCCCTTTGCTCCTCTCCCCTGTGCACCCCTCTCCTGTGCACCTCTCCCTTGTGCACCTCTCCCCTGTGCACCTCTCTCCTGCGCACCTCTCTCCAGTGCACCTTCCTCCTGTGCCCCTCTCCTGTGAACCTCCCTCCTGTGCCCCCCTCTCCTGTGCCGCTTCTCCTGTGCCCCTGCTCCTGTTTCCCTCTCTCCTCTGTACCCCCTCCTGTGCCCCTCTCTCCTGTGCCCCTCTCTCCAGTGCCCCTCTCTCCTGTGCTTCTCTTCTGTGCATCTCCCTCCTGTGCAACTCTCCTGTGCCCCCTCTCCTGTGCCCCCCTCTCCTCTGTACCCCTCTCCTGTGCCCCTCTCTCCTGTGCCCCCCTCTCCTGTGCCCCTCACTCCAGTGCCCCTCTCTCCTGTGCACCCCTCTCCTGTGCACCTCCCTCCTGTGCCCCTCTCCTGTGCACCTCCCTCCTGTGCCCCTCTCCTGTGCACCTCCCTCCTGTGCCCCTCTCCTGTGCAGCTCTCTCCTGTGCTTCTCTCCTGTGCTCCCCTCTCCTGTGCTCCCCTCTCCTGTGCTCCCCTCTGCTGTGCCCCTCTCCTGTGCTCCTTTCTCCTGTGCTCCTCTCTCCTGTGCTTCCCTCTCCTGTGCTCCTCTCTCCTGTGCCCCTCTCCTGTGGTCCTCCCCACTGTGATCCTCTCTCCTGTGATCCTCTCTCCTGTGCTCCTCTCTCTTGTGATCCTCTCTCCTGTGCCCTCTCTCCTGTGTCCCTCTGCTGTCCACCCTTCTCCCGTACACCCAACTCCTGTGCTTCTCTCCCCCGTTCACCTCCCTCCCCTGTGCTCCTCTCCCCTGTGCACCTCTCCCCTGTGCACCTCTCTCATGTCCCCTTCTCACCTATGCACCTCTCTCCAGTGCACCTCCCTCCTGTGCACCCCTCTCCTGTGCACCTCTCTCCTGTGCTTCTCTCCTGTGCACCCTTCTCCGGTGCACCTCCCTCCTGTGCACCCCTCTCCTGTGCACCTCTCTCCTGTGCTTCTCTTCTGTGAACCTCCCTCCTGTGCAACTCTCCTGAGCCCCCGTCTCCTGTGCCCCCTCTCCTGTGCCCCCTCTCCTGTGCCCCTCTCTACTCTGTACCCCTCTCCTGTGCCCCTCTCTCCTGTGCCCCTCTCTCCAGTGCCCCTCTCTCCTGTGCAACTCTCTCCTGTGCACCACTCTCTCCTGTGCAACTCTCTCCTGTGCACCTCTCTCCTGTGCACCTCCCTCCTGTGCACTTCTCTCTTGTGCCCCTCTCTCCTGTGCACCCCTCACCTGTGCACCTCCCTCCTGTGCACGTCCCTCCTGTGCACCTTCCTCCTGTGCACTTCTCTCCTGTGCACGTCTCTCCTGTGCACCCCTCTCCTGTGCCCCTTCTCCTGTCCACGCTTCTCCCGTGCACCCCGCTCCTGTGCCCCTCTCTCCTGTGCACCTCTCTCCTGTGCTCTAGTCTCCTGTGCACCTCTCTCCTGTGCACCCCGCTCCTGTGCAACTCTCTCCTGTGCACCTCTCTCCTGTGCCCCTCTCCCCTGTGTCCCTCTCCCCTGTTCAACTCCTTCCCCTGTGCTCCTCTCCCCTGTGCACCCCTCTCCTGTGCACCTCTCCCCTGTGCACCTCTCCCCTTGCACCTCTCTCCTGCGCACCTCTCTCCAGTGCACCTCCCTCCTGTGCCCCTCTCCTGTGAACCTCCCTCCTGTGCACCCCTCTCCTGTGCCCCTCTGCTGTGCAGTCCTCTCCTGTGCCCTCCTCTCCTGTGCCCCTTCTCCTGTGCCCCCTCTCCTGTTTCCCTCTCTCCTCTGTACCCCCTCCTGTGCCCCTCTCTCCTGAGCCCCTCTCTCCAGTGCCCCTCTCTCCAGTGCCCCTCTCCTGTGCCCCTCTCTCCTGTGCCCCTCTCGCCAGTGCCCCTCTCTCCTGTGCAACTCTCTCCTGTGCACCACTCTCTCCTGTGCAACTCTCTCCTGTGCACCACTCTCTCCTGTGCACCTCTCTCCTGTGCACCTCCCTGCTGTGCAATTCTCTCTTGTGCCCCTCTCTCCTGTGCCCCTCTGCCCCGTGCACCTCTCTCCTGTGCACCGCTCACCTGTGCACCCCTCACCTGTGCACCTCCCTCCTGTGCACGTCACTCCTGTGCACCTTCCTCCTGTGCACTTCTCTCCTGTGCACGTCTCTCCTGTGCACCCCTCTCCTGTGCATCCCTCACCTGTGCACCTCCCTTCTGTGCACCTCCCTCCTGTGCCGCCCTCTCCTGTGCCCCCCTCTCCTGTGTCCCCTCTCCTGTCCACGCGTCTCCCGTGCACCCCGCTCCTGTGTCCCTCTCTCCTGTGCACCTCTCTCCTGTGCCCCTCTCCCCTTTGTCCCTGTCCCCTGTAGAACTCCCTCCTCTTTGCTCCTCTCCCCTGTGCACCCCTCTCCTGTGCACCTCTCCCCTGTGCACCTCTCCCCTGTGCACCTCTCTCCTGCGCACCTCTCTCCAGTGCACCTCCCTCCTGTGCCCCTCTCCTGTGAACCTCCCTCCTGTGCCCCCCTCTCCTGTGCCCCTTCTCCTGTGCCCCCTCTCCTGTTTCCCTCTCTCCTCTGTACCCCCTCCTGTGCCCCTCTCTCCTGTGCCCCTCTCTCCAGTGCCCCTCTCTCCTGTGCTTCTCTTCTGTGCACCTCCCTCCTGTGCAACTCTCCTGTGCCCCCTCTCCTGTGCCCCCCTCTCCTCTGTGCCCCTCTCCTGTGCACCTCCCTCCTGTGCCCCTCTCCTGTGCAGCTCTCTCCTGTGCTCCCCTCTCCTGTGCTCCCCTCTCCTGTGCTCCCCTCTCCTGTGCTCCCCTCTGCTGTGCCCCTCTCCTGTGCTCCTCTCTCCTGTGCTCCTCTCTCCTGTGCTCCCCTCTCCTGTGCTCCCCTCTCCTGTGCTCCCCTCTCCTGTGCTCCGCTCTCATGTGCCCCTCTCCTGTGGTCCTCCCCGCTGTGATCCTATCTCCTGTGCCCCCTCTCCTCTGCCCCTCTCCTGTGCTCCTTTCTCCTGTGCTCCTCTCTCCTGTGCTTCCCTCTCCTGTGCTCCTCTCTCCTGTGCCCCTCTCCTGTGGTCCTCCCCACTGTGATCCTCTCTCCTGTGATCCTCTCTCCTGTGCTCCTCTCTCCTGTGATCCTCTCTCCTGTGCCCTCTCTCCTGTGCCCCTCTCCTGTGCACCCCTCTCCTGTGCCCCTCTCTCCTGTGTCCCCCTCCTGTCCACCCTTCTCCCGTACACCCAACTCCTGTGCTTCTCTCCCCTGTTCACCTCCCTCCCCTGTGATCCTCTCCCCTGTGCACCTCTCCCCTGTGCACCTCTCTCATGTCCCCTTCTCACCTATGCACCTCTCTCCAGTGCACCTCCCTCCTGTGCCCCTCTGCTGTGAACCTCCCTCCTGTGCACCCCTCTCTTGTGCCCCTCTCCTGTGCACCCCTCTCCTGTGCTTCTCTCCTGTGCACCCTTCTCCGGTGCACCTCCCTCCTGTGCACCCCTCTCCTGTGCACCTCTCTCCTGTGCTTCTCTTCTGTGAACCTCCCTCCTGTGCAACTCTCCTGTGCCCCCGTCTCCGGTGCCCCCTCTCCTGTGCCCCCTCTCCTGTGCCCCTCTCTACTCTGTACCCCTCTTCTGTGCCCCTCTCTCCTGTGCCCCTCTCTCCAGTGCCCCTCTCTCCTCTGCAACTCTTTCCTGTGCACCACTCTCTCCTGTGCACCTCTCTCCTGTGCACCACCCTCTCCTGTGCACCCCTCTCCTGTGCATCTCTCTCCTGTGCATTTCTCTCCTGTGCCCCTCTCTCCTGTGCAACTCTCTCCTGTGCACCACTCTCTCCTGTGCACCTCCCTCCTGTGCACTTCTCTCTTGTGCCCCTCTCTCCTGTGCCCCTCTCTCCAGTGCCCCTCTCTCCAGTGCCCCTCTCCTGTGCCCCTCTCTCCTGTGCCCCTCTCACCAATGCCCCTCTCTCCTGTGCAACTCTCTCCTGTGCACCACTCTCTCCTGTGCAACTCTCTCCTGTGCACCACTCTCTCCTGTGCACCTCTCTCCTGTGCACCTCCCTGCTGTGCAATTCTCTCTTGTGCCCCTCTCTCCTGTGCCCCTCTCTCCTATGCCCCTCTGCCCCGTGCACCTCTCTCCTGTGCACCGCTCACCTGTGCACCCCTCACCTGTGCACCTCTCTCCTGTGCACGTCCCTCCTGTGCACCTTCCTCCTGTGCACTTCTCTCCTGTGCACGTCTCTCCTGTGCACCCCTCTCCTGTGCATCCCTCACCTGTGCACCTCCCTTCTGTGCACCTCCCTCCTGTGCCCCCCTCTCCTGTGCCCCCCTCTCCTGTGCTCCCTCTCCTGTCCACGCTTCTCCCGTGCACCCCGCTCCTGTGCCCCTCTCTCCTGTGCACCTCTCTCCTGTGCTCTTGTCTCCTGTGCACCTCTCTCCTGTGCCCCTCTCCCCTGTGTCCCTCTCCCCTGTTCAACTCCTTCCCCTGTGCTCCTCTCCCCTGAGCACCCCTCTCCTGTGCACCTCTCCCCTTGCACCTCTCTCCTGTGCACCTCTCTCCTGTGCCCCTCTCCCCTGTGTTCCTCTCCCCTGTTCAACTCCTTCCCCTGTGCTCCTCTCCCCTGTGCACCTCTCCCCTGTGCACCTCTCTCCTGCGCACCTCTCTCCAGTGCACCTCCCTCCTGTTCCCCTCTCTTGTGAACCTCCCTCCTGTGCACCCCTCTCCTCTGCCCCTCTGCTGTGCAGACCTCTCCCGTGCACCCCTCTCCTGTGCACCTCTCTCCTGTGCTTCTCTTCTGTGAACCTCCCTCCTGTGCAATTCTCCTGTGCCCTCCTCTCCTGTGCCCCATCTCCTGTGCCCCCTCTCCTGTTTCCCTCTCTCCTCTGTACCCCCTCCTGTGCCCCTCTCTCCTGTGCCCCTCTCTCCTGTGCCCCACTCTCCAGTGCCCCTCTCTCCTGTGCTTCTCTTCTGTGCACCTCCCTCCTGTGCAACTCTCCTGTGCCCCCCTCTCCTGTGCCCCCTCTCCTGTGCCCCTCTCTCCTCTGTACCCCTCTCCTGTGCCCCTCTCTCCTGTGCCCCCCTCTCCTGTGCCCCTCTCTCCAGTGCCCCTCTCTCCTGTGCAGCCCTCTCCTGTGCAGCCCTCTCCTGTGCAACTCTCTCCTGTGCAACTCTCTCCTGTGCAGCACTCTCTCCTGTGCACCTCCCTCCTGTGCCCCTCTCCTGTGCACCTCCCTCCTGTGCCACTCTCCTGTGCACCTCCCTCCTGTGCCCCTCTCCTGTGCAGCTCTCTCCTGTGCTTCTCTCCTGTGCCCCTCTCCTGTGCACCACTCTCCTGTGCCCCCCTCTCCTGTGCTCCCCTCTCCTGTGCTCACCTCTCCTGTGCCCCTCTCCTGTGCTCCTCTCTCCTGTGCTCCCCTCTCCTGTGCTCCCCTCTCCTGTGCTCCCCTCTCCTGTGCTCCACTCTCCTGTGCCCCTCTCCTGTGATCCTCTCTCCTGTGCTCCTCTCTCCTGTGCTCCCCTCTCCTGTGCTCCCCTCTCCTGTGCTGCGCTCTTGTGTGCCCCTCTCCTGTGGTCCTCCCCGCTGTGATCCTATCTCCTGTGATCCTCTCTCCTGTGCTCCTCTCTCCTGTGATCCTCTCTCCTGTGCTCCCCTCTCCTGTGCTCCGCTCTCGTGTGCCCCTCTCCTGTGGTCCTCCCCACTGTGATACTATCTCCTGTGAACCCCTCTCCTGTGCTCCCCTCTCCTGTGCTCCCCACTTCTGTGCTCCTCTCTCCTGTGCTCCCCTCTCCTGTGCTCCTCTCTCCTGTGCTCCTCTCTCCTGTGCTCCCCTCTCCTGTGCTCCTCTCTCCTGTGCTCCTCTCTCCTGTGCTCCCCTCTCCTGTGCTCCCCTCTCCTGTGCTCCTCTCTCCTGTGCTCCCCTCTCCTGTGCTCCTCTCTCCTGTGCTCCCCTCTCCTGTGCTCCCCTCTCCTGTGCTCCTCTCTCCTGTGCCCCTCTCCTGTGCCCCTCTCCTGTGCTCCTCTCTCCTCTGCTCCCCTCTCCTGTGCTCCCCTCTCCTGTGCTCCTCTCTCCTGTGCCCCTCTGCTGTGGTCCTCCCCACTGTGATTCTCTCTCCTGTGATCCTCTCTCCTGTGCTCCTCTCTCCTGTGATCCTCTCTCCTGTGCCCTCTCTCCTGTGCCCCTCTCCTGTCCACCCTTCTCCCGTACACCCCACTCCTGTGCTTCTCTCCCCTGTGCACCTCTCCCCTGTGCACCTCTCTCATGTCCCCTTCTCTCCTATGCACCTCTCTCCAGTGCACCTCCCTCCTGTGCCCCTCTCCTGTGAATCTCCCTCCTGTACACCCCTCTCTTGTGCCCCTCTCCTGTGCACCCCTCTCCTGTGCTTCTCTGCTGAGCACCCTTCTCCGGTGCTCCTCCCTCCTGGGCACCCCCTCTCCTGTGCCCCTCTCTACTCTGTACCCCTCTCCTGTGCCCTGCTCTCCTGTGCCCCTCTCTCCAGTGCCCCTCTCTCCTGTGCAACTCTCTCCTGTGCACCACTCTCTCCTGTGCACCTCTCTCCTGTGCACCACCCTCTCCTGTGCACCCCTCTCCTGTGCACCTCCCTCCTGTGCACTTCTCTCCTGTGCCCCTCTCTCCTGTGCCCCTCTCTCCTGTGCCCCTCTGCCCTGTGCACCTCTCTCCTGTGCACCGCTCACCTGTGCAATCCTCACCTGTGCACCTCCGTCCTGTGCACCTCCCTCCTGTGCACCTTCCTCCTGTGCACTTCTCTCCTGTGCACCCCTCTCCTGTGCCCCCTCTCCTGTGCCCCTCTCTCCTCTGTACCCCTCTCCTCTGCCCCTCTCTCCTGTGCCCCTCTCTCCTGTGCCCCTCTCTCCTGTGCCCCCTCTCCTGTTTCCCTCTCTCCTCTGTACCCCCTCATGTGCCCCTCTCTCCTGTGCCCCACTCTCCAGAGCCTCTCTCACCTGTGCTTCTCTTCTGTGCACCTCCCTCCTGTGCAACTCTCCTGTGCCCCCCTCTCCTGTGCCCCCTCTCCTGTGCCCCCCTCTCCTCTGTACCCCTCTCCTGTGCCCCTCTCTCCTGTGCCCCCCTCTCCTGTGCCCCTCTCTCCTGTGCCCCCCTCTCCTGTGCCCCTCTCTCCTGTGCACCCCTCTCCTGCGCAACTCTCTCCTGTGCAACTCTCTCCTGTGCACCACTCTCTCCTGTGCAACTCCCTCCTGTGCCCCTCTCCTGTGCACCTCCCTCCTGTGCCCCTCTCCTGTGCACCTCCCTCCTGTGCCCCTCTCCTGTGCAGCTCTCTCCTGTGCTTCTCTCCTGTGCCCCTCTCCTGTGCTCCCCTCTCCTGTGCTCCCCTCTCCAGTGCTCCTCTCTCCTGTGAACCTCTCTCCTGTGCTCCCCTCTCCTGTGCTCCTCTCTCCTGTGCTCCTCTCTCCTGTGCTCCCCTCTCCTGTGCTCCCCTCTCCTGTGCTCCCCTCTCCTGTGCTCCCCTCTCCTGTGCTGCTCTCTCCTGTGCCCCTCTCCTGTGCTCCTCTCTCCTGTGCTCCCCTCTCCTGTGCTCCTCTCTCCTGTGCTCCTCTCTCCTGTGCTCCTCTCTCCTGTGCTCCCCTCTCCTGTGCTCCGCTCTCCTGTGATCCTCTCTCCTGTGCTCCTCTCTCCTGTGATCCTCTCTCCTGTGCTCCCCTCTCCTGTGCTCCGCTCTCGTGTGCCCCTCTCCTGTGGTCCTCCCCGCTGTGATCCTATCTCCTGTGATCCCCTCTCCTGTGATCCCCTCTCCTGTGCTCCCCTCTCCTGTGCTCCTCTCTCCTGTGCCCCTCTCCTGTGCTCCTCTCTCCTGTGCTCCCCCCTCCTGTGCACCTCTCTCCTGTGCTCCTCTCTCCTGTGCTCCTCTCTCCTGTGCTCCCCTCTCCTGTGCTCCCCTCTCCTGTGCTCCTCTCTCCTGTGCCCCTCTCCTGTGCCCCTTCTCCTGTGCCCCCCTCCTGTGCTCCCCTCTCCTGTGCTCCTCTCTCCTGTGCCCCTCTCCTGTGGTCCTCCCCACTGTGATTCTCTCTCCTGTGATCCTCTCTCCTGTGCTCCTCTCTCCTGTGATCCTCTCTCCTGTGCCCTCTCTCCTGTGCCCCTCTCCTGTCCACCCTTCTCCCGTACACCCCACTCCTGTGCTTCTCTCCCCTGTTCACCTCCCTCCCCTGTGCTCCTCTCCCCTGTGCACCTCTCTCATGTCCCCTTCTCTCCTATGCACCTCTCTCCAGTGCACCTCCCTCCTGTGCCCCTCTCCTGTGCCCCTCTCCTGTGCACCCCTCTCCTGTGCTTCTCTCCTGTGCACCCTTCTCCGGTGCACCTCCCTCCTGTGCACCCCTCTCCTGTGCACCTCTCTCCTGTGCTTATCTTCTGTGAACCTCCCTCCTGTGCAACTCTCCTGTGCCACCCTCTCCTGTGGCCCATCTCCTGTGCCCCCTCTCCTGTGCCCCTCTCTACTCTGTACCCCTCTCCTGTGCCCCTCTCTCCTGTGCCCCTCTCTCCTGTGCCCCTCTCTCCAGTGCCCCTCTCTCCTGTGCTACTCTCTCCTGTGCACCACTCTCTCCTGTGCACCCCTCTCCTGTGCACCTCTCTCCTGTGCACTTCTCTCCTGTGCCCCTCTCTCCTGTGCAACTCTCTCCTGTGCACCACTCTCTCCTGTGCAACTCTCTCCTGTGCACCACTCTCTCCTGTGCACCTCTCTCCTGTGCACTTCTCCCCTGTGCACCTCCCTCCTGTGCTTCTCTTCTGTGAACCTCCCTCCTGTGCAATTCTCCTGTGCCCTCCTCTCCTGTGCCCCTTCTCCTGTGCCCCCTCTCCTGTTTCCCTCTATCCTCTGTACCCCCTCCTGTGCCCCTCTCTCCTGTGCCCCTCTCTCCAGTGCCCCTCTCTCCTGTGCTTCTCTTCTGTGCACCTACCTCCTGTGCAACTCTCCTGTGCCCCCCTCTCCTGTGCCCCCTCTCCTGTGCCCCTCCCTCCTCTGTACCCCTCTCCTGTGCCCCTCTCTCCTGTGCCCCCCTCTCCTGTGCAGCCCTCTCCTGTGCAACTCTCTCCTGTGCAGCACTCTCTCCTGTGCACCTCCCTCCTGTGCCCCTCTCCTGTGCACCTCCCTCCTGTGCCACTCTCCTGTGCACCTCCCTCCTGTGCCCCTCTCCTGTGCAGCTCTCTCCTGTGCTTCTCTCCTGTGCCCCTCTCCTGTGCTCCCCTCTCCTATGCTCCCCTCTCCTGTGCTCCCCTCTCCTGTGCTCACCTCTCCTGTGCCCCTCTCCTGTGCTCCTCTCTCCTGTGCTCCCCTCTCCTGTGCCCCTCTCCTGTGATCCTCTCTCCTGTGCTTCTCTCCTCTGTGCTCCCCTCTCCTGTGCACCCCTCTCCTGTGCTCTGCTCTTGTGTGCCCCTCTCCTGTGGCCCTCCCCGCTGTGATCCTATCTCCTGTGATCCCCTCTCCTGTGCTCCCCTCTCCTGTGCTCCCCACTCCTGTGCTCCTCTCTCCTGTGCCCCTCTCCTGTGCTCCTCTCTCCTGTGCCCCTCTCCTGTGCCCCCTCTCCTGTGCCCCTCTCCTGCGCCCCTCTCTCCTGTGCTCCCCTCTCCTGTGCTCCTCTCTCCTGTGCCCCTCTCCTGTGGTCCTCCCCACTGTGATTCTCTCTCCTGTGATCCTCTCTCCTGTGCTCCTCTCTCCTGTGATCCTCTCTCCTGTGCCCTCTCTCCTGTGCCCCTCTCCTGTCCACCCTTCTCCCGTACACCCCACTCCTGTGCTTCTCTCCCCTGTTCACCTCCCTCCCCTGTGCTCCTCTCCCCTGTGCACCTCTCCCCTGTGCACCTCTCTCATGTCCCCTTCTCTCCTATGCAGCTCTCTCCAGTGCACCACCCTCCTGTGCCCCTCTCCTGTGCCCCTCTCCTGTGCACCCCTCTCCTGTGCTTCTCACCTGTGCACCCTTCTTCGGTGCACCACCCTCCTGTGTACCCCTTTCCTGTGCACCTCTCTCCTGTGCTTATCTTCTGTGAACATCCCTCCTGTGCAACCCTCCTGTGCCACCCTCTCCTGTGGCCCATCTCCTGTGCCCCCTCGCCTGTGCCCCTCTCTACTCTGTACCCCTCTCCTGTGCCCCTCTCTCCTGTGCCCCTCTCTCCAGTGCCCCTCTCTCCTGTGCTTCTCTTCTGTACACCTCCCTCCTGTGCAACTCTCCTGTGCCCCCCTCTCCTGTGCCCCCTCTCCTGTGCCCCTCTCTCCTCTGTACCCCTCTCCTGTGCCCCTCTCCCCTGTGCCTCCCTCTCATGTGCCCCTCTCTCCTGTGCCCCCCTCTCCTGTGCCCCTCTCTCCTGTGCACCCCTCTCCTGTGCAACTCTCTCCTGTGCAACTCTCTCCTGTGCACAACTCTCTCCTGTGCACCTCCCTCCTGTGCCCCTCTCCTGTGCACCTCCCTCCTGTGCCCCTCTCCTGTGCACCTCCCTCCTGTGCCCCTCTCCTGTGCAGCTTTCTCCTGTGCTTCTCTCCTGTGCCCCTCTCCTGTGCTCCCCTCTCCTGTGCTCCCCTCTCCAGTGCTCCTCTCTCCTGTGCTCCTCTCTCCTGTGCTCCTCTCTCCTGTGATCCCCTCTCCTGTGCTCCCCTCTCCTGTGCTCCTCTCTCCTGTGCTCCTCTCTCCTGTGCGCCCCTCTCCTGTGATCCTCTCTCCTGTGATCCTCTCTCCTGTGCTCCCCTCTCCTGTGCTCCGCTCTCGTGTGCCCCTCTCCTGTGGTCCTCCCCGCTGTGATCCTATCTCCTGTGATCCCCTCTCCTGTGCACCCCTCTCCTGTGCTCCTCTCTCCTGTGCTCCTCTCTCCTGTGCCCCTGTCCTGTGCTCCTCTCTCCTGTGCTCCTCTCTCCTGTGCTCCTCTGTCCTGTGCTCCTCTCTCCTGTGCTCCCCTCTCCTGTGCTCCTCTCTTCTGTGCCCCTCTCCTGTGCCCCTTCTCCTGTGCCCCTCTCCTGTGCTCCCCTCTCCTGTGCTCCTCTCTCCTGTGCCCCTCTCCTGTGGTCCTCCCCACTGTGATTCTCTCTCCTGTGATCCTCTCTCCTGTGCCCTCTCTCCTGTGCCCCTCTCCTGTCCACCCTTCTCCCGTACACCCCACTCCTGTGCTTCTCTCCCCTGTTCACCTCCCTCCCCTGTGCTCCTCTCCCCTGTGCAACTCTCTCATGTCCCCTTCTCTCCTATGCACCTCTCTCCAGTGCACCTCCCTCCTGTGCCCCTCTCCTGTGCCCCTCTCCTGTGCACCCTTCTCCGGTGCACCTCCCTCCTGTGCACCCCTCTCCTGTGCACCTCTCTCCTGTGCTTATCTTCTGTGAACCTCACTCCTGTGCACTTCTCTCCTGTGCCCCTCTCTCCTGTGCAACTGTCTCCTGTGCACCACTCTCTCCTGTGCAACTCTCTCCTGTGCACCACTCTCTCCTGTGCACCTCTCTCCTGTGCACCTCCCTCCTGTGCACTTCTCTCTTGTGCCCCTCTCTCCTGTGCCCCTCTCTCCTGTGCCCCTCTGCCCGGTGCACCTCTCTCCTGTGCACCGCTCACCTGTACACCCCTCACCTGTGCACCTCCCTCCTGTGCACGTCCCTCCTGTGCACCTTCCTCCTGTGCACTTCTCTCCTGTGCACGCCTCTCCTGTGCACCCCTCTCCTGTGCATCCCTCACCTGTGCACCTCCCTTCTGTGCCGCCCTCTCCTGTGCCCCCCTCTCCTGTGCCCCCTCTCCTGTCCACGCGTCTCCCATGCACCCCGCTCCTGTGCCCCTCTCTCCTGTGCACCTCTCTCCTGTGCTCTTGTCTCCTTTGCACCTCTCTCCTGTGCACCCCGCTCCTGTGCAACTCTCTCCTGCGCACCTCTCTCCTGTGCCCCTCTCCCCTGTGTCCCTCTCCCCTGTTCAACTCCTTCCCCTGTGCTCCTCTCCCCTGTGCACCCCTCTCCTGTGCACCTCTCCCCTGTGCACCTCTCCCCTTGCACCTCTCTCCTGCGCACCTCTCTCCAGTGCACCTCCCTCCTGTGCCCCTCTCCTGTGAACCTCCCTCCTGTGCACCACTCTCCTGTGCCCCTCTGCTGTGCAGCCCTCTCCCGTGCACCCCTCTCCTGTGCACCTCTCTCCTGTGCTTCTCTTCTGTGAACCTCCCTCCTGTGCAATTCTCCTGTGCCCTCCTCTCCTGTGCCCCTTCTCCTGTGCCCCCTCTCCTGTTTCCCATCTCTACTCTGTACCCCCTCCTGTGCCCCTCTCTCCTGTGCCCCTCTCTCCAGTGCCCCTCTCTCCTGTGCTCTCTTCTGTGCAGCTCCTCCTGTGCAACTCTCCTGTGCCCCCCTCTCCTGTGCCCCCTCTCCTGTGCCCCTCTCTCCTCTGTGCCCCTCTCTCCTGTGCCCTCTCTCTGTGCCCCCCCTCTCCTGTGCCCCTCTCTCCAGTGCCCCTCTCCCCTGTGCAGCCCTCTCCTGTGCAACTCTCTCCTGTGCAACTCTCTCCTGTGCAGCAATCTCACCTGTGCACCTCCCTCCTGTGCCCCTCTCCTGTGCACCTCCCTCCTGTGCCCCTCTCCTGTGCACCTCCCTCCTGTGCCCCTCTCCTGTGCAGCTCTCTCCTGTGCTTCTCTCCTGTGACCCTCTCCTGTGCTCCCCTCTCCTGTGCTCCCCTCTCCTGTGGCTCCCCTCACCTGTGCTCCTCTCTCCTGTGCTCCCCTCTCCTGTGCTCCCCTCTCCTGTGCTCCCCTCTCCTGTGCCCCTCTACTGTGATCCTCTCTCCTGTGCTCCTCTCTCCTGTGCCTCCCCTCTCCTGTGCTCCCCTCTCCTGTGCTCTGCTCTTGTGTGCCCCTCTCCTGTGGTCCTCCCCGCTGTGATCCTATCTCCTGTGATCCTCTCTCCTGTGCTCCTCTCTCCTGTGATTCTCTCTCCTGTGCTCCCCTCTCCTCTGCTCCGCTCTCGTGTGCCCCTCTCCTGTGGTCCTCCCCACTGTGATCCTATCTCCTGTGATCCCCTCTCCTGTGCTCCCCTCTCCTGTGCTCCCCTCTCCTGTGCTCCTCTCTCCTGTGCTCCTCTCTCCTGTGCTCCCCTCTCCTGTGCTCCTCTCTCCTGTGCTCCTCTCTCCTGTGCCGCCCTCTCCTGTGCTCCCCTCTCCTGTGCTCCTCTCTCCTGTGCCCCTCTCCTGTGCCCCCTCGTCCTGTGCCCCTCTCCTGTGCTCCTCTCTCCTGTGCTCCCCTCTCCTGTGCTCCTCTCTCCTGTGCCCTTCTTCTGTGGTCCTCCGCCACTGTGATTCTCTCTCCTGTGATCCTCTCTCCTGTGCTCCTCTCTCCTGTGATCCTCTCTCCTGTGCCTTCTCATTGTCCTTCCTCTCCTGTCCACCCTTCTCCCGTACACCCCACTCCTGTGCTCCTCTCCCCTGTGCACCTCTCCCATGTGCACTCTCTCATGTCCCCTTCTCTCCTATGCACTCTCTCCAGTGCACCTCCCTCCTGTGCCCCACTCCTGTGAACCTCCTCCTGTACACCCCTCTCTTGTGCCCCTCTCCTGTGCACCCCTCTCCTGTGCTTCTTCTCCTGTGCACCCTTCTCCAGTGCACCTCCCTCCTGGGCACCCCTCTCCTGTGCCCCCTCTCCTGGCCACGCTTCTCCCGTACACCCCGCTCCTGTGCCCCTCTCTCCTGTGCACCTCTCTCCTGTGCTCTTGTCTCCTGTGCACCTCTCTCCGGTGCACCCCGCTCCTGTGCACCTCTCTCCTGTGCACCTCTCTCCTGTGCCCCTCTCCCCTGTGTCCCTCTCCCCTGTTCACCTCCCCTCCCCTGTGCTCCTCTCCCCTGTGCACCCCTCCCCTGTGCTCCTCTCCCCTGTGCACCCCTCCCCTGTGCGCCTCTCCCCTGTGCACCCCTCCTGTGCACCCCTCCCCTGTGCGCCTCTCCCCTGTGCACCCCCTCCCCTGTGCGCCTCTCTCCTGCGCACCTTCTCTCCAGTGCACCTCCCTCCTGTGCCCCTCTCCTGTGAGCCTCCCTCTGTGCACCCCTCTCCTGTGCCACTCTCCTGTGCAACCCTCTCCCGTGCACCCCTCTCCTCTGCACCTCTCCCCTGTGCTTCTCCTCTGTGAAACCTCCCTCCTGTGCAACTCTCCTGTGCCCCCCCTCTCCTGTGCCCCTTCTCCTGTGCCCCCCTCCTGTTTCCCTCTCTCCTCTGTACCACCTCCTGTGCCCCTCCTCTCCATGTGCCCCTCTCTCCAGTGCCCTCTCTCCTGTGCTTCTCTTCTGTGCACCTCACTCCTGTGCAACTCTCCTGTGCCCCCTCTCCTGTGCCCCCCTCTCCTGTGCCCCCTCTCCTGTGCCCCTCTCTCCTCTGTACCCCTCTCCTGTGCCCCTCTCTCCTGTGCCCCTCTCTCCTGTGCCCCTCTCTCCAGTGCCCCTCTCTCCTGTGCCCCCTCTCCTGTTTCCCTCTCTCCTCTGTACCCTCTCCTGTGCCCCTCTCTCCTGTGCCCCTCTCTCCAGTGCCCCTCTCTCCTGTGCTTCTCTTCTGTGCACCTCCCTCCTGTGCAACTCTCCTGTGCCCCCCTCTCCTGTGCCCCCTCTCCTGTGCCCCTCTCTCCTCTGTACCCCTCTCCTGTGCCCCTCTCTCCTGTGCCCCCCGCTCCTGTGCCCCCCTCTCCTGTGCCCCTCTCTCCAGTGCCCCTCTCTCCTGTGCACCCCTCTCCTGTGCAACTCTCTCCTGTGCAACTCTCTCCTGTGCACCACTCTCTCCTGTGCACCTCCCTCCTGTGCCCCTCTCCTGTGCACCTCCCTCCTGTGCCCCTCTCCTGTGCACCTCCCTCCTGTGCAGCTCTCTCCTGTGCTTCTCTCCTGTGCCCCTCTCCTGTGCTCCCCTCTCCTGTGCTCCCCTCTCCAGTGCTCCTCTCTCCTGTGATCCTCTCTCCTGTGCCCCTCTCCTGTGCTCCCCTCTCCTGTGCTCCCCTCTCCTGTGCTCCTCTCTCCTGTGATCCTCTCTCCTGTGATCCTCTCTCCTGTGCTCCTCTCTCCTGTGATCCTCTCTCCTGTGCGCCCCTCTCCTGTGCTCCGCTCTCGTGTGCCCCTCTCCTGTGGTCCTCCCCGCTGTGATCCTATCTCCTGTGATCCCCTCTCCTGTGCACCCCTCTCCTGTGCTCCCCTCTCCTGTGCTCCTCTCTCCTGTACCCCTCTCCTGTGCTCCTCTCTCCTGTGCTCCACTCTCCTGTGCTCCTCTCTCCTGTGCTCCTCTCTCCTGTGCTCCCCTCTCCTGTGCACCCCTCTCCTGTGCTCCTCTCTCCTGTGCCCCTCTCCTGTGCCCCTTCTCCTGTGCCCCTCTCCTGTGCTCCCCTCTCCTGTGCTCCTCTCTCCTGTGCCCCTCTCCTGTGGTCCTCCCCACTGTGATTCTCTCTCCTGTGATCCTCTCTCCTGTGCTCCTCTCTCCTGTGATCCTCTCTCCTGTGCCCTCTCTCCTGTGCCCCTCTCCTGTCCATCCTTCTCCCGTACACCCCACTCCTGTGCTTCTCTCCCCTGTTCACCTCCCTCCCCTGTGCTCCTCTCCCCTGTGCACCTCTCCCCTGTGCACCTCTCTCATGTCCCCTTCTCTCCTTTGCACCTCTCTCCAGTGCACCTCCCTCCTGTGCCCCTCTCCTGTGCCGCTCTCCTGTGCACCCCTTTCCTGTGCTTCTCTCCTCTGCACCCTTCTCCGTTGCACCTCCCTCCTGTGCACCCCTCTGCTGTGCACCTCTCTCCTGTGCTTATCTTCTGTGAACCTCCCTCCTGTGCAACTCTCCTGTGCCACCCTCTCCTGTGGCCCCTCTCCTGTGTCCCCTCTCCTGTGCCCCTCTCTACTCTGTTCCCCTCTCCTGTCCCCCTCTCTCCTGTGCCCCTCTCTCCTGTGCCCCTCTCTCCGGTGCCCCTCTCTCCTGTGCAACTCTGTCCTTAGCACCACTCTCTCCTGTGCACCTCTCTCCTGTGCACTTCTCTCCTGTGCCCCTCTCTCCTGTGCCCCTCTCTCCTGTGCCCCTCTGCCCTGTGCACCTCTCTCCTGTGCACCGCTCACCTGTGCACCCCTCACCTGTGCACCTCCGTCCTGTGCACCTCCCTCCTGTGCACCTTCCTCCTGTGTACTTCTCTCCTGTGCATGTCTCTCCTGTGCACCCCTCTCCTGTGCAACCCTCACCTGTGCACCTCCCTCCTGTGCAGCTCCAGCCTGTGCCTTCCTCTCCTGTGCCCCCCTCTCCTGTGCCCCCTCTCCTGTCCACACTTCTCCCGTACACCCCGCTCCTGTGCCCCTCTCTCCTGTGCACCTCTCTCCTGTGCTCTTGTCTCCTGTGCACCTCTCTCCGGTGCACCCCACTCCTGTGCAACTCTCTCCTGTGCACCTCTCTCCTGTGCCCCTCTCCCCTGTGTCCCTCTCCCCTGTTCACCTCCCTCCCCTGTGCTCCTCTCCCCTGTGCACCCCTCCCCTGTGCTCCTCTCCCCTGTGCACCCCTCCCCTGTGCGCCTCTCCCCTGTGCACCCCTCCCCTGTGCACCCCTCCCCTGTGCACCTCTCCCCTGTGCACCCCTCCCCTGTGCGCCTCTCTCCTGCGCACCTCTCTCCAGTGCACCTCCCTCCTGTGCCCCTCTCCTGTGAGCCTCCCTCCTGTGCACCCCTCTCCTGTGCCACTCTCCTGTGCACCCCTCTCCCGTGCACCCCTCTGCTGTGCACCTCTCTCCTGTGCTTATCTTCTGTGAACCTCCCTCCTGTGCAACTCTCCTGTGGCACCCTCTCCTGTGGCCCCTCTCCTGTGTCCCCTCTCCTGTGCCCCTCTCTGCTCTGTACCCCTCTCCTGTCCCCCTCTCTCCTGTGCCCCTCTCTCCTGTGCCCCTCTCTCCAGTGCCCCTCTCTCCTGTGCAACGCTGTCCTTAGCACCACTCTCTCCTGTGCACCTCTCTCCTGTGCCCCTCTCTCCTGTGCCCCTCTCTCCTGTGCCCCTCTGCCCTGTGCACCTCTCTCCTGTGCATCGCTCACCTGTGCACCCCTCACCTGTGCACCTCCGTCCTGTGCACCTCCCTCCTGTGCACCTTCCTCCTGTGTACTTCTCTCCTGTGCACGTCTCTCCTGTGCACCCCTCTCCTGTGCAACCCTCACCTGTGCACCTCCCTCCTGTGCAGCTCCATCCTGTGCCTTCCTCTCCTGTGCCCCCCTCTTCTGTGCTTCTCTCCCCTGTTCACCTCCCTCCCCTGTGCTCCTCTCCCCTGTGCACCTCTCTCATGTCCCCTTCTCTCCTATGCACCTCTCTCCAGTGCACCTCCCTCCTGTGCCCCTCTCCTGTGCCCCTCTCCTGTGCACCCCTCTCCTGTGCTTCTCTCCTGTGCACCCTTCTCCGGTGCACCTCCCTCCTGTGCACCCCTCTCCTGTGCACCTCTCTCCTGTGCTTATCTTCTGTGAACCTCACTCCTGTGCACTTCTCTCCTGTGCCCCTCTCTCCTGTGCAACTGTCTCCTGTGCACCACTCTCTCCTGTGCAACTCTCTCCTGTGCACCACTCTCTCCTGTGCACCTCTCTCCTGTGCACCTCCCTCCTGTGCACTTCTCTCTTGTGCCCCTCTCTCCTGTGCCCCTCTCTCCTGTGCCCCTCTGCCCGGTGCACCTCTCTCCTGTGCACCGCTCACCTGTACACCCCTCACCTGTGCACCTCCCTCCTGTGCACGTCCCTCCTGTGCACCTTCCTCCTGTGCACTTCTCTCCTGTGCACGTATCTCCTGTGCACCCCTCTCCTGTGCATCCCTCACCTGTGCACCTCCCTTCTGTGCCGCCCTCTCCTGTGCCCCCCTCTCCTGTGCCCACTCTCCTGTCCACGCGTCTCCCATGCACCCCGCTCCTGTGCCCCTCTCTCCTGTGCACCTCTCTCCTGTGCTCTTGTCTCCTTTGCACCTCTCTCCTGTGCACCCCGCTCCTGTGCAACTCTCTCCTGTGCACCTCTCTCCTGTGCCCCTCTCCCCTGTGTCCCTCTCCCCTGTTCAACTCCTTCCCCTGCGCTCCTCTCCCCTGTGCACCCCTCTCCTGTGCACCTCTCCCCTGTGCACCTCTCCCCTTGCACCTCTCTCCTGCGCACCTCTCTCCAGTGCACCTCCCTCCTGTGCCCCTCTCCTGTGAACCTCCCTCCTGTGCACCCCTCTCCTGTGCCCCTCTGCTGTGCAGCCCTCTCCCGTGCACCCCTCTCCTGTGCACCTCTCTCCTATGCTTCTCTTCTGTGAACCTCCCTCCTGTGCAATTCTCCTGTGCCCTCCTCTCCTGTGCCCCTTCTCCTGTGCCCCCTCTCCTGTTTCCCTCTCTCCTCTGTACCCCCTCCTGTGCCCCTCTCTCCTGTGCCCCTCTCTCCAGTGCCCCTCTCTCCTGTGCTTCTCTTCTGTGCAGCTCCCTCCTGTGCAACTCTCCTGTGCCCCCCTCTCCTGTGCCCCCTCTCCTGTGCCCCTCTCTCCTCTGTGCCCCTCTCTCCTGTGCCCCTCTCTCCTGTGCCCCCCTCTCCTGTGCCCCTCTCTCCAGTGCCCCTCTCTCCTGTGCAGCCCTCTCCTGTGCAACTCTCTCCTGTGCAACTCTCTCCTGTGCAGCAATCTCACCTGTGCACCTCCCTCCTGTGCCCCTCTCCTGTGCACCTCCCTCCTGTGCCCCTCTCCTGTGCACCTCCCTCCTGTGCCCCTCTCCTGTGCAGCTCTCTCCTGTGCTTCTCTCCTGTGCCCCTCTCCTGTGCTCCCCTCTCCTGTGCTCCCCTCTCCTGTGCTCCCCTCTCCTGTGCTCCTCTCTCCTGTGCTCCCCTCTCCTGTGCTCCCCTCTCCTGTGCTCCCCTCTCCTGTGCCCCTCTCCTGTGATCCTCTCTCCTGTGCTCCTCTCTCCTGTGCTCCCCTCTCCTGTGCTCCCCTCTCCTGTGCTCTGCTCTTGTGTGCCCCTCTCCTGTGGTCCTCCCCGCTGTGATCCTATCTCCTGTGATCCTATCTCCTGTGCTCCTCTCTCCTGTGATCCTCTCTCCTGTGCTCCCCTCTCCTCTGCTCCGCTCTCGTGTGCCCCTCTCCTGTGGTCCTCCCCACTGTGATCCTATCTCCTGTGATCCCCTCTCCTGTGCTCCCCTCTCCTGTGCTCCCCTCTCCTGTGCTCCTCTCTCCTGTGCTCCTCTCTCCTGTGCTCCCCTCTCCTGTGCTCCTCTCTCCTGTGCTCCTCTCTCCTGTGCCCCCCTCTCCTGTGCTCCCCTCTCCTGTCCTCCTCTCTCCTGTGCCCCTCTCCTGTGCCCCCTCTCCTGTGCCCCTCTCCTGTGCTCCTCTCTCCTGTGCTCCCCTCTCCTGTGCTCCTCTCTCCTGTGCCCCTCTTCTGTGGTCCTCCCCACTGTGATTCTCTCTCCTGTGATCCTCTCTCCTGTGCTCCTCTCTCCTGTGATCCTCTCTCCTGTGCCTTCTCTCCTGTGCCCCTCTCCTGTCCACCCTTCTCCCGTACACCCCACTCCTGTGCTCCACTCCCCTGTGCACCTCTCCCATGTGCACCTCTCTCATGTCCCCTTCTCTCCTATGCACCTCTCTCCAGTGCACCTCCCTCCTGTGCCCCTCTCCTGTGAACCTCCCTCCTGTACATCCCTCTCTTGTGCCCCTCTCCTGTGCACCCCTCTCCTGTGCTTCTCTCCTGTGCACCCTTCTCCAGTGCACCTCCCTCCTGGGCACCCCTCTCCTGTGCCCCCTCTCCTGGCCACGCTTCTCCCGTACACCCCGCTCCTGTGCCCCTCTCTCCTGTGCACCTCTCTCCTGTGCTCTTGTCTCCTGTGCACCTCTCTCCGGTGCACCCCGCTCCTGTGCACCTCTCTCCTGTGCACCTCTCTCCTGTGCCCCTCTCCCCTGTGTCCCTCTCCCCTGTTCACCTCCCTCCCCTGTGCTCCTCTCCCCTGTGCACCCCTCCCCTGTGCTCCTCTCCCCTGTGCACCCCTCCACTGTGCGCCTCTCCCCTGTGCACCCCTCCCCTGTGCACCCCTCCCCTGTGCGCCTCTCCCCTGTGCACCCCTCCCCTGTGCGCCTCTCTCCTGCGCACCTCTCTCCAGTGCACCTCCCTCCTGTGCCCCTCTCCTGTGAGCCTCCCTCCTGTGCACCCCTCTCCTGTGCCACTCTCCTGTGCACCCCTCTCCCGTGCACCCCTCTCCTGTGCACCTCTCTCCTGTGCTTCTCTTCTGTGAACCTCCCTCCTGTGCAACTCTCCTGTGCCCCCCTCTCCTGTGCCCCTTCTCCTGTGCCCCCTCTCCTGTTTCCCTCTCTCCTCTGTACCACCTCCTGTGCCCCTCTCTCCATGTGCCCCTCTCTCCAGTGCCCCTCTCTCCTGTGCTTCTCTTCTGTGCACCTCACTCCTGTGCAACTCTCCTGTGCCCCCCTCTCCTGTGCCCCCCTCTCCTGTGCCCCCTCTCCTGTGCCCCTCTCTCCTCTGTACCCCTCTCCTGTGCCCCTCTCTCCTGTGCCCCTCTCTCCTGTGCCCCTCTCTCCAGTGCCCCTCTCTCCTGTGCCCCCTCTCCTGTTTCCCTCTCTCCTCTGTACCCTCTCCTGTGCCCCACTCTCCTGTGCCCCTCTCTCCAGTGCCCCTCTCTCCTGTGCTTCTCTTCTGTGCACCTCCCTCCTGTGCAACTCTCCTGTGCCCCCCTCTCCTGTGCCCCCTCTCCTGTGCCCCTCTCTCCTCTGTACCCCTCTCCTGTGCCCCTCTCTCCTGTGCCCCCCGCTCCTGTGCCCCCCTCTCCTGTGCCCCTCTCTCCAGTGCCCCTCTCTCCTGTGCACCCCTCTCCTGTGCAACTCTCTCCTGTGCAACTCTCTCCTGTGCACCACTCTCTCCTGTGCACCTCCCTCCTGTGCCCCTCTCCTGTGCACCTCCCTCCTGTGCCCCTCTCCTGTGCACCTCCCTCCTGTGCAGCTCTCTCCTGTGCTTCTCTCCTGTGCCCCTCTCCTGTGCTCCCCTCTCCTGTGCTCCCCTCTCCAGTGCTCCTCTCTCCTGTGATCCTCTCTCCTGTGCCCCTCTCCTGTGCTCCCCTCTCCTGTGCTCCCCTCTCCTGTGCTCCTCTCTCCTGTGATCCTCTCTCCTGTGATCCTCTCTCCTGTGCTCCTCTCTCCTGTGATCCTCTCTCCTGTGCGCCCCTCTCCTGTGCTCCGCTCTCGTGTGCCCCTCTCCTGTGGTCCTCCCCGCTGTGATCCTATCTCCTGTGATCCCCTCTCCTGTGCACCCCTCTCCTGTGCTCCCCTCTCCTGTGCTCCTCTCTCCTGTACCCCTCTCCTGTGCTCCTCTCTCCTGTGCTCCCCTCTCCTGTGCTCCTCTCTCCTGTGCTCCTCTCTCCTGTGCTCCCCTCTCCTGCTGTGCACCCCTCTCCTGTGCTCCTCTCTCCTGTGCCCCTCTCCTGTGCCCCTTCTCCTGTGCCCCTCTCCTGTGCTCCCCTCTCCTGTGCTCCTCTCTCCTGTGCCCCTCTCCTGTGGTCCTCCCCACTGTGATTCTCTCTCCTGTGATCCTCTCTCCTGTGCTCCTCTCTCCTGTGATCCTCTCTCCTGTGCCCTCTCTCCTGTGCCCCTCTCCTGTCCACCCTTCTCCCGTACACCCCACTCCTGTGCTTCTCTCCCCTGTTCACCTCCCTCCCCTGTGCTCCTCTCCCCTGTGCACCTCTCCCCTGTGCACCTCTCTCATGTCCCCTTCTCTCCTATGCACCTCTCTCCAGTGCACCTCCCTCCTGTGCCCCTCTCCTGTGCCCCTCTCCTGTGCACCCCTTTCCTGTGCTTCTCTCCTGTGCACCCTTCTCCGTTGCACCTCCCTCCTGTGCACCCCTCTGCTGTGCACCTCTCTCCTGTGCTTATCTTCTGTGAACCTCCCTCCTGTGCAACTCTCCTGTGCCACCCTCTCCTGTGGCCCCTCCCCTGTGTCCCCTCTCCTGTGCCCCTCTCTACTCTGTACCCCTCTCCTGTCCCCCTCTCTCCTGTGCCCCTCTCTCCTGTGCCCCTCTCTCCAGTGCCCCTCTCTCCTGTGCAACTCTGTCCTTAGCACCACTCTCTCCTGTGCACATCTCTCCTGTGCACTTCTCTCCTGTGCCCCTCTCTCCTGTGCCCCTCTCTCCTGTGCCCCTCTGCCCTGTGCACCTCTCTCCTGTGCACTGCTCACCTGTGCACCCCTCACCTGTGCACCTCCGTCCTGTGCACCTCCCTCCTGTGCACCTTCCTCCTGTGTACTTCTCTCCTGTGCATGTCTCTCCTGTGCACCCCTCTCCTGTGCAACCCTCACCTGTGCACCTCCCTCCTGTGCAGCTCCATCCTGTGCCTTCCTCTCCTGTGCCCCCCTCTCCTGTGCCCCCTCTCCTGTCCACACTTCTCCCGTACACCCCGCTCCTGTGCCCCTCTCTCCTGTGCACCTCTATCCTGTGCTCTTGTCTCCTGTGCACCTCTCTCCGGTGCACCCCACTCCTGTGCAACTCTCTCCTGTGCACCTCTCTCCTGTGCCCCTCTCATCTGTGTCCCTCTCCCCTGTTCACCTCCCTCCCCTGTGCTCCTCTCCCCTGTGCACCCCTCCCCTGTGCTCCTCTCCCCTGTGCACCCCTCCCCTGTGCGCCTCTCCCCTGTGCACCCCTCCCCTGTGCACCCCTCCCCTGTGCGCCTCTCCCCTGTGCACCCCTCCCCTGTGCGCCTCTCTCCTGCGCACCTCTTTCCAGTGCACCTCCCTCCTGTGCCCCTCTCCTGTGAGCCTCCCTCCTGTGCACCCCTCTCCTGTGCCACTCTCCTGTGCACCCCTCTCCCTTGCACCCCTCTCCTGTGCACCTCTCTCCTGTGCTTCTCTTCTGTGAACCTCCCTCCTGTGCAACTCTCCTGTGCCCCCCTCTCCTGTGCCCCTTCTCCTGTGCCCCCTCTCCTGTTTCCCTCTCTCCTCTGTACCACCTCCTGTGCCCCTCTCTCCATGTGCCCCTCTCTCCAGTGCCCCTCTCTCCTGTGCTTCTCTTCTGTGCACCTCACTCCTGTGCAACTCTCCTGTGCCCCCCTCTCCTGTGCCCCCCTCTCCTGTGCCCCCTCTCCTGTGCCCCTCTCTCCTCTGTACCCCTCTCCTGTGCCCCTCTCTCCTGTGCCCCTCTCTCCTGTGCCCCTCTCTCCAGTGCCCCTCTCTCCTGTGCCCCCTCTCCTGTTTCCCTCTCTCCTCTGTACCCTCTCCTGTGCCCCTCTCTCCTGTGCCCCTCTCTCCAGTGCCCCTCTCTCCTGTGCTTCTCTTCTGTGCACCTCCCTCCTGTGCAACTCTCCTGTGCCCCCCTCTCCTGTGCCCCCTCTCCTGTGCCCCTCTCTCCTCTGTACCCCTCTCCTGTGCCCCTCTCTCCTGTGCCCCCCGCTCCTGTGCCCCCCTCTCCTGTGCCCCTCTCTCCAGTGCCCCTCTCTCCTGTGCACCCCTCTCCTGTGCAACTCTCTCCTGTGCAACTCTCTCCTGTGCACCACTCTCTCCTGTGCACCTCCCTCCTGTGCCCCTCTCCTGTGCACCTCCCTCCTGTGCCCCTCTCCTGTGCACCTCCCTCCTGTGCAACTCTCTCCTGTGCTTCTCTCCTGTGCCCCTCTCCTGTGCTCCCCTCTCCTGTGCTCCCCTCTCCAGTGCTCCTCTCTCCTGTGATCCTCTCTCCTGTGCTCCCCTCTCCTGTGCTCCCCTCTCCTGTGCTCCTCTCTCCTGTGATCCTCTCTCCTGTGATCCTCTCTCCTGTGCTCCTCTCTCCTGTGATCCTCTCTCCTGTGCGCCCCTCTCCTGTGCTCCGCTCTCGTGTGCCCCTCTCCTGTGGTCCTCCCCGCTGTGATCCTATCTCCTGTGATCCCCTCTCCTGTGCACCCCTCTCCTGTGCTCCCCTCTCCTGTGCTCCTCTCTCCTGTACCCCTCTCCTGTGCTCCTCTCTCCTGTGCTCCCCTCTCCTGTGCTCCGCTCTCCTGTGCTCCTCTCTCCTGTGCTCCCCTCTCCTGTGCACCCCTCTCCTGTGCTCCTCTCTCCTGTGCTCCTCTCTCCTGTGCTCCCCTCTCCTGTGCTCCCCTCTCCTGTGCTCTGCTCTTGTGTGCCCCTCTCCTGTGGTCCTCCCCGCTGTGATCCTATCTCCTGTGATCCTCTCTCCTGTGCTCCTCTCTCCTGTGATCCTCTCTCCTGTGCTCCCCTCTCCTCTGCTCCGCTCTCGTGTGCCCCTCTCCTGTGGTCCTCCCCACTGTGATCCTATCTCCTGTGATCCCCTCTCCTGTGCTCCCCTCTCCTGTGCTCCCCTCTCCTGTGCTCCTCTCTCCTGTGCTCCTCTCTCCTGTGCTCCCCTCTCCTGTGCTCCTCTCTCCTGTGCTCCTCTCTCCTGTGCCGCCCTCTCCTGTGCTCCCCTCTCCTGTGCTCCTCTCTCCTGTGCCCCTCTCCTGTGCCCCCTCTCCTGTGCCCCTCTCCTGTGCTCCTCTCTCCTGTGCTCCCCTCTCCTGTGCTCCTCTCTCCTGTGCCCCTCTTCTGTGGTCCTCCCCACTGTGATTCTCTCTCCTGTGATCCTCTCTCCTGTGCTCCTCTCTCCTGTGATCCTCTCTCCTGTGCCTTCTCTCCTGTGCCCCTCTCCTGTCCACCCTTCTCCCGTACACCCCACTCCTGTGCTCCTCTCCCCTGTGCACCTCTCCCATGTGCACCTCTCTCATGTCCCCTTCTCTCCTATGCACCCCTCTCCTGTGAACCTCCCTCCTGTACACCCCTCTCTTGTGCCCCTCTCCTGTGCACCCCTCTCCTGTGCTTCTCTCCTGTGCACCCTTCTCCAGTGCACCTCCCTCCTGGGCACCCCTCTCCTGTGCCCCCTCTCCTGGCCACGCTTCTCCCGTAAACCCCGCTCCTGTGCCCCTCTCTCCTGTGCACCTCTCTCCTGTGCTCTTGTCTCCTGTGCACCTCTCTCTGGTGCACCCCGCTCCTGTGCACCTCTCTCCTGTGCACCTCTCTCCTGTGCCCCTCTCCCCTGTGTCCCTCTCCCCTGTTCACCTCCCTCCCCTGTGCTCCTCTCCCCTGTGCACCCCTCCCCTGTACTCCTCTCCCCTGTGCACCCCTCCCGGTGCGCCTCTCCCCTGTGCACCCCTCCCCTGTGCACCCCTCCCCTGTGCGCCTCTCCCCTGTGCACCCCTCCCCTGTGCGCCTCTCTCCTGCGCACCTCTCTCCAGTGCACCTCCCTCCTGTGCCCCTCTCCTGTGAGCCTCCCTCCCGTGCACCCCTCTCCTGTGCACCTCTCTCCTGTGCTTCTCTTCTGTGAACCTCCCTCCTGTGCAACTCTCCTGTGCCCCCCTCTCCTGTGCCCCTTCTCCTGTGCCCCCTCTCCTGTTTCCCTCTCTCCTCTGTACCACCTCCTGTGCCCCTCTCTCCATGTGCCCCTCTCTCCAGTGCCCCTCTCTCCTGTGCTTCTCTTCTGTGCACCTCACTCCTGTGCAACACTCCTGTGCCCCCCTCTCCTGTGCCCCCCTCTCCTGTGCCCCCTCTCCTGTGCCCCTCTCTCCTCTGTACCCCTCTCCTGTGCCCCTCTCTCCTGTGCCCCTCTCTCCTGTGCCCCTCTCTCCAGTGCCCCTCTCTCCTGTGCCCCCTCTCCTGTTTCCCTCTCTCCTCTGTACCCTCTCCTGTGCCCCTCTCTCCTGTGCCCCTCTCTCCAGTGCCCCTCTCTCCTGTGCTTCTCTTCTGTGCACCTCCCTCCTGTGCAACTCTCCTGTGCCCCCCTCTCCTGTGCCCCCTCTCCTGTGCCCCTCTCTCCTCTGTACCCCTCTCCTGTGCCCCTCTCTCCTGTGCCCCCCGCTCCTGTGCCCCCCTCTCCTGTGCCCCTCTCTCCAGTGCCCCTCTCTCCTGTGCACCCCTCTCCTGTGCAACTCTCTCCTGTGCAACTCTCTCCTGTGCACCACTCTCTCCTGTGCACCTCCCTCCTGTGCCCCTCTCCTGTGCACCTCCCTCCTGTGCCCCTCTCCTGTGCACCTCCCTCCTGTGCAGCTCTCTCCTGTGCTTCTCTCCTGTGCCCCTCTCCTGTGCTCCCCTCTCCTGTGCTCCCCTCTCCAGTGCTCCTCTCTCCTGTGATCCTCTCTCCTGTGCCCCTCTCCTGTGCTCCCCTCTCCTGTGCTCCCCTCTCCTGTGCTCCTCTCTCCTGTGATCCTCTCTCCTGTGATCCTCTCTCCTGTGCTCCTCTCTCCTGTGATCCTCTCTCCTGTGTACTTCTCTCCTGTGCACGTCTCTCCTGTGCACCCCTCTCCTGTGCAACCCTCACCTGTGCACCTCCCTCCTGTGCAGCTCCATCCTGTGCCTTCCTCTCCTGTGCCCCCCTCTCCTGTGCCCCCTCTCCTGTCCACACTTCTCCCGTACACCCCGCTCCTGTGCCCCTCTCTCCTGTGCACCTCTCTCCTGTGCTCTTGTCTCCTGTGCACCTCTCTCCGGTGCACCCCACTCCTGTGCAACTCTCTCCTGTGCACCTCTCTCCTGTGCCCCTCTCCCCTGTTCACCTCCCTCCCCTGTGCTCCTCTCCCCTGTGCATCCCTCTCCTGTGCGCCTCTCCCCTGTGCACCTCTCTCCTGCGCACCTCTCTCCAGTGCACCTCCCTCCTGTGCCCCTCTCCTGTGAACCTCCCTCCTGTGCACCCCTCTCCTGTGCACCCCTCTCCTGTGCATCTCTCTCCTGTGCTTCTCTTCTGTGAACCTCCCTCCTGTGCAACTCTCCTGTGCCCCTCTCTCCAGTGCCCCTCTCTCCTGTGCTTCTCTTCTGTGCACCTCCCTCCTGTGCAACTCTCCTGTGCCCCCCTCTCCTGTGCCCCCTCTCCTGTGCCCCTCTCTCCTCTGTACCCCTCTCCTGTGCCCCTCTCTCCTGTGCCCCCCGCTCCTGTGCCCCCCTCTCCTGTGCCCCTCTCTCCAGTGCCCCTCTCTCCTGTGCACCCCTCTCCTGTGCAACTCTCTCCTGTGCAACTCTCTCCTGTGCACCACTCTCTCCTGTGCACCTCCCTCCTGTGCCCCTCTCCTGTGCACCTCCCTCCTGTGCCCCTCTCCTGTGCACCTCCCTCCTGTGCAACTCTCTCCTGTGCTTCTCTCCTGTGCCCCTCTCCTGTGCTCCCCTCTCCTGTGCTCCCCTCTCCAGTGCTCCTCTCTCCTGTGATCCTCTCTCCTGTGCTCCCCTCTCCTGTGCTCCCCTCTCCTGTGCTCCTCTCTCCTGTGATCCTCTCTCCTGTGATCCTCTCTCCTGTGCTCCTCTCTCCTGTGATCCTCTCTCCTGTGCGCCCCTCTCCTGTGCTCCGCTCTCGTGTGCCCCTCTCCTGTGGTCCTCCCCGCTGTGATCCTATCTCCTGTGATCCCCTCTCCTGTGCACCCCTCTCCTGTGCTCCCCTCTCCTGTGCTCCTCTCTCCTGTACCCCTCTCCTGTGCTCCTCTCTCCTGTGCTCCCCTCTCCTGTGCTCCGCTCTCCTGTGCTCCTCTCTCCTGTGCTCCCCTCTCCTGTGCACCCCTCTCCTGTGCTCCTCTCTCCTGTGCTCCTCTCTCCTGTGCTCCCCTCTCCTGTGCTCCCCTCTCCTGTGCTCTGCTCTTGTGTGCCCCTCTCCTGTGGTCCTCCCCGCTGTGATCCTATCTCCTGTGATCCTCTCTCCTGTGCTCCTCTCTCCTGTGATCCTTTCTCCTGTGCTCCCCTCTCCTCTGCTCCGCTCTCGTGTGCCCCTCTCCTGTGGTCCTCCCCACTGTGATCCTATCTCCTGTGATCCCCTCTCCTGTGCTCCCCTCTCCTGTGCTCCCCTCTCCTGTGCTCCTCTCTCCTGTGCTCCTCTCTCCTGTGCTCCCCTCTCCTGTGCTCCTCTCTCCTGTGCTCCTCTCTCCTGTGCCGCCCTCTCCTGTGCTCCCCTCTCCTGTGCTCCTCTCTCCTGTGCCCCTCTCCTGTGCCCCCTCTCCTGTGCCCCTCTCCTGTGCTCCTCTCTCCTGTGCTCCCCTCTCCTGTGCTCCTCTCTCCTGTGCCCCTCTTCTGTGGTCCTCCCCACTGTGATTCTCTCTCCTGTGATCCTCTCTCCTGTGCTCCTCTCTCCTGTGATCCTCTCTCCTGTGCCTTCTCTCCTGTGCCCCTCTCCTGTCCACCCTTCTCCCGTACACCCCACTCCTGTGCTCCTCTCCCCTGTGCACCTCTCCCATGTGCACCTCTCTCATGTCCCCTTCTCTCCTATGCACCCCTCTCCTGTGAACCTCCCTCCTGTACACCCCTCTCTTGTGCCCCTCTCCTGTGCACCCCTCTCCTGTGCTTCTCTCCTGTGCACCCTTCTCCAGTGCACCTCCCTCCTGGGCACCCCTCTCCTGTGCCCCCTCTCCTGGCCACGCTTCTCCCGTAAACCCCGCTCCTGTGCCCCTCTCTCCTGTGCACCTCTCTCCTGTGCTCTTGTCTCCTGTGCACCTCTCTCTGGTGCACCCCGCTCCTGTGCACCTCTCTCCTGTGCACCTCTCTCCTGTGCCCCTCTCCCCTGTGTCCCTCTCCCCTGTTCACCTCCCTCCCCTGTGCTCCTCTCCCCTGTGCACCCCTCCCCTGTACTCCTCTCCCCTGTGCACCCCTCCCGGTGCGCCTCTCCCCTGTGCACCCCTCCCCTGTGCACCCCTCCCCTGTGCGCCTCTCCCCTGTGCACCCCTCCCCTGTGCGCCTCTCTCCTGCGCACCTCTCTCCAGTGCACCTCCCTCCTGTGCCCCTCTCCTGTGAGCCTCCCTCCTGTGCACCCCTCTCCTGTGCCACTCTCCTGTGCACCCCTCTCCCGTGCACCCCTCTCCTGTGCACCTCTCTCCTGTGCTTCTCTTCTGTGAACCTCCCTCCTGTGCAACTCTCCTGTGCCCCCCTCTCCTGTGCCCCTTCTCCTGTGCCCCCTCTCCTGTTTCCCTCTCTCCTCTGTACCACCTCCTGTGCCCCTCTCTCCATGTGCCCCTCTCTCCAGTGCCCCTCTCTCCTGTGCTTCTCTTCTGTGCACCTCACTCCTGTGCAACACTCCTGTGCCCCCCTCTCCTGTGCCCCCCTCTCCTGTGCCCCCTCTCCTGTGCCCCTCTCTCCTCTGTACCCCTCTCCTGTGCCCCTCTCTCCTGTGCCCCTCTCTCCTGTGCCCCTCTCTCCAGTGCCCCTCTCTCCTGTGCCCCCTCTCCTGTTTCCCTCTCTCCTCTGTACCCTCTCCTGTGCCCCTCTCTCCTGTGCCCCTCTCTCCAGTGCCCCTCTCTCCTGTGCTTCTCTTCTGTGCACCTCCCTCCTGTGCAACTCTCCTGTGCCCCCCTCTCCTGTGCCCCCTCTCCTGTGCCCCTCTCTCCTCTGTACCCCTCTCCTGTGCCCCTCTCTCCTGTGCCCCCCGCTCCTGTGCCCCCCTCTCCTGTGCCCCTCTCTCCAGTGCCCCTCTCTCCTGTGCACCCCTCTCCTGTGCAACTCTCTCCTGTGCAACTCTCTCCTGTGCACCACTCTCTCCTGTGCACCTCCCTCCTGTGCCCCTCTCCTGTGCACCTCCCTCCTGTGCCCCTCTCCTGTGCACCTCCCTCCTGTGCAGCTCTCTCCTGTGCTTCTCTCCTGTGCCCCTCTCCTGTGCTCCCCTCTCCTGTGCTCCCCTCTCCAGTGCTCCTCTCTCCTGTGATCCTCTCTCCTGTGCCCCTCTCCTGTGCTCCCCTCTCCTGTGCTCCCCTCTCCTGTGCTCCTCTCTCCTGTGATCCTCTCTCCTGTGATCCTCTCTCCTGTGCTCCTCTCTCCTGTGATCCTCTCTCCTGTGTACTTCTCTCCTGTGCACGTCTCTCCTGTGCACCCCTCTCCTGTGCAACCCTCACCTGTGCACCTCCCTCCTGTGCAGCTCCATCCTGTGCCTTCCTCTCCTGTGCCCCCCTCTCCTGTGCCCCCTCTCCTGTCCACACTTCTCCCGTACACCCCGCTCCTGTGCCCCTCTCTCCTGTGCACCTCTCTCCTGTGCTCTTGTCTCCTGTGCACCTCTCTCCGGTGCACCCCACTCCTGTGCAACTCTCTCCTGTGCACCTCTCTCCTGTGCCCCTCTCCCCTGTTCACCTCCCTCCCCTGTGCTCCTCTCCCCTGTGCATCCCTCTCCTGTGCGCCTCTCCCCTGTGCACCTCTCTCCTGCGCACCTCTCTCCAGTGCACCTCCCTCCTGTGCCCCTCTCCTGTGAACCTCCCTCCTGTGCACCCCTCTCCTGTGCCCCTCTCTCCAGTGCCCCTCTCTCCTGTGCTTCTCTTCTGTGCACCTCCCTCCTGTGCAACTCTCCTGTGCCCCCCTCTCCTGTGCCCCCTCTCCTGTGCCCCCTCTCCTGTGCCCCTCTCTCCTCTGTACCCCTCTCCTGTGCCACTCTCTCCTGTGCCCCTCTCTCCTGTGCCCCTCTCTCCAGTACCCATCTCTCCTGTGCCCCTCTCTCCAGTGCCCCTCTCTCCTGTGCCCCCTCTCCTGTTTCCCTCTCTCCTCTGTACCCTCTCCTGTGCCCCTCTCTCCTGTGCCCCTCTCTCCAGTGCCCCTCTCTCCTGTGCTTCTCTTCTGTGCACCTCCCTCCTGTGCAACTCTCCTGTGCCCCCCTCTCCTGTGCCCCCTCTCCTGTGCCCCTCTCTCCTCTGTACCCCTCTCCTGTGCCCCTCTCTCCTGTGCCCCCCGCTCCTGTGCCCCCCTCTCCTGTGCCCCTCTCTCCAGTGCCCCTCTCTCCTGTGCACCCCTCTCCTGTGCAACTCTCTCCTGTGCAACTCTCTCCTGTGCACCACTCTCTCCTGTGCACCTCCCTCCTGCGCCCCTCTCCTGTGCACCTCCCTCCTGTGCCCCTCTCCTGTGCACCTCCCTCCTGTGCAGCTCTCTCCTGTGCTTCTCTCCTGTGCCCCTGTCCTGTGCTCCCCTCTCCTGTGCTCCCCTCTCCAGTGCTCCTCTCTCCTGTGATCCTCTCTCCTGTGCCCCTCTCCTGTGCTCCCCTCTCCTGTGCTCCTCTCTCCTGTGATCCTCTCTCCTGTGATCCTCTCTCCTGTGCTCCTCTCTCCTGTGATCCTCTCTCCTGTGCGCCCCTCTCCTGTGCTCCGCTCTCGTGTGCCCCTCTCCTGTGGTCCTCCCCGCTGTGATCCTATCTCCTGTGATCCCCTCTCCTGTGCACCCCTCTCCTGTGCTCCCCTCTCCTGTGCTCCTCTCTCCTGTACCCCTCTCCTGTGCTCCTCTCTCCTGTGCGCCCCTCTCCTGTGCTCCTCTCTCCTGTGCTTCTCTCTCCTGTGCTCCCCTCTCCTGTGCACCCCTCTCCTGTGCTCCTCTCTCCTGTGCCCCTCTCCTGTGCCCCTTCTCCTGTGCCCCTCTCCTGTGCTCCCCTCTCCTGTGCTCCTCTCTCCTGTGCCCCTCTCCTGTGGTCCTCCCCACTGTGATTCTCTCTCCTGTGATCCTCTCTCCTGTGCTCCTCTCTCCTGTGATCCTCTCTCCTGTGCCCTCTCTCCTGTGCCCCTCTCCTGTCCACCCTTCTCCCGTACACCCCACTCCTGTGCTTCTCTCCCCTGTTCACCTCCCTCCCCTGTGCTCCTCTCCCCTGTGCACCTCTCCCCTGTGCACCTCTCTCATGTCCCCTTCTCTCCTATGCACCTCTCTCCAGTGCACCTCCCTCCTGTGCCCCTCTCCTGTGCCCCTCTCCTGTGCACCCCTTTCCTGTGCTTCTCTCCTGTGCACCCTTCTCCGTTGCACCTCCCTCCTGTGCACCCCTCTGCTGTGCACCTCTCTCCTGTGCTTATCTTCTGTGAACCTCCCTCCTGTGCAACTCTCCTGTGCCACCCTCTCCTGTGGCCCCTCTCCTGTGTCCCCTCTCCTGTGCCCCTCTCTACTCTGTACCCCTCTCCTGTCCCCCTCTCTCCTGTGCCCCTCTCTCCTGTGCCCCTCTCTCCAGTGCCCCTCTCTCCTGTGCAACTCTGTCCTTAGCACCACTCTCTCCTGTGCACCTCTCTCCTGTGCCCCTCTGCCCTGTGCACCTCTCTCCTGTGCACCGCTCACCTGTGCACCCCTCACCTGTGCACCTCCGTCCTGTGCACCTCCCTCCTGTGCACCTTCCTCCTGTGTACTTCTCTCCTGTGCATGTCTCTCCTGTGCACCCCTCTCCTGTGCAACCCTCACCTGTGCACCTCCCTCCTGTGCAGCTCCATCCTGTGCCTTCCTCTCCTGTGCCCCCCTCTCCTGTGCCCCCTCTCCTGTCCACACTTCTCCCGTACACCCCGCTCCTGTGCCCCTCTCTCCTGTGCACCTCTCTCCTGTGCTCTTGTCTCCTGTGCACCTCTCTCCGGTGCACCCCACTCCTGTGCAACTCTCTCCTGTGCACCTCTCTCCTGTGCCCCTCTCCCCTGTGTCCCTCTCCCCTGTTCACCTCCCTCCCCTGTGCTCCTCTCCCCTGTGCACCCCTCCCCTGTGCTCCTCTCCCCTGTGCACCCCTCCCCTGTGCGCCTCTCCCCTGTGCACCCCTCCGCTGTGCACCCCTCCCCTGTGCGCCTCTCCCCTGTGCACCCCTCCCCTGTGCGCCTCTCTCCTGCGCACCTCTTTCCAGTGCACCTCCCTCCTGTGCCCCTCTCCTGTGAGCCTCCCTCTTGTGCACCCCTCTCCTGTGCCACTCTCCTGTGCACCCCTCTCCCGTGCACCCCTCTCCTGTGCACCTCTCTCCTGTGCTTCTCTTCTGTGAACCTCCCTCCTGTGCAACTCTCCTGTGCCCCCCTCTCCTGTGCCCCTTCTCCTGTGCCCCCTCTCCTGTTTCCCTCTCTCCTCTGTACCACCTCCTGTGCCCCTCTCTCCATGTGCCCCTCTCTCCAGTGCCCCTCTCTCCTGTGCTTCTCTTCTGTGCACCTCACTCCTGTGCAACTCTCCTGTGCCCCCCTCTCCTGTGCCCCCCTCTCCTGTGCCCCCTCTCCTGTGCCCCTCTCTCCTCTGTACCCCTCTCCTGTGCCCCTCTCTCCTGTGCCCCTCTCTCCTGTGCCCCTCTCTCCAGTGCCCCTCTCTCCTGTGCCCCCTCTCCTGTTTCCCTCTCTCCTCTGTACCCTCTCCTGTGCCCCTCTCTCCTGTGCCCCTCTCTCCAGTGCCCCTCTCTCCTGTGCTTCTCTTCTGTGCACCTCCCTCCTGTGCAACTCTCCTGTGCCCCCCTCTCCTGTGCCCCCTCTCCTGTGCCCCTCTCTCCTCTGTACCCCTCTCCTGTGCCCCTCTCTCCTGTGCCCCCCGCTCCTGTGCCCCCCTCTCCTGTGCCCCTCTCTCCAGTGCCCCTCTCTCCTGTGCACCCCTCTCCTGTGCAACTCTCTCCTGTGCAACTCTCTCCTGTGCACCACTCTCTCCTGTGCACCTCCCTCCTGTGCCCCTCTCCTGTGCACCTCCCTCCTGTGCCCCTCTCCTGTGCACCTCCCTCCTGTGCAGCTCTCTCCTGTGCTTCTCTCCTGTGCCCCTCTCCTGTGCTCCCCTCTCCTGTGCTCCCCTCTCCAGTGCTCCTCTCTCCTGTGATCCTCTCTCCTGTGCCCCTCTCCTGTGCTCCCCTCTCCTGTGCTCCCCTCTCCTGTGCTCCTCTCTCCTGTGATCCTCTCTCCTGTGATCCTCTCTCCTGTGCTCCTCTCTCCTGTGATCCTCTCTCCTGTGCGCCCCTCTCCTGTGCTCCGCTCTCGTGTGCCCCTCTCCTGTGGTCCTCCCCGCTGTGATCCTATCTCCTGTGATCCCCTCTCCTGTGCACCCCTCTCCTGTGCTCCCCTCTCCTGTGCTCCTCTCTCCTGTACCCCTCTCCTGTGCTCCTCTCTCCTGTGCTCCCCTCTCCTGTGCTCCTCTCTCCTGTGCTCCTCTCTCCTGTGCTCCCCTCTCCTGTGCACCCCTCTCCTGTGCTCCTCTCTCCTGTGCCCCTCTCCTGTGCCCCTTCTCCTGTGCCCCTCTCCTGTGCTCCCCTCTCCTGTGCTCCTCTCTCCTGTGCCCCTCTCCTGTGGTCCTCCCCACTGTGATTCTCTCTCCTGTGATCCTCTCTCCTGTGCTCCTCTCTCCTGTGATCCTCTCTCCTGTGCCCTCTCTCCTGTGCCCCTCTCCTGTCCACCCTTCTCCCGTACACCCCACTCCTGTGCTTCTCTCCAATGTTCACCTCCCTCCCCTGTGCTCCTCTCCCCTGTGCACCTCTCCCCTGTGCACCTCTCTCATGTCCCCTTCTCTCCTATGCACCTCTCTCCAGTGCACCTCCCTCCTGTGCCCCTCTCCTGTGCCCCTCTCCTGTGCACCCCTTTCCTGTGCTTCTCTCCTGTGCACCCTTCTCCGTTGCACCTCCCTCCTGTGCACCCCTCTGCTGTGCACCTCTCTCCTGTGCTTATCTTCTGTGAACCTCCCTCCTGTGCAACTCTCCTGTGCCACCCTCTCCTGTGGCCCCTCTCCTGTGTCCCCTCTCCTGTGCCCCTCTCTACTCTGTACCCCTCTCCTGTCCCCCTCTCTCCTGTGCCCCTCTCTCCTGTGCCCCTCTCTCCAGTGCCCCTCTCTCCTGTGCAACTCTGTCCTTAGCACCACTCTCTCCTGTGCACCTCTCTCCTGTGCACTTCTCTCCTGTGCCCCTCTCTCCTGTGCCCCTCTCTCCTGTGCCCCTCTGCCCTGTGCACCTCTCTCCTGTGCACCTCCGTCCTGTGCACCTCCCTCCTGTGCACCTTCCTCCTGTGTACTTCTCTCCTGTGCACGTCTCTCCTGTGCACCCCTCTCCTGTGCAACCCTCACCTGTGCACCTCCCTCCTGTGCAGCTCCATCCTGTGCCTTCCTCTCCTGTGCCCCCCTCTCCTGTGCCCCCTCTCCTGTCCACACTTCTCCCGTACACCCCGCTCCTGTGCCCCTCTCTCCTGTGCACCTCTCTCCTGTGCTCTTGTCTCCTGTGCACCTCTCTCCGGTGCACCCCACTCCTGTGCAACTCTCTCCTGTGCACCTCTCTCCTGTGCCCCTCTCCCCTGTTCACCTCCCTCCCCTGTGCTCCTCTCCCCTGTGCATCCCTCTCCTGTGCGCCTCTCCCCTGTGCACCTCTCTCCTGCGCACCTCTCTCCAGTGCACCTCCCTCCTGTGCCCCTCTCCTGTGAACCTCCCTCCTGTGCACCCCTCTCCTGTGCACCCCTCTCCTGTGCATCTCTCTCCTGTGCTTCTCTTCTGTGAACCTCCCTCCTGTGCAACTCTCCTGTGCCCCTCTCTCCAGTGCCCCTCTCTCCTGTGCTTCTCTTCTGTGCACCTCCCTCCTGTGCAACTCTCCTGTGCCCCCCTCTCCTGTGCCCCCCTCTCCTGTGCCCCCTCTCCTGTGCCCCTCTCTCCTCTGTACCCCTCTCCTGTGCCACTCTCTCCTGTGCCCCTCTCTCCTGTGCCCCTCTCTCCAGTACCCATCTCTCCTGTGCACCCCTCTCCTGTGCAACACTCTCCTGTGCACCACTCTCGCCTGTGCACCTCCCTCCTGTGCGCCTCTCCTGTGCACCTCCCTCCTGTGCCCCTCTCCTCTGCTACCCCTCCTGTGCCCCTCTCCTGTGCTCCTCTCTCCTGTGCTCCCCTCTCCTGTGCTCCTCTCTCCTGTGCTCCCCTCTCCTGTGATCCCCACTCTGTGCTCCTCTCTCCTGTGCTCCCCTCTCCTGTGCTCCCCTCTCCTGTGCTTCTATCTCCTGTGCCCCTCTCCTGTGGTCCTCCCCCCTGTGATCCTCTCTCCTGTGATCCCCTCTCCTGTGCTCCTCTCTCCTGTGCCCCTCTCCTGTGGTCCTCCCCCCTGTGATCCCCTCTCCTGTGCTCCTCTCTCCTGTGCCCCTCTCCTGTGGTCCTCCCCCCTGTGATCCTCTCTCCTGTGATCCTCTCTCCTGTGCACCTCTCTCCTGTGCACCTCTCTCCTGTGCACCTCTCTCCTGTGTCCCTCTCCCCTGTTCACCTCCCTCCCCTGTGCTCCGCTCCTCTGTGCACCCCTCTCCTGTGCACCCCTCTCCTGTCCATCCCTCTCCTGTGCACCTCTCACTGTGCACCTCTCCCTGTGCACCTCTCTCCAGTGCATCTCCCTCCTGTGCCCCTCTCCTGTGCTCCCCTCTCTCGTGCACCCCTCTCCTGTGCTTCTCTCCTGTGCAACCTTCTCCGCTGCACCTCCCTCCTGTGCACCCCTCTCCTGTGCAGTTCTCTCCTGTGCTTCTCTTCTGTGAACCTCCCTCTTGTGCAACACTCCTTTGCCCCCCTCTCCTGTACCCCCTCTACTGTTTCCCTCTCTCCTCTGTACCCACTCCTGTGCCCCTCTCTCCTGTGCCCCTCTCTCCTGTGCTTCTCTTCTGTGCACCTCCCTCCTGTGCAACTCTCTTGTGCCCCCCTCTCCTGTGCCCCCTATCCTGTGCCCCTCTCGCCTCTGTACCCCTCTCCTGTGCCCCTCTCTGCTGTGCCCCTCTCTCCTGTGCCCCTCTCGCCAGTGCCCCTCTCTCCTTTGCACCCCTCTCCTGTGCAACTCTCTCCTGTGCAACACTCTCTCCTGTGCACCTCCCTCCTGTGCTCCCCTCTCCTGTGCTCCTTTCTCCTATGCTCCTCTCCCCTGAAATCCTCTCTCCTGTGCTCCTCTCTCCTGTGCTCCTCTCTCCTGTGATCCTCTCTCCTGTGATCCTCTCTCCTGTGCCCCTCTCCTGTGCACCTCTCTCCTGTGCTCCCCTCTCCTGTGCTACCCTCTCCTGTGTTCCTCTCTCCTGTGCCCCTCTCCTGTGGTCCTCTCCCCTGTGATCCTCTCTCCTGTGATCCTCTCTCCTGTGCTCCTCTCTCCTGTGATCCTCTCTCCTGTGTTCCCCTCCCCTGTGATCCTCTCCCCTGTGCACCCTGACATAAGAAATCTACTAGGCACTTGGTCTAAGCACTAAACAAAGCTTTAATCAACTGTTTTACAACATGGAGGTCTAGTTGTGTCCTTCACTAGTTCCTGTTAAAAATGTCCTGCGCAAGCTGGGCCCGTGCCCGAGTATTTATACACTCCCTGGACAGCGCCACCCGCAGGCTGCTCAGTATTATTTCATAAGCATTTTTTCATGAATGACTGATTCAT
The DNA here is from genome assembly GCF_052327205.1 of Somniosus microcephalus. NCBI lineage: Eukaryota > Metazoa > Chordata > Chondrichthyes > Squaliformes > Somniosidae > Somniosus > Somniosus microcephalus. The sequence goes on from NC_141001.1 coordinate 46,843,650, forward strand.
GTCACACCCCTCTCCAGTGCACCTCTCCCCTGTGCACCTCTCTCCTGTGCACCTCTCTCCTGTGCACCCCGCTCCTGTGCACCCCTCTCCTGTGCACCCCCTCCTGTGCACCCCTCTCCTGTGCTTCTCTCATGTGCACCACCCTCCTGTACCCCTCTCCTGTGCACCCCTCCCCTGTGCACCTCTCTCCTGTGCACGACACTCCTGTGCTCCTCTCTCCTGTGAATCTCTCCTGTGCGCCCCTCTCCTGTGCAGCTCCCTCCTATGCCCTCTCCTGTGCCCCTCTCTCCTGTGCCCCTCTCTCCTGTGCCCCTCTCTCCTGTGCGCCTCACTCCTGTGCCCCTCTCTCCTGTGCCTCTCTCTCTCTGCCCCACTCTCCTCTGCCCCTCTCTCCTGTGCCCCTCTCTCCAGTGCACCCCTCACCTGTGCACCCCTCTCCGCTGCACCTCTCTCCTGTGCACCTCCCTCCTCTGCACCTCCCTCCTGTGCACCTCCCTCCTCTGCACCTCCCTACTGTGCACCTCCCTCCTCTGCACCTCCCTCCTGTGCCCCTCTCTGCTATGCCCCTCTCTCCTGTGCACCCCTCCCCTCTGCACCGCCCTCCTATGCCCTCCCTGCAGTGCACCTCCCTCCTGTGCACCTCTCTCTTGTGCAAATCTCTCCTGTGCACCTCTCTCCTGTGCCCCTCTCACCTGTGCCGCTCTCTCCTCTGCCCCTCTCTCCTCTGCCCCTCTCCTGTGCACCCCTCTCCTGTGCACCCCTCTCCTGTGCCCCTCTCTCCTGTGCCCCTCTCCTGTCCACCCTTCTCCCGTACACCCCTCTCCTGTGCTTCTCTCCCCTGTTCACCTCCCTCCCGTGCTCCTCTCCCCTGTGCACCCCTCGCCTGTGCACCTCTCTCCTGTGCCCCCCTCTCCTATGCCCCCTCTCCTGTGCCCCCTGTCCTGTGCCCCTCTCTCCTCTGTACCCCTCTCCTGTGCCCCTCTCTCCAGTGCCCCTCTCTCCAGTGCCCCTCTCTCCTGTGCACCACTCTCCTGTGCCCCTCTCTCCAGTGCTCCTCCCTCCTGTGCCCCTCTCCTGTGAACCTCCCTCCTGTGCACCCCTCTCCTGTGCCCCTCTCCTGTGCACCCCTCTCCTGTGCACCCCTCTACTGTGCACCTCTCTCCTGTGCTTCTCTTCTGTGAACCTCCCTCCTGTGCAACTCTCCTGTGCCCCCTCTCCTGTGCCCCCTCTCCTGTTTCCCTCTCTCCTCTGTACCCCCTCCTGTGCCCCTCTCTCCTGTGCCCCTCTCTCCAGTGCCCCTCTCTCCTATGCTTCTCTTCTGTGCACCTCCCTCCTGTGCAACTCTCCTGTGCCCCCCCTCCTGCGCCCCCTCTCCTGTGCACCCCCTCCTGTGCCCCTCTCTCCTCTGTACCCCTCTCCTGTGCGCCTCTCTCCTGTGCCCCTCTCTCCTGTGCCCCTCTCTCCAGTGCCCCTCTCTCCTGTGCACCCATCTCCTGTGCATCTCTCTCCTGTGCACCACTCTCTCCTGTGCACCTCCCTCCTGTGCCCCTCTCCTGTGCTCCTCTCTCCTGTGCTCCCCTCTCCTGTGCTCCTCCCTCCTGTGCCCCTCTCCTGTGGTCCTTCCCGCTGTGATCCGCTCTCATGTGATCCTCTCTCCTGTGCTCCTCTCTCCTGTGCTCCCCTCTCCTGTGGTCCTCCCCGCTGTGATCCTCTCTCCTGTGATCCTCTCTCCTTTGCTCCTCTCTCCTGTGATCCTCTCTCCTGTGCCCTCTCTACTGTGCCCCTCTCCTGTGCTCCTCTCTCCTGTGCTCCCCTCTCCTGTGCTCCTCTCTCCTGTGCTCCCCTCTCCTGTGCTCCTCTCTCCTGTGCCCCTCTCCTGTGGTCCTTCCCGCTGTGATCCGCTCTCATGTGATCCTCTCTCCTGTGCTCCTCTCTCCTGTGCTCCCCTCTCCTGTGGTCCTCCCCGCTGTGATCCTCTCTCCTGTGATCCTCTCTCCTTTGCTCCTCTCTCCTGTGCTCCCCTCTCCTGTGGTCCTCCCCGCTGTGATCCTCTCTCCTGTGATCCTCTCTCCTTTGCTCCTCTCTCCTGTGATCCTCTCTCCTGTGCCCTCTCTACTGTGCCCCTCTCCTGTGCTCCTCTCTCCTGTGCTCCCCTCTCCTGTGCTCCCCTCTCCTGTGCTCCTCTCTCCTATGCCCCTCTCCTGTGGTCCTCCCCCCTGTGGTCCTCTCTCCTGTGATCCTCTCTCCTGTGCTCCTCTCTCCTGTGATCATCTCTCCTGTGCTCCCCTCCCCTGTGATCCTCTCCCCTGTGCTCCTCTCCCCTGTGATCATCTCTCCTGTGCTCCCCTCCCCTGTGATCCTCTCCCCTGTGCACCCTGACATAAGAAAACTACTAGGCACTTGGTCTAAGCACTAAACAAATCTTTAATCAACTGTTTTACAACATGGAGGTCTAGTTGTGTCCTTCACTAGTTGCTGTTAAAAATGTCCTGCGCAAGCTGGGCCCGTGCCCGAGTATTTATACACTCCCTGGACAGCGCCACCCGCAGGCTGCACAGTATTATTTCATAAGCATTTTTTCATGAATGACTGATTCATGTCACACCCCTCTCCAGTGCACCTCTCCCCTGTGCACCTCTCCCCTGTGCACCTCTCTCCTGTGCACACCTCTCCTGTGCACCCCTCTCCTGTGCACCTCTCTCCTGTGCACCACCCTCTCCTGTGCACCCCTCTCCTGTGCACCTCCCTCCTGTGCACTTCTCTCTTGTGCCCCTCTCTCCTGTGCCCCTCTCTCCTGTGCCCCTCTGCCCCGTGCACCTCTCTCCTGTGCACCACTCACCTGTGCACCTCCCTCCTGTGCACCTCCCTCCTGTGCCTCCCTCTCCTGTGCCCCCCTCTCCTGTGCACCCCTCTCCTGTCCACGCTTCTCCCGTGCACCCCACTCCTGTGCCCCTCTCTCCTGTGCACCTCTCTCCTGTGCTCTTGTCTCCTCTGCTCTTCTCTCCTGTGCACCCCGCTCCTGTGCAACTCTCTCCTGTGCACCTCTCTCCTGTGCCCCTCTCCCCTGTGTCCGTCTCCCCTGTTCACCTCCCTCCCCTGTGCTCCGCTCCCCTGTGCACCTCTCCCCTGTGCACCTCTCTCCTGCGCACCTCCCTCCAGTGCACCTCCCTCTTGTGACCCTCTCCTGTGAACCTCCCTCCTGTGCACCCCTCTCCTGTGCCCCTCTCCTGTGCACCCCTCTCCTGTGCACCCCTCTCCTGTGCACCCCTCTCCTGTGCACCCCTCTCCTGTGCACCTCTCTCCTGCACTTCTCTTCCGTGAGCCTCCCTCCTGTGCAACTCTCCTGTGCCCCCTTGAAATAAAGAATAGATTTGCCTTTCTAATCTAGGCTTTATTAACTTAAAAATCCTGTAGCACATCTTCAACACCCAGTCCCAACTAAAGGCTGGAAAGAACTGAATTTAAGATGGCCACCACAAATCACATGACATCAACTACCAATGAGATTACAGCATATGTCCCAAGGCAGGAAACAAACAACCAATCACAATACTTCTTACTAAACATAGAGAATAATCACCACATTCACCCCTCCTTTTAAAATATACTCCAACCTAAATAACCTTTACAATTTATAATTAATTATTTACAACTAAAACTATGCACAGACAAAATAAAACTATTCAACATGACACAATACTAAGTGAGCAACAACAAATAGTAACATTGCACATAAGTATTAAATATCTCTCAACTAAAACAATATAATATAATATTTCAACAATTTTAAAACATTACTATCAATTTAAAAGTCCATTTTCAATCGGTCGACCGGATATCTTGTTCATGTCGACCTTCTTAACCTTGGTGAAATTCCTTGCCCTCCCACACCAGGAGACACAGAAGTATCTTCTGCAGGAAGGCTATCCATATCCCGATTTTCAACGGTTTCCGGATTAGAAATCCCATCAGGAGGTAAACTGGGACGGTCATGAACATCCATCGAGGGCTGACTAATAGAAGTATAATTATCTGCAGTCGGATTGGAAATATTCATAGTATCTGTAACAACATCCACATTATCTGAATCATGACTATTGTTAATATCCTCAGAAGAGGGCTGGCCACCACAAGGAGCCAAGTCTTTAATTGAAACGGTACTTTCTTTCCCATCTTGGAATCGAACATGAGCATATTGGGAATTTGCCTCCAACAGCTCCACCTCCTCCACTAAAGGATCATATTTTGACAATCTAACATGGCGTCGAAGCAGCACAGGTCCCTGCATAGTAAGCCATGAAGGTACCGAATATCCCGTAGTAGATCTCTGCGGATAGTTAAAGAGCCTTTCATGGGGGGTCACATTAGTAGCCGTTGAAAGCAATGATCTAATGGAATGCAGGGCATCAGGCAGTACCATTTCCCACTGTGTATTCTTAAGGTTCCGGGATGTCAAAGCCAACATAACAGCCTTCCAGATCACCCCATTGTATCATTCGCACTGTCCATTACCCTGGGGATTATACGGGGTAGTTCTGCTAGTAGAAATTCCCCGACTCTGAAGGTATTCCTTCAACTGGGAAGACATAAAAGAACTTCCCTGATCCGATTGGATATACGCAGGCATCCCAAAGTTGACAAAAAGTTGAGTCAGACATTTGATAACTGTAGCAGCTGATACATCTGCGCAAGGAAAAGCAAAAGGGAACCTTGAAAACTCATCCACAACAGTAAATACATGTCGGTTTTGAGTAGTTGAAGGAAGAGGCCCCTTGAAATCGACGCTCAAACGTTCAAAAGGAGAAGTAGCCTTTATAAGATGAGCTCGTTGAGGCTTAAAGAAATTCGGTTTACACCGAGCACAGATAGAACATGATGAAGTCATCCGCTTGACGTCTTCAACTGAAAAGGGCAAATTCTTACTGCGTACGAAGCGTATCATCCTCGTAACCCCAGGATGGCATAAGGCATTGTGAAGATTAATAAGCGTATCTCCGTGAATCACAGAACAATAAGCCCTCGACAGCGCATCAGCAGCAACGTTATCCTTCCCCGGACGATAAACTATATCAAAATGGTAACATGCCAACTCAATCCTCCACCTCATTATTTTATCATTCTTAATCTTTCGAAAATGTTTGACATCAAACATAAAGGACACAGACTTTTGATCAGTTACCAACGTAAAATGTCGCCCCGATAAATAATGTCTCCATTTACGCAGTGCTTCTACTATTGCATACACCTCTTTCTCTATTGAAGAATGCCTCTCCCCTGTGCACCTCTCCCCTGTGCACCTCTCTCCTGTGCACCTCTTTCCTGTGCACACCTCTCCTGTGCACCCCTCTCCTGTGCAACCCTCTCCTGTGCTTCTCTCCTGTGCACCTCCCTCCTGTACACCTCTGCATTGCACCCTTCTCCTGTGCACCTCTCTCCTGTGCACGACACTCCTGTGCTCCACTCTCCTGTGAACCTCTCCTGTGCGCCCCTCTCCTGTGCAGCTCCCTCCTATGCACCCCTCTCCTGTGCCCCTCTCTCCTGTGCCCCTCTCTCCTGTGCCCCTCTCTCCTGTGCGCCTCACTCCTGTGCCCCTCTCTCCTGTGCCTCTCTCTCCTCTGCCCCACTCTCCTCTGCCCCTCTCTCCTGTGCCCCTCTCTCCTGTGCACCTCCCTCCAGTGCACCTCTCTCCTGTGCACCTCGCTCCTGTGCACCTCCCTCCTCTGCACCTCCCTCCTGCGCCACTCTCTGCTAACCCCCTCTCTCCTGTGCACCCCTCCCCTCTGCACCGCCCTCCTATGCCCTCCCAGCTGTGCACCTCCCTCCTGTGCACCTCTTCCCTGTGCACCTCTCTCCTGTGTCCCTCTCTCCTGTGCCCCTCCCTCCAGTGCACCCCTCTCCTGTGCACCCCTCTCCTGTGCGCCTCTCTCCTGTGCGCCTCTCTCCTGTGCCCCTCTCTTCTGTGCCCCTCTCTCCTGTGCCCCTCTCTCATGTGCACTTCTCTCCTGTGGCCCTCTCTCCTGTGCAGCTCTCTCCTGTGCACCTCGCTCCTGTGCACCTCTCTCCTGTGCCCCTCTCTCCTGTGCCCCTCTCTCCCGTGCCCCTCTCTCCTCTGCCCCTCTCCTGTGCACCCCTCTCCTGTGCACCTCTCTCCTGTGCACCACCCTCTCCTGTGCACCCCTCTCCTGTGCACCTCCCTCCTGTGCACTTCTCTCTTGTGCCCCTCTCTCCTGTGCCCCTCTCTCCTGTGCCCCTCTGCCCCGTGCACCTCTCTCCTGTGCACCACTCACCTGTGCACCTCCCTCCTGTGCACCTTCCTCCTGTGCACTTCTCTCCTGTGCCCCCCTCTCCTGTGCACCCCTCTCCTGTCCACGCTTCTCCCGTGCACCCCACTCCTGTGCCCCTCTCTCCTGTGCACCTCTCTCCTGTGCTCTTGTCTCCTCTGCTCTTCTCTCCTGTGCACCCCGCTCCTGTGCAACTCTCTCCTGTGCACCTCTCTCCTGTGCCCCTCTCCCCTGTGTCCGTCTCCCCTGTTCACCTCCCTCCCCTGTGCTCCGCTCCCCTGTGCACCTCTCCCCTGTGCACCTCTCTCCTGCGCACCTCCCTCCAGTGCACCTCCCTCTTGTGACCCTCTCCTGTGAACCTCCCTCCTGTGCACCCCTCTCCTGTGCCCCTCTCCTGTGCACCCCTCTCCTGTGCACCCCTCTCCTGTGCACCCCTCTCCTGTGCACCCCTCTCCTGTGCACCTCTCTCCTGCACTTCTCTTCCATGAGCCTCCCTCCTGTGCAACTCTCCTGTGCCCCCTTGAAATAAAGAATAGATTTGCCTTTCTAATCTAGGCTTTATTAACTTAAAAATCCTGTAGCACATCTTCAACACCCAGTCCCAACTAAAGGCTGGAAAGAACTGAATTTAAGATGGCCACCACAAATCACATGACATCAACTACCAATGAGATTACAGCATATGTCCCAAGGCAGGAAACAAACAACCAATCACAATACTTCTTACTAAACATAGAGAATAATCACCACATTCACCCCTCCTTTTAAAATATACTCCAACCTAAATAACCTTTACAATTTATAATTAATTATTTACAACTAAAACTATGCACAGACAAAATAAAACTATTCAACATGACACAATACTAAGTGAGCAACAACAAATAGTAACATTGCACATAAGTATTAAATATCTCTCAACTAAAACAATATAATATAATATTTCAACAATTTTAAAACATTACTATCAATTTAAAAGTCCATTTTCAATCGGTCGACCGGATATCTTGTTCATGTCGACCTTCTTAACCTTGGTGAAATTCCTTGCCCTCCCACACCAGGAGACACAGAAGTATCTTCTGCAGGAAGGCTATCCATATCCCGATTTTCAACGGTTTCCGGATTAGAAATCCCATCAGGAGGTAAACTGGGACGGTCATGAACATCCATCGAGGGCTGACTAATAGAAGTATAATTATCTGCAGTCGGATTGGAAATATTCGTAGTATCTGTAACAACATCCACATTATCTGAATCATGACTATTGTTAATATCCTCAGAAGAGGGCTGGCCACCACAAGGAGCCAAGTCTTTAATTGAAATGGTACTTTCTTTCCCATCTTGGAATCGAACATGAGCATATTGGGAATTTGCCTCCAACAGCTCCACCTCCTCCACTAAAGGATCATATTTTGACAATCTAACATGGCGTCGAAGCAGCACAGGTCCCTGCATAGTAAGCCATGAAGGTACCGAATATCCCGTAGTAGATCTCTGCGGATAGTTAAAGAGCCTTTCATGGGGGGTCACATTAGTAGCCGTTGAAAGCAATGATCTAATGGAATGCAGGGCATCAGGCAGTACCATTTCCCACTGTGTATTCTTAAGGTTCCGGGATGTCAAAGCCAACATAACAGCCTTCCAGATCACCCCATTGTATCATTCGCACTGTCCATTACCCTGGGGATTATACGGGGTAGTTCTGCTAGTAGAAATTCCCCGACTCTGAAGGTATTCCTTCAACTGGGAAGACATAAAAGAACTTCCCTGATCCGATTGGATATACGCAGGCATCCCAAAGTTGACAAAAAGTTGAGTCAGACATTTGATAACTGTAGCAGCTGATACATCTGCGCAAGGAAAAGCAAAAGGGAACCTTGAAAACTCATCCACAACAGTAAATACATGTCGGTTTTGAGTAGTTGAAGGAAGAGGCCCCTTGAAATCGACGCTCAAACGTTCAAAAGGAGAAGTAGCCTTTATAAGATGAGCTCGTTGAGGCTTAAAGAAATTCGGTTTACACCGAGCACAGATAGAACATGATGAAGTCATCCGCTTGACGTCTTCAACTGAAAAGGGCAAATTCTTACTGCGTACGAAGCGTATCATCCTCGTAACCCCAGGATGGCATAAGGCATTGTGAAGATTAATAAGCGTATCTCCGTGAATCACAGAACAATAAGCCCTCGACAGCGCATCAGCAGCAACGTTATCCTTCCCCGGACGATAAACTATATCAAAATGGTAACATGCCAACTCAATCCTCCACCTCATTATTTTATCATTCTTAATCTTTCGAAAATGTTTGACATCAAACATAAAGGACACAGACTTTTGATCAGTTACCAACGTAAAATGTCGCCCCGATAAATAATGTCTCCATTTACGCAGTGCTTCTACTATTGCATACACCTCTTTCTCTATTGAAGAATGCCTCTCCCCTGTGCACCTCTCCCCTGTGCACCTCTCTCCTGTGCACCTCTCTCCTGTGCACACCTCTCCTGTGCACCCCTCTCCTGTGCAACCCTCTCCTGTGCTTCTCTCCTGTGCACCTCCCTCCTGTACACCTCTGCATTGCACACTTCTACTGTGCACCTCTCTCCTGTGCACGACACTCCTGTGCTCCACTCTCCTGTGAACCTCTCCTGTGCGCCCCTCTCCTGTGCAGCTCCCTCCTATGCACCCCTCTCCTGTGCCCCTCTCTCCTGTGCCCCTCTCTCCTGTGCCCCTCTCTCCTGTGCGCCTCACTCCTGTGCCCCTCTCTCCTGTGCCTCTCTCTCCTCTGCCCCACTCTCCTCTGCCCCTCTCTCCTGTGCCCCTCTCTCCTGTGCACCTCCCTCCAGTGCACCTCTCTCCTGTGCACCTCGCTCCTGTGCACCTCCCTCCTCTGCACCTCCCTCCTGCGCCACTCTCTGCTAACCCCCTCTCTCCTGTGCACCCCTCCCCTCTGCACCGCCCTCCTATGCCCTCCCAGCTGTGCACCTCCCTCCTGTGCACCTCTTCCCTGTGCACCTCTCTCCTGTGTCCCTCTCTCCTGTGCCCCTCCCTCCAGTGCACCCCTCTCCTGTGCACCCCTCTCCTGTGCGCCTCTCTCCTGTGCCCCTCTCTTCTGTGCCCCTCTCTCCTGTGCCCCTCTCTCATGTGCACTTCTCTCCTGTGGCCCTCTCTCCTGTGCAGCTCTCTCCTGTGCACCTCGCTCCTGTGCACCTCTCTCCTGTGCCCCTCTCTCCTGTGCCCCTCTCTCCCGTGCCCCTCTCTCCTCTGCCCCTCTCCTGTGCACCCCTCTCCTGTGCACCTCTCTCCTGTGCACCACCCTCTCCTGTGCACCCCTCTCCTGTGCACCTCCCTCCTGTGCACTTCTCTCTTGTGCCCCTCTCTCCTGTGCCCCTCTCTCCTGTGCCCCTCTGCCCCGTGCACCTCTCTCCTGTGCACCACTCACCTGTGCACCTCCCTCCTGTGCACCTTCCTCCTGTGCACTTCTCTCCTGTGCCCCCCTCTCCTGTGCACCCCTCTCCTGTCCACGCTTCTCCCGTGCACCCCACTCCTGTGCCCCTCTCTCCTGTGCACCTCTCTCCTGTGCTCTTGTCTCCTCTGCTCTTCTCTCCTGTGCACCCCGCTCCTGTGCAACTCTCTCCTGTGCACCTCTCTCCTGTGCCCCTCTCCCCTGTGTCCGTCTCCTGTTCACCTCCCTCCCCTGTGCACCTCTCCCCTGTGCACCTCTCCCCTGTGCACCTCTCTCCTGCGCACCTCCCTCCAGTGCACCTCCCTCTTGTGACCCTCTCCTGTGAACCTCCCTCCTGTGCACCCCTCTCCTGTGCCCCTCTCCTGTGCACCCCTCTCCTGTGCACCCCTCTACTGTGCACCTCTCTCCTGTGCTTCTCTTCTGTGAACCTCCCTCCTGTGCAAATCTCCTGTGCCCCCTCTCCTGTGCCCCTTCTCCTGTGCCCCCTCTCCTGTTTCCCTCTCTCCTCTGTACCCCCTCCTGTGCCCCTCTCTCCTGTGCCCCTCTCTCCAGTGCCCCTCTCTCCTATGCTTCTCTTCTGTGCACCTCCCTCCTGTGCAACTCTCCTGTGCCCCCCTCCTGCGCCACCCTCTCCTGTGCACCCCCTCCTGTGCCCCTCTCTCCTCTGTACCCCTCTCCTGTGCGCCTCTCTCCTGTGCCCCTCTCTCCTGTGCCCCTCTCTCCAGTGCCCCTCTCTCCTGTGCACCCATCTCCTGTGCATCTCTCTCCTTTGCACCACTCTCTCCTGTGCACCTCCCTCCTGTGCCCCTCTCCTGTGCTCCTCTCTCCTGTGCTCCCCTCTCCTGTGCTCCTCCCTCCTGTGCCCCTCTCCTGTGGTCCTTCCCGCTGTGATCCGCTCTCCTGTGATCCTCTCTCCTTTGCTCCTCTCTCCTGTGATCCTCTCTCCTGTGCCCTCTCTCCTGTGCTCCCCTCTCCTGTGGTCCTCCCCGCTGTGATCCTCTCTCCTGTGATCCTCTCTCCTTTGCTCCTCTCTCCTGTGATCCTCTCTCCTGTGCCCTCTCTACTGTGCCCCTCTCCTGTGCTCCTCTCTCCTGTGCTCCCCTCTCCTGTGCTCCTCTCTCCTGTGCTCCCCTCTCCTGTGCTCCTCTCTCCTGTGCCCCTCTCCTGTGGTCCTTCCCGCTGTGATCCGCTCTCATGTGATCCTCTCTCCTGTGCTACTCTCTCCTGTGCTCCCCTCTCCTGTGGTCCTCCCCGCTGTGATCCTCTCTCCTGTGATCCTCTCTCCTTTGCTCCTCTCTCCTGTGCTCCCCTCTCCTGTGGTCCTCCCCGCTGTGATCCTCTCTCCTGTGATCCTCTCTCCTTTGCTCCTCTCTCCTGTGATCCTCTCTCCTGTGCCCTCTCTACTGTGCCCCTCTCCTGTGCTCCTCTCTCCTGTGCTCCCCTCTCCTGTGCTCCCCTCTCCTGTGCTCCTCTCTCCTGTGCCCCCCTCCTGTGGTCCTCCCCGCTGTGATCCTCTCTCCTGTGATCCTCTCTCCTGTGCTCCCTGACATAAGAAAACTACTAGGCACTTGGTCTAAGCACTAAACAAATCTTTAATCAACTGTTTTATAACATGGAGGTCTAGTTGTGTCCTTCACTAGTTGCTGTTAAAAATGTCCTGCGCAAGCTGGGCCCGTGCCCGAGTATTTATACACTCCCTGGACAGCGCCACCCGCAGGCTGCACAGTATTATTTCATAAGCATTTTTTCATGAATGACTGATTCATGTCACACCCCTCTCCAGTGCACCTCTCCCCTGTGCACCTCTCCCCTGTGCACCTCTCTCCTGTGCACACATCTCCTGTGCACCCCTCTCCTTTGCACCCCTTTCCTGTGCTTCTCTCCTGTGCACCTCCCTCCTGTACCCCTCTGCATTGCACCCCTCTCCTGTGCACCTCTCTCCTGTGCGCCTCACTCCTGTGCCCCTCTCTCCTGTGCCTCTCTCTCCTCTGCCCCTCTTTCCTCTGCCCCTCTCTCCTGTGCCCCTCTCTCCTGTGCACCTCCCTCCTGTGCACCTCCCTCCTCTGCACCTCCCTCCTGTGCCCCTCTCTGCTAACCCCCTCTCTCCTGTGCACCCCTCCCCTCTGCACCGCCCTCCTATGCCCTCCCTGCTGTGCACCTCCCTCCTGTGCACCTCTTCCCTGTGCACCTCTCTCCTGTGTCCCTCTCTCCTGTGCCCCTCTCCCCAGTGCACCCCTCTCCTGTGCACCCCTCTCCTGCGCGCCTCTCTCCTGTACCCCTCTCTCCTGTGCCCCTCTCTCCTGTGCCCCTCTCTCCTGTGCACTTCTCTCCTGTGGCCCTCTCTCCTGCAGCCCTCTCACTGTGGCCCTCTCTCTTGTGCAACTCTCTCCTGTGCACCTCTCTCCTGTGCACCTCTCTCCTGTGCCCCTCTCTCCTGTGCCCCTCTCTCCTGTGCCCCTCTCTCCTCTGCCCCTCTCTCCTCTGCCCCTCTCTCCTCTGCCCCTCTCCTGTGCACCCCTCTCCTGTGCCCATCTCTCCTGTGCCCCTCTCCTGTCCACCCTTCTCCCGTGCACCCCTCTCCTGTGCTTCTCTCCCCTGTTCACCTCCCTCCCGTTCTCCTCTCCCCTGTGCACCCCTCGCCTGTGCACCTCTCTCCTGTGCCCCCTCTCCTATGCCCCCTCTCCTGTGCCCCCTGTCCTGTGCCCCTCTCTCCTCTGTACCCCTCTCCTGTGCCCCTCTCTCCTGTGCATCTCTCTCCAGTGCCCCTCTCTCCAGTGCACCCCTCTCTTGTGCCCCTCTCCTGTGCACCCCTCTCCTGTGCACCTCCCTCCTGTGCACCTCCCTCCTGTGCACCTTCCTCCTGTGCACTTCTCTCCTGTGCATGTCTCTCCTGTGCACCCCTCTCCTGTGCATCCCTCACCTGTGCACCTCCCTACTGTGCACCTCCCTCCTGTGCCACCCTCTCCTGTGCCCCCTCCCTCCTGTGCAACTCTCCTGTGCTACCCTCTCCTGTGCACCCCTCTCCTCTGCTCCTCTCTCCAGCGCCCCTCTCCTGTGGTCCTCCCCACTGTGATCCTCTCTCCTGTGATCCTCTCTCCTGTGATCCTCTCTCCTGTGCTCCTCTCTCCTGTGATCCTCTCTCCTGTGCCCTCTCTGCTGTGCCCCTCTCCTGTGCTCCTCTCTCCTGTGCTCCCCTCTCCTATGCTCCCCTCTCCTGTGCTCCTCTCTCCTGTGCCCCTCACCTGTGGTCCTCCCCCCTGTGATCCTCTCTCCTGTGATCATCTCTCCTGTGCTCCTCTCTCCTGTGATCCTCTCTCCTGTGCTCCCCTCCCCTGTGATCCTCTCCCCTGTGCACCCTGTGATGAAATATGCCATTCATCACTCATCTGTATTCTCGGTGTGATTGTGCCTGTGACTGTGGTTTAGTTTCAGTTTCATTTCCCTTACCTCAGTTCTGTTTCCTCACCTTGTATTGTATTGTGTGTAGGGCTCCGCCCATACCTGGCCCCTATGTAAGCAGGCTCAGCGTGCCTCACACCCAGTACTGCAGACCTCTGGATGGAAGACACCTCTCCACTGTGTGTTACCTTCTAAGTTAATAAAAGCCTTGTTTTGTTCCGCTAACATTGAGTCTCGGATTTATTGAGGCACATCAATTTTATTAACTTACTTTTCAACACAATGGATCAACTCTTGAAACCCGAACGTTTGGATTTGGACCAGCATGCTTCGGATGCATCGGCACACTTCGGACACTGGTTTATGTGTATGGAATTCTTCCTGGACAATTCCGCAGCCGTCACAGGCGCTACGGACGCTGAAAGTATGAAACTCGGAATCCTGCGGAATTGGGTAAGCCACAGGGTTTACCCCCTCATCCAAGACGCCGACACGTACCCAGCCGCCTGCGACATCTTAAAGGTGCATTACCAGCAGCCTACGAATGAGGTGTATGCTAGGCATCTGCTCGCTACTCGCACACAGCGACCTGGGGAATCGCTGGATGAGTTCCTAGTCACCCTGAAAACGCTTGGCAAAGACTGCAAGTGCCAAGATGTAAAAGCCGCAGTGTACACTGACGAGCTTGTTCGCGATGCCTTCATCACAGGCCTCAGCTCCACTTACATCCGGCAGAGACTGCTGGAAAAAACGGGATTGGACCTGAAACAGGCTGTGGACACAGTGCGATCCCTGGATGTGGCCCAGAGAAACTCGGACGCCTACTCTTCAGCCCGCGCCGCCCATGCCGCCACGTGTGCACCAAGGGCGCCGCCATCTTGGAAGGCATCTTCCCCGCCCGGCAGCCCGACACCGTCGGGGCCCCGCTCTCCCCCCAGAAGCCCTACGACAGCCGCGACGCGTCGGGGACCCAACTGCTACTTCTGCGGGCAGTCGAATCACACCAGAAACCTGTGCCCGGCGAAAGGCACCACCTGCTTTAAGTGTGGTAAGAAGGGGCACTTCGGGAAGGTGTGCAGAGGGAACCCCGCCGGAAAACCCGCCACCGCCGCGTGTGCGCCATGGGAGCAGCCATCTTGGACGCCATCTTGCCTGACCTTGTGGGGTCCGCCATCTTGTGAGCAGACAGCGTGGACGCCATCTTGTCTCGATCAGGGCCCTACAGTGGCATCGGTCACAGTGGACCAGGCCAGGCCGCACCCGCTATCCAAATCAATGGTGGACATCGAGGTAAACGGGTGCGGGGTTAAATGTTTAATTGACAGTGGAAGCACGGAGAGTTTTACCCACCCTGAACTAGCACAACAACTCTCCCTAAAGGTGGTCCCTACTCGGGGTACCATCTCTATGGCTGATAAAACCCAGGCATCGACCATTATAGGTTACTGCACGGTACAATTGTCCGTTAACGGAACTGTATACGATAATTTTAAAGTATTAATCATGAAGAATCTATGTGCGAGCGTGATCTTGGGCCTGGATTTCCAGTGCCACCACCAAAGCATCACGCTCAATTACGGTGGGTCCCAGCCGCCCCTCACAGTGTGCGGTCTGGCTACCCTGAAGGTAAAGCCGCCTTCGCTATTCGCGAACCTTACCCCTAACTGCCGGCCAATAGCGACCAAAAGCAGGAGGTACAGCTGGGAGGACAGGCGGTTTATCGCGACCGAGGTAGACAGGCTCCTGAAGGAGCGCATTATTGAACGCAGCAACAGCCCGTGGCGCGCCCAAGTGGTGGTGGTAAGGGGTAGCGAGAAGAAACGGATGGTGATCGACTATAGCCAAACGATCAACAGGTACACCCAACTAGACGCCTACCCGCTACCCCGCATATCAGAAATGGTGAACCAAATCGCCCAATACCGGGCGTTCTCCACCATCGACCTCAAGTCAGCATACCACCAGCTCCCTATCAGACCAGAGGACCGCCCGTACACCGCCTTCGAGGTGAACGGGCGCCTCTACCAATTCCTCAGAGTCCCCTTTGGGGTGACGAATGGGGTCTCGGTCTTCCAGAGGGAGATGGACCGCATGGTCGATGACCACCACTTGCAGGCAACCTTCCCCTACCTCGACAACGTCACCATCTGCGGTCACAACCAGCAGGATCACAACTCGAACCTCGAGAGGTTCCTGAAAACCGCACAAAAACTCAACCTCACTTACAACGAGGACAAGTGCGTTTACAACACCACGCGCCTCTGCATACTAGGCAGCGTGGTGGAGAATGGGGAAATCGGACCAGACCCCGACCGATTGAGCCCCCTACGGGAGCTGCCCCTGCCCAACACCCCCAAAGCCTTGAAAAGGTGCCTGGGGTTATTTTCTTATTATTCCCAATGGGTCCCCAACTACTCCGACAAAGCCCGCCCCCTCTTGAAAGCATCCTCTTTTCCGCTCTCTGCTGAGGCCCACGCCGCCTTCAAAAGCATTAAGCGGGATATTGAGCGGGCCACGCTACAGGCAGTGGACGAGAACACTCCCTTTCAAGTGGAAAGTGATGTGTCTGACTTTGCCTTGGCGGCCACCCTCAACCAGGCGGGGCGGCCCGTAGCTTTCTTCTCGAGGACCCTCCAAGGGCCCGAGATCAGACACTCCTCCGTGGAAAAGGAGGCCCAAGCCATCGTGGAGGCAGTGTGCCACTGGCGCCACTACCTAGCCGGCAAACGCTTCACCCTACTTACCGACCAGCGGTCGGTAGCGTTTATGTTCAATAATAAACAGAGGGGGAAGATTAAAAATGATAAGATTCTTAGGTGGCGGATCGAGCTCTCCACCTTCGATTATGACATCATTTACCGGCCAGGGGCCCTTAACGAATCCCCCGACGCCCTCTCACGAGGGATGTGTGCCAGCGCCACCGGGGATCGGCTACAGACCCTCCACAACGACCTCTGCCACTCAGGGATCACGTGGCTGTTCCACTTCATAAAGTCCCGTAACTTACCCTACTCGATTGAGGAAGTTCGGTCTCTGACCAGGAACTGCCGCACTTGCGCTGAGTGCAAGCCTCGGTTCTACCGCCCAGATAGAGCCCACTTAATCAAAGCTACACGGCCCTTTGAGCGGCTCAGCTTAGACTTCAAGGGCCCCCTCCCGTCCGTCGACCGCAATGTTTACTTCCTGAACATTGTGGACGAATACTCCCGTTTCCCATTCGCCTTCCCCTGCCCAGACATGACCAGCGCCACGGTCATTAAATGCCTCAACAGCCTGTTCTGCCTGTTCGGTATGCCGAGCTACATCCATACGGATAGGGGGGCGTCCTTCATGAGTGAAGAGCTATGCCAGTACATGCTGTCCAGGGGGATCGTCACGAGCCGTACCACCAGCTACAACCCCCGGGGTAACGGTCAAGTGGAGTGAGAGAACTGGACAGTATGGAAAGCAGTCACTCTAGCTCTAAGGGCCAAGGGCCTCCCTATCTCCCGCTGGCAGGAAGTCCTCTCAGATGTGCTCCATTCGATACGGTCGCGATTGTGTACTGCCACTAATGCCACGCCTCATGAACGAATGTTTGTCTTTCCCCGGAAATCCACCTCAGGCGTATCCATGCCGTCATGGCTCTCCACCCCAGGTCCGGTATTCGTGCGAAGGCATGTGAGGGGCCACAAGACGGACCCTCTCGTGGAGTCAGTGCACCTACTCCACGCCAACCCCCAATACGCGTATCTCCGGCACGCCGACGGAAGGGAGGACACCGTGTCCATAAAAGACGTCGCCCCAGCCGGTAACGACAACAACCACGACAACAGCAGCAACAACGATCACAGCAACTCTTACCCACCCACTACTCTTTCATCACCCCCGGAAGAACATCGACCAACGGTACCCCCACCAACCACCCCTTCAACAACCCTGGCGGCGCCCCCGGCAGAGACCCAGGAGGCCACCGGGGACACCCAGCCGACACCCGCGGCACCACAACAACCACGCCGGTCACAGAGGACTATCAAACCCCCGAACAGACTAAATCTATAGAAGGGGTGAATGTGATGAAATATGCCATTCATCACTCATCTGTATTCTCGGTGTGATTGTGCCTGTGACTGTGGTTTAATTTCAGTTTCATTTCCCTTACCTCAGTTCCGTTTCCTCACCTTGTATTGTATTGTGTGTAGGGCTCCGCCCATACCTGGCCCCTATGTAAGCAGGCTCAGCGTGCCTCACATCCAGTACTGCAGACCTCTGGATGGAAGACACCTCTCCACTGTGTGTTACCTTCTAAGTTAATTAAAGCCTTGTTTTGTTCCGCTAACATTGAGTCTCGGATTTATTGAGGCACATCACACCCTGACATAAGAAAACTACTAGGCACTTGGTCTAAGCACTAAACAAATCTTTAATCAACTGTTTTACAACATGGAGGTCTAGTTGTGTCCTTCACTAGTTGCTGTTAAAAATGTCCTGCGCAAGCTGGGCCCGTGCCCGAGTATTTATACACTCCCTGGACAGCGCCACCCGCAGGCTGCTCGGTATTATTTCATAAGCATTTTTTCATGAATGACTGATCCATGTCACACCCCTCTCCAGTGCACCTCTCCCCTGTGCACCTCTCCCCTGTGCACCTC
This sequence comes from Somniosus microcephalus, assembly GCF_052327205.1. NCBI lineage: Eukaryota > Metazoa > Chordata > Chondrichthyes > Squaliformes > Somniosidae > Somniosus > Somniosus microcephalus. Next base: position 46,861,424 of record NC_141001.1, read on the forward strand.
TCCCCTGTGCACACCTCTCCTGTGCACCCCTCTCCTGTGCTTCTCTCCTGTGCACCTCTCTCCTGTGCACCCCTCTCCTGTGCACCTCTCTCCTGTGCACGACACTCCTGTGCTCCACTCTCCTGTGAACCTCTCCTGTGCGCCCCTCTCCTGTGCAGCTCCCTCCTATGCCCCTCTCCCCTGTGCCCCTCTCTCCTGTGCCCCTCTCTCCTGTGCGCCTCACTCCTGTGCCCCTCTCTCCTGTGCCCCTCTCTCCTCTGCCCCACTCTCCTCTGCCCCTCTCTCCTGTGCCCCTCTCTCCTGTGCACCTCTCTCCTGTGCACCTCGCTCCTGTGCACCTCCCTCCTCTGCACCTCCCTCCTGTGCCCCTCTCTGCTAACCCCCTCTCTCCTGTGCACCCCTCCCCTCTGCACCGCCCTCCTATGCCCTCCCTGCTGTGCATCTCCCTCCTGTGCACCTCTTCCCTGTGCTCCTCTCTCCTGTGTCCCTCTCTCCTGTGCCCCTCTCTCCAGTGCACCCCTCTCCTGTGCACCCCTCTCCTGTGCCCCTCTCTCCTGTGCCCCTCTCTCCTGTGCCCCTCTCTCCTCTGCCCCTCTCCTGTGCACCCCTCTCCTGTGCACCCCTCTCCTGTGCCCCTCTCTCCTGTGCCCCTCTCCTGTCCACGCTTCTCCCTTACACCCCTCTCCTGTGCTTCTCTCCCCTGTTCACCTCCCTCCCATTCTCCTCTCCCCTGTGCACCCCTCGCCTGTGCACCTCTCTCCTGTGCCCCCTCTCCTATGCCCCCTCTCCTGTGCCCCCTGTCCTGTGCCCCTCTCTCCTCTGTACCCCTCTCCTGTGCCCCTCTCTCCTGTGCATCTCTCTCCAGTGCCCCTCTCTCCAGTGCACCCCTCTCTTGTGCCCCTCTCCTGTGCACCCCTCTCCTGTGCACCTCCCTCCTGTGCACCTCCCTCCTGTGCACCATCCTCCTGTGCACTTCTCTCCTGTGCATGTCTCTCCTGTGCACCCCTCTCCTGTGCATCCCTCACCTGTGCACCTCCCTACTGTGCACCTCCCTCCTGTGCCACCCTCTCCTGTGCCCCCTCCCTCCTGTGCAACTCTCCTGTGCCCCCTCTCCTGTGCCCCTTCTCCTGTGCCCCCTCTCCTGTTTCTCTCTCTCCTCTGTACCCCCTCCTGTGCCCCTCTCTCCTGTGCCCCTCTCTCCAGTGCCCCTCTCTCCTGTGCACCCCTCTCCTGTGCAACTCTCTCCTGTGCAACTCTCTCCTGTGCACCACTCTCTCCTGTGCACCTCCCTCCTGTGCACCCCTCTCCTGTGTACCTCTCTCCTGTGCCCCTCTCCTGTGCACCTCTCTACTGTGCATCTCTCTACTGTGCACCTCCCTCCTGTGCCCCTCTCCTGTGCATCTCCCTCCTGTGCTCCTCTCTCCTGTGCCCCTCTCCTGTGCTCCCCTCTCCTGTGCTCCTCTCTCCTGTGCTCCTCTCCCCTGTGATCCTCTCCCCTGTGATGCTCTCCCCTGTGATCCTCTCTCCTGTGATCCTCTCCCCTGTGCACCCTGACGTAAGAAAACTAGTAGTCACTTGGTCTAAGCGTTAAACAAAGCTTTAATCAACTGTTTTACAACATGGAGGTCTAGTTGTGTCCTTCACTAGTTCCTGTTAAAAATGTCCTGTGCAAGCTGGGCCCATGCCCGAGTATTTATACACTCCCTGGACAGCGCCACCCACAGGCTGCTCAGTTTTATTTCATAAATCTTTCTTTCATGAATGACTGATTCATGTCACACCCCTCTCCAGTGCACCTCTCCCCTGTGCACCTCTCCCCTGTGCATCCCTCCCCTGTGCACCCCTTCCCTATGCACCCCTCTCCTGTGCACCCCTCTCCTGTGCACCTCTCCTGTGCTCCTCTCTCCTGTGCCCCTCCTCCCTGTGATCCTCTCTCCTGCGCACCCCTCTCCTGTGCACCCCTCTCCTGTGCCCCTCTCCTGTGCACCTCCATCCTTTGCCCCTCTCTCCTGAGCACCCCTCTCCTGTGCACCCCTCTCCTGTGCCCCTCTCCTGTGCACCCCTCTCCTGTGCCCCTCTCCTGTGCACCTCTCTCCTGTGCTCCTCTCTCCTGTGCCCCTCCTCCCTGTGATCCTCTCTCCTGTTCTCCTCTCCTGTGCCCCTCTCCCCTGTGAGTCCCAGAGACCAGGTAAGGCCTCAGTGCGAGAATCGGCGGGAATCGCGGGCTGAGCGGCTGTATAAAGTCCCAGAGACCAGGTAAGGCCTCAGTGCGTCGGCGGGAACTCGGCGGCAGCAGCGGGGCTATAAAAGTCCCAGAGACCAGGTAAGGCCTCAGTGCGTCGGCCGGAACTCGGCGGCAGCAGCGGGGCTAAAAAAGTCCCAGAGACCAGGTAAGGCCTCAGTGCGAGAATCGGCGGGAATCGCAGGCTGAGCGGCTGTATAAAGTCCCAGAGACCAGGTAAGGCCTCACAGCGTCGGCGGGAACTCAGCGGCAGCAGCGGGGCTATAAAAGTCCCAGAGACCAGGTAAGGCCTCACAGCGTCGGCGGGAACTCGGCGGCAGCAGCGGGTCTATAAAAGTCCCAGAGACCAGGTAAGGCCTCAGTGCGAGAATCGGCGGGAATCGCGGGCTGAGCGGCTGTATAAAGTCCCAGAGACCAGGTAAGGCCTCACAGCGTCGGCGGGAATCTCGAGCGGCAGAGTGGGGCTATAAAAGTCCCAGAGACCAGGTAGGTTTACCAGTCTCCAGTCTGGGAACTCGGAGGGAAGGAGAGAGGTCAAAAGTAATCCAAGTGTGACGTCACCAGAAAGCGGGTAAGTGATTGGTTGGTGAGTATTTCTCCCTTTTTAAGCTTAAATCTCTTTGGTTTATAGTTTCCAAGGTGTGATATTCACCATCTAGAATCGGGGCAGAGGGTATTTAAGAATAATATTAATAAATTTAATTAATTACATAGAATGGGAGATCAGGTGATGTGTTGCTGCTGCAATATGTGGGAGCTGGTGGACACCATTGATGCTCACAGTGATCACATTTGCAGTAAGTGTTGGCTGCTCGAGGAATTCCGGCTCCGTGTTGAAGAGCTGGAGTCCGAGCTTCAAACACTGAGACACATCAGGGAGGGGGAGAGTTACCTGGACTCTGTGTATCACGAGGTATTCACACCAATTAGATTAATTAATTCAGATGTAGTCCGTGGCCAGGGTCAGGATGGTGTGACTAGAAGTGAGGCAGGTATGGGGATCCAGGAGGTAGTGTTGGAGGAGCCGCAGCCCTTGCACTTGTCCAACAGGTTCGAGGCTCTTACTCCCTGTGAGGATGGGAACAGGGACTGCGGGGAGGATGAGCAACCTGACCACAGCACCGTGGAGCAGGGGGCCATTCAAGTGGGGGGAGTTAAAAGAAATGTTGTAGTAGTAGGGGATAGTATCGTTAGGGGGATAGATAGAGTTCTTTGCAGCCGAGAGTGAGAGTCCCGAAGGCTGTGTTGCCTGCCCGGTGCCAGGGTTAAGGACATCTCCTCTGGACTGGAGAGAAACTTAGAGTGGGAGGGGGAGGATCCAGTTGTCGTGGTCCATGTTGGTACCAACGACATAGATAGGACAAGGAAGGAGGTTCTGCTGAGGGAGTTTGAGCAGCTAGGGGCCAAATTAAAAAGCAGAACCACAAGGGTAATAATCTCTGGATTATTACCTGAGCCACGAGCGAATTTAGCTAGGACAAATAAAATTAGAGAGTTAAATGCGTGGCTCAAAGACTGGTGTGGGAGAAATGGGTTTTGCTTCCTGGGACACTGGCACCAGTACTGGGGCAGGAGGGAGCTGTTCCGTTGGGACGGGCTTCACTTGGCCAGTGCTGGGACTAGAGTCCTGGCGGATCATATAACTAGGGCTGTAGAGAGGGCTTTAAACTAACTAGTGGGGGGGAGGTTCCTAGAGAGCAAATAATAAAAATGACAACAGAGAAGGTCATAGACTTTAGTAGCAGTGGGGAAATTAAAAACCAGAGCGTGTCAGGAAGGGGCAGAAGGTATGGAGTAAAAGGTAAAGTAATAAAAAGGGCAAAAGCAGGAACTAAGTGTCACAAAACATATTTGAAAGTTCTCTATCTGAATGCACGTAGCATTCGTAACAAAATAGACGAGTTAATGGCACAAATAACTACATATGGGTATGATCTTGTGGCCATTACAGAAACATGGCTGCAGGGTGACAATGCCTGGGAATTAAACATACCAGGTTATTTAACGATCAGGAAGGACAGGCAGGAAGGAAGGGGAGGTGGGGTGGCTATGTTAATAAAGGAAGGAATCACTGTAATACAGAGAAATGATATTGGGTCAAAAGATCGGGATAATGAAACAGTTTGGGTGGAGGTAAGGAATAATAAGGGGAAAAAAACACTAGTGGGCGTAGTCTATAGGCCTCCGAACAGTGGCAACTCTGTTGGACGGAGTATCAATCAGGAAATAGTTGAGGCTTGTAATAAGGGAACATCTATAATTATGGGGGATTTTAACTATCATATTAATTGGACAAATCAAATTGGGCAGGGCTGCCTTGAGGATGAGTTCATTGAGTGTATTAGGGGTGGGTTTCTTGAGCAGTATGTAACTGAATCGACCAGGGGGCAAGCAACCTTAGATCTGGTCCTGTGTAACGAGACAGGATTAATTAAAAATGTCCTAGTAAAGGATCACCTTGGAATGAGTGACCATAACATGGTTGAATTCCATATTCAATTAGAGGGTGAGAAGGTTGGATCTCAAACAAGCGTGCTAAGCTTGAATAAAGGAGACTATGAAGGTATGAGAGCAGAATTGAGTAGAGTGGATTGGGAAAATAGATTAAAGGGTAAGACGATACATGATCAGTGGTGTACATTTAAGGAGTTATTTTACAACTTCCAAAAAATATATATTCCACTGAGAAGAAAAGGGTGTAAAAGAAAAGACAGCCATCCGTGGCTAAGTAAAGAAATTAAGGATAGTATTCGACTAAAAACAAGGGCATATAAGGTAGCCAAATCTAGTGGGAGGATGGAAGATTGGGAAGTCTTTAAAAGACAGCAAAAAATAACAAAAAGATTGATTAAGAAAGGGAAGATAGATTATGAAAGTAAATTAGCAAAAAATATAAAAACAGATAGTAAGAGTTTTTATAGTTATATAAAAAGAAAAAGGGTGGCTAAAGTAAATGTTGGTCCCTTAGAGGATGAGACCGGGAAATTAATGGTGGGAAATATGGAGATGGCAAAAACACTGAATGAATATTTTGTATCAGTCTTTACAGTAGAGGACACTAAGAATATCCCAACACTGGACAAACAGGGGGCTATAGGGGGGGGGAGGAGCTAAACACGATCAAAATCACTAAGGAAGTGGTACTCGGTAAAATAATGGGACTCAAGGCGGATAAATCACCTGGACCTGATGGCTTACATCCTAGGGTCTTGAGGGAAGTGGCGGTAGGGATTGTGGATGCATTGGTAATAATTTTCCAGAACTCCCTGGACTCGGCAAAGGTCCCGGCAGACTGGAAAACTGCTAATGTAACACCCTTATTTAAAAAGGGCAGTTGACAGAAGGCTGGAAACTATAGACCGGTTAGCCTAACATCTGTGGTAGGTAAAATTTTGGAGTCCATTATTAAGGAGACAGTAACAGGACATTTGGATAATCATAATTTAATAGGACAAAGTCAGCATGGTTTTATGAAGGGGAAGTCATGTTTGACAAATTTGCTGGAGTTCTTTGAGGAAGTAACATATAGGGTGGATAAAGGGGAACCAGTGGACGTAGTGTATTTAGACTTCCAAAAGGCATTTGACAAGGTGCCACACAAAAGATTATTGCTTAAGATAAAAAATCACGGGATTGGGGGTAATATTCTGGCATGGATAGAGGATTGGCTATCTAACAGAAGGCAGAGAGTTGGGATAAATGGTTCATTCTCAGACTGGCAATCAGTAACTAGTGGTGTTCCGCAGGGGTCAGTGCTGGGTCCCCAGCTCTTTACAATCTATATTAATGATTTGGAGGAGGGGACCGAGTGTAACATATCAAAGTTTGCAGATGATACTAAGATGGGAGGGAAAGTAGTGAGTGAGGAGGACATAAAAAACCTGCAAGGGGACATAGGCAGGCTAAGTAAGTGGGCAGAGATTTGGCAGATGGAATACAATACTGGAAAGTGTGAGGTTATGCACTTTGGCAGGAAAAATCGTAGAGCAAGTTATTATCTTAATGGCAAGAAACTGGAAAGTACTGAAGTACAAAGGGATCTGGGGGTCCTGCTGCACGAAACTCAAAAGGTTAGTATGCAGGTGCAGCAAGTGATTAAGAAGGCCAATGGAATGTTGGCTTTCATTGCTAGGGGGATAGAATATAAAAATAGGGAGGTATTGCTTCAGTTGTACAAGGTATTGGTGAGACCGCACCTGGAATACTGCGTACAGTTTTGGTGTCCATACTTAAGAAAGGACATACTTGCTCTCGAGTCAGTACAAAGAAGGTTCACTCGGTTAATCCCGGGGATGAGGGGATGGACATATGAGGAGAGGTTGAGTAGATTGGGACTCTACTCATTGGAGTTCAGAAGAATGAAAGGCGATCTTATTGAAACATATAAGATTGTGAAGGGGTTGGATCGGGTGGATGCGGGGAGGATGTTCCCGATGATGGGTGAAACTAGAACTAGGGGGCATAGTCTTAGAATAAGGGGCTGCTCTTTCAAAACTGAGATGAGGAGGAACTACTTCACTCAGAGGGTGGTAGGTCCATGGAATATGCTGCCCCAAAAAGCTGTAGAAGCTACATCATTACATAAATTTAAAACAGAAATAGACAGTTTCCTAGAAGTAAAGGGAATTAAGGGTTACGGGGAGCGGGCAGGAATTTGGACATGAGTCTAGGTTCGGATCGGTCATGGCCCTGTGGGTAGCGGAGCGGGCCCAGGGGCCGTGTAGCCTGATCCTGCTCCTATTTCCTGTGTCTAATTCTGTTAGATTCAGGAGATGGTTCTGTGATAGTGGATTGGCGGTTAGGATCAGATCAGCCATGATCTTATTGAATGGCGGAGCAGGCTCGAGGGGCCGATTGGCCTACTCCTGCTTCAATTTCTTATGTTCTTATGTTCTTATGTGATCCTCTCTCTTGTGCTCCTCCCTGTGATCCTCTCCCCTGTGCTCCTCTCCCCTGTGTTCCTCTCTCCTGTGCCCCTCTCCTGTGCCCCTCTCTCCTGTGCCGCTCTCTCCTGTGATCCTCTCTCCTGTGCTCCTCTCCTGTGTTCCTCTCTCCTGTGCCCCTCTCCTGTGCTCCTCTCTCCTGTGCCCCTCCCTCCTGTGATCCTCTCTCCTGTGCTCCTCTCCCCTGTGTTCCTCTCTCCTGTGCCCCTCTCCTGTGTCCCTCTCCTGTGCTCCTCTCTCCTGTGCCCCTCCCTCCTGTGCCCCTCTCCTGTGCTCCTCTCTCCTGTGCTCCTCTCTCCTGTGCTCCTCTCTCCTGTGCCCCTCTCCTGTGCTCCTCTCTCCTGTGCTCCTCTCTCCTGTGATCCTCTCTCCTGTGATCCTCTCTCCTGTGATCCTCTCTCCTGTGATCCTCTCTCCTGTGCACCCTGACGTAAGAAAACTACTAGGCACTTGGTCTAAGCGTTAAACAAAGCTTTAATCAACTGTTTTACAACATGGAGGTCTAGTTGTGTCCTTCACTAGTTCCTGTTAAGAATGTCCTGCGCAAGCTGGGCCCGTGCCTGAGTATTTATACTCTCCCTGGACACTGCCACCCACAGGCTGCGCAATATTATTTCATAAATCTTTCTTTGATGAATGACTGATTCATGTCACACCCCTCTCCTGTGCACCTCTCCCTTGTGCACCCCTGTCTTGTGCACCTCTCTCTTGTGCACCTCTCCCCTGTGCACCCCTCTCCTGTGCACCCCTCTCCTGTGCACCTCTCCCCTGTGCACCCCTCCCCTGTGCACCCCTCTCCTGTGCACCCCTCTCCTGTGCACCCCTCTCCTGTGCACCCCTCTCCTGTGCTCCTCTCTCCTGTGCACCTCTCCCCTGTGCACCTCTCCCCTGTGCACCTCTCCCCTGTGCCCCTCTCTCCTGTGCCCCTCTCTCCTGTGCCACTCTCTCCTGTGCTGCTCTCTCCTGTGCCCCTCTCTCCTGTGCACCCCTCTCCTGTGCACCGCTCTCCTGTAGATCTCTGTCCTGTGTGTTGAATCCGTGTTTCTTAAAGTATGACGTTTTCCCAATAACTAGACGGAGGCTGTAAGTTAACAATCAACAGGTGTTTACTGGAGGAGGGTAGTCTAAAGACTAACAGTACAGAGGCGTGCTCAAGGCTTATATACAGGTGTGGTCACTGCCGGTACTACAGTATACAGGAGCTGTAAAAGTAGTTCTCTCTTAAAGGTACATACACTACACTGTGCACCCCTCTCCTGTGCCCCTCTCTCCTGTGCACCCCTCTCCTGTGCACCTCTCTCCTGTAGATCTCCTGTGCACCGCTCTCTTGCCGGCATCCTCTGCCTGTGCTGATCCCACCACAGTACATCCTCTTCTGATGTGCTGTCAAACATATCCAAGGCACCTCCCACCCTGATCTTGTCAGGTTGAAATCCTCAAAGGTGATGGGACAAACACAAGTTTGAATAACCACCTGAACTGCGGCTTAAACTCACCTCCGTTTCCCTGGTCAGTTTCCCGAGCCCTGGGAAACCTCTGCTGCTCAAGCAAAATTTGGAACCAAGTTAAAAACAATTTTATGATACCTCATTAATGTCTCCTAAGGATGTTAATTGCGCCAATAAGTACACGCCCGCATCCAATTATGAAATGCCCGACTTTGGCGAGTAGGTTTCTCGCCGGCATGCAAATGCTCCTCCATTAAACCCAGAAGTGAGCACAGTGGAGCCGGGTTGCGCTCCCCCTCTAAAGATCAAAATGTTTTACCCCCCATACCCGCTCGCCACCCACCCAATCCTGGTGGTTAAATTCCCCCTTTAGTGTCTGTCTCTCGCTCTCTCTCCTCCCCCTTGTGTCTTCCCACCCCACATGGAGCTTAGGATCTGTCTCTATCTCAGCCTTTAGCTCTCAAAGCTCAAAGCGCTCTGTCTATCCCAACCCAAAGACCTTGTGATTCTCTTGTCCATATCTGCAAACTATAGTAGTTGTTATAAAACAGGAAAATTAACATCTTATCATTCTTAAAGGCACCATGCCAATTTAGTTTTTTGTATTAATTCAGGTAAACAGTCATTGCCACTTTCAACTGCCCCATCCTCCTCTCTCACCAACCTTTCTGCCCAGTGTGTCCACTGGGGGCTCATATCAGCCTCCTTCGCATCCCATTCGCTCCACACACTGTCCTGCCAGCGGATCAACAAGCTCTGCATCGCCCTCCAAAATGTCCGCTCACTAACAAACAAGGCCTTTGCCATCCATGACATTATTGTGGATGATTGCATTGATATCATGGCTTTGACAGACAGGTGACAACTCCTTGCCCCTTACTAAACCCTGTCTGCCTGGTTATACTTTCCACTAGCTGCCCTGCTCAAATCGCCACGACAACAGTGTGGTCCTCATCACCAAATCACACCTTGGCCCCTGGAGAGAAAAGATAACCCCTAGCTTCCTTTCTCCACTAGCAACCCTTTCTTTAAACCCCTCTCCCCTGCCCTCCACCCATACTTCAACATAAGTGCCTCAAATTTAAAATTGTGATCATAGTGTATAAATCCTTTCATAGTCCCGCCCAGCCCCTCCCCTCCTTATCTCTGTTATCTCCTCCAATATCCCAAAACCCTCCGTTCCTCTGATTCAGGCCTCTCATGCATCCCCACCTCCTTTTGTCCCACCATTGGTGGCCTTGCCTTCAGCATCTGGACCCCACGCTCTGGAATTCTCTTGCTAAACTCCTCCACCTCTTGCCTCCTTTAAGAACCTCCTTAAAAACCTAGTCTGGCAATACTCACTGTCAGGGTCATATATGAAGAACGATCATGAACTGTTTCCCAGCAGGAATGTGTGCGAGCAAACTTGCCTCAGCCTTCCGATAAATGTCCCTCAGATTCTGCAGAGATCCCATTCACACCTCAGGTTTTCCCTCGCTTCTCCCCCGGCTCCCCGCCCCCCCCACCTACCTCAAAATCACAGTTTAAACAAAAACTTCGGATGTTCTGGGTGAGTCATGCAGCCCTAATCCAGCAGAACATTTTTTGGATGAACTTGAATGTAGGTTCAAATCTGAGGCAACTCCCACTTGACAGTTGTAAGCAACCATTCACATTTTTGACAGAGGAGTGGTATGCGAATGAGATGAATGTTTTGAATAAAGAGTGCCAGAATGGACAGAAACCATCTTTAAACTATAAACAAGGCATTAGATAATGAAAAATAACACAAAATAACTCCCTGACCTCCATCCAGAAGCCGAAAGCTATTTAATTTTTTTCTTTACAAGTTTCTCCTCAAGGTGCTGACTCATGCTGGGGTTCAGTGCTGTCAGATCTGCTGTATCTCGGCCAAGTCGCCAATCTTCATGTGTGAGCTTGGACAGTGAATGTAAGCAGTTTATTCAACTGTAAAGAACATCATAACCATAATAACAACAGAAAATGCTGGAAAAACTCAGCATTTTCCAGCATTTTCTGTTGTTATTTCAGATTTCCAGCATGTGCAGTATGTTGCTATCGAACATCATAGCCATGCCTGGCCTGTCCTCATTTCCCGATACACACACACACACACTCCAGTAGGAATCACTGGATAACGATCAGGAATGGGAACCCTGGCAACATTATTTCTGCCACTCACATTCCATGGGGTGCTGATTGTGGCCAATTGTAGTGTCCCAACTATAGCTCTGGTTAAAATGAGCTCATTCAAGGGTAGACCGGGAATTCAACTTTTGCATTTTGGTAACTATGGCTCAGTATTTTCTCCCCAAGTCTTTTTAAAAAATTGGTTTGTAGAACTGTGTGATACAATGCAGGGTGCAAAGTACGGACATTGAGGCTCTAACACAGGGCTTTGTAATGTCCGTGTGTAATTGAGACATGGACTGCAGAAGTTGGTTATAACAGGTGTTTACTGAATGGAGACAAAACTGGAACTACTATACAAAGTTACTGCACAGGCTTATATACAGGGGTGGTCCCTACTGGTACTGCAGTACACAGGGGCTGCAGAATATAGTTCCTTCTTCAAGGTACATACACTACAGGCTTCACTTGGGTAGTAATACTCACTGACAAAACTGAGGTATTTCTGGCTCAGGTTGAGTGTGGGGAGGGGGTGAGGACATCACCCTAGTTTTGGGTGATTAATGGTTCAAGAGGGTGGCGAACCATTCATTGGGTGTCTCCAGGCTTCTGTCAGCTGTGGGGCGGGGGTGTTTATTGGCGGGGGAAGGTAGGGGTTGAACAGACCCCGTGTCCACTGCGATCAGGAGTTTACCTGAACTACCTCGTATCCAGTCACCCATAACATGACCTGCAGTTTGTATCAATGTTATGTGAAGTGGATACTGTAATTGGACATGTGCCCCCATGTGCATGCCTCCTATCTTCCAGAATGTGGACTGATGAACGAAGAACGCTTTAATGAGGTGAGGTGAGTTATAAACCAACACACTGATTTATTTTACATATATGTGAATGAACAGAATAATGTTTACAGTGAATGTTAATCTTCTCAAAATATAGAATCTAACAGAACGCACCACACTATCCCTGTTGGTGGGCTAAGTACAAATCTCTGACTAGTAATCTCCCTGATGTTAGTGAGCACAAACTAAGCAAGGGGTTCTCACTCTCTGGCCCCGATAGTAACTCCGAGGAGTGCTCAGAGCGTCGAAGGGTGCAGCCCTCTCCAAGCTCTGCTCAGCTGGACATAGATGCTGTATCCTGGGGCGATCGATGAAAAGGACAATCATTGAGGGGCAGCAGAAAATCTGCGACATACTGGCAGGCCTTCCACACACACTGTCCATAATTGCAGTGACAATGGAGGAGTCCAGCTCAGGCATGAATGGGTTGATGTCACAGGGCATTGCGGTGATGCCTTCTTCCACGGATAGATTGACCAACTCTGTGGAACATCTCTGAATCGTGGCAATCAAATGAGTTCATGCAGGCCTTGACCACACCGTGCAGACTTTGGGTGCCAACAATGTCTGGTGTCTTAAATAGAATGATTGGCCTTACAACGCGCCACTGATCTGCTCCAAGCTGCTCCCCCGCAGAGTGGTAAGAGTGAAGTGCGGCTGGCCCATGAGAGGATTGATGGTGAAAGGGGACATGGAAGTGAGGAGTCCGCTCAAAGCGCTCCCACTTCTCACCCATTGCCCCTCCCTCAGCCAATACCTGACATGCTGCCTCCTCTCCTGGTGGCCGAGTCTGCCCCTGCACAGGGGCAGGTGGAGCAGTCTTTGGTGGGGGCTTCACGGGCTTCAACACCCAGAGGTCGCCAGCCAAGAGCACCTCAACAGTCAGAGCAGGGATCTGAGCAGCCTGCCTCTACCTCTGCTCAAGCCACAGGGGGTGCACCATGTAGAAGCGGTAGGAAAGGGAAGAGTTAAGCTTTATAGTTCAACAAAGATATGTGCATGGGTGTTTGTTAAGTTTCCATTGTTTACTAGAATCACATACTATTTATTACTTTGCACCACTTTTCTGTGTTACCCATTCTTGGTTGCCGGGTGGCAACTCGCCTTTTCAGTTGCTTGTTGATGAATGGGAGACATGAATTGACGGGGACCAATGGGGAGATGTGCAATGGGTGGATGGCTCATTACCAGACTGTTTTTCGTCAGTGGGATTGGGGACAGGGGGGAGAGTGGCTGTTGGATGTGATTGTTATATCGGTCCAGTGGTCATGACTCACACAGAATCACAGAAACCCCACAGTGCAGATAGAGGCCATTTTGGCCCATCGAGCCTGCACCGACACATATCCCACCCGATCCCCGTAACCCCACGTATTTAATCCCCCTAACACTAAGGGTCAATTTATCATAGCCAATCAACCTAACCCGCACATCTTTGGACTGTGGGAGGAAACCGGAGCACCCGGAGAAAACCCACGCAAACACGGGGAGAATGTGCAAACTCCACACAGACAGTCTCCCGAGGCCGGATTCGAACCCGGGTCCCTGGTGCTGTGAGGCAACAGTGCTAACCACTATGCCACCGTGCTGTAACTGAACCTTACAGCTGTAAGGGAATCCCTGGCACCCCAAGCCACAATGTGACCAGCTGGTGTGATGTTGGGGGCACCATTTTCATCCTCTGTCTCCTCCTTCTCTTCCTCCTCCTCCTCTTCATTGGAATCGTCTGCGGACGATGTGTGCTCAGCGTCTTGTTCCTCCTGCAGCTCCAATCCTCGCTGCTGTGCAATGTTGTGCAGAGCGCAGCACACCGTGATCACCCTTGAGACCCTCGCTGGTGAGTACTGAAGGGCGCTTCCAGATCTGTCCAGCCACCTGAAGAGTATCTAGAGCATGCTGCTGGCTTGCTCTGGTGGTCATAGGGCGGTCGTTATACCGCTCTTGGGCTTCATTGGTGGAGATCCTCATGGGTGTCATTAGCCACCCCTTAAGTCTGCTTGCAGGTCCAAAGAGGTCTGGGAGTTTGCACTGCCGCAGGATGAAAGCATCATGGCAGCTCCCAGGGAATTTGGTGCACACTTGCATTAACCTTTTGTTGTGGTTTCACACCAGCAGCACAGTGATGGAATGAAATCCCTTACAGTTAACGAATACTCCTGATTGATCTGGGGGTGCGCAGATTGCCATGTGTGTGCCGTTGATGACGCCCTGCACCTGTGGGAAGCCAGCCAGAGACACAAACCCCAGCTCCAGCTCATTCTGACTAGTGTCATCACAGGCAAAATTGACATCATTGCCGGCCCTGGTAAACAATCCATCAGTCACATGCCTTACGCATGTGACTGATGGATCCTGGCTATGTCTCCGGTAGCACCCTGGAAGGATCCACAGCCAAAATAGTTGAGGGCGGTGGTCACTTTCAGCAAGGAGCAGGTCTTCTCGGAGGCTGCAGATGTCTGCCACCACCTGACATGACAATCTGAGCCTCCGGAGGCACTGCTCTTCCAAGAGGCCAAGGAAGCTGAGCCTCTGTCTGGAAACCCTGTGACATGGGTAGTGCTTCCTGTGACCTTGACCCCGCTGCTGCTCCACTCTCTGCTGCTCAGGACCATCTGCAGGTCTCTCCACAGCAGGCTGTTGCTGCTGCTACTGATGGCCATTTTGCTTCTTGTCTGAGGTCCAAGTTAAGGCAGCCATGGCGTTACCCATCCTGATGTTGTAATTCTCAATACCTCCAAAGTCCACAAATTAGTGTCTCAACACAAGTACTCTCAACAAACCCTTTCCCAGCGGGAGCTAAGAGAGCAGCTTGAGCACTGAGTATTTACTGAAGTCCGTATTCGTGACTTTTAATTAGCCCCATGAATTGCCGTACAATCTTCTCGCCTTCCTTTCAATGGGGACTTGTGATGTTAAATTTAAATGCTTGTCAAAATCTTGTCGAAATTGCCTAATTTAAATATTATGAGCAGCAACCCGCCTCTCTGGAGGGGGTTATGCACACGCATCGAAATGCACCTGAGTTAAACTAGGAAGTTGGTGCATTGGAGCTGGCTTCCGGATGCACTGCCTGTGTCGATTGGGCTTATACTCACTGGAGTTTAGAAGATTGAGAGAGGATCTCATCGAAACCTATAAAATTCTGTCAGGCCTGGGCAGACTAGATGCTGGAAGGATGTTCCCGATGGTCGGGGAGTCCAGAACCAGGGGTCATAGTCTAAAGATAAGGGGTAAGCCATTTAGGACTGAAATGAGGAGGAATTTCTTCACCCAGAGAGTGGTGAACCTGTGGAATTCTCTGCCGCAGAAGGCAGTGGAGGCCAGTTCATTAAATATATTCAAGAAAGAGTTGGATATATTTCTTAAGGCTAAAGGGATCAAGAGATATGGGGAGAAGGCAGGGACAGGGTACTGAATTTCAATGATCAGCCATGATCTCATTGAATGGCGGAGCAGGCTCGAAGGGCCAAATGGCCTACTCCTGCTCCTATCTTCTATGTTTCTATGTTTTCACCGATTTTAACAACACTCCCGAACCACACACTACATGCTCTTTCCTATTAAAATTCCCTCTTCTGTGTCTGACTTCCTTTCCGTATTGCTGCAGGCTGTTCTTCCTTAGCTGGACAGGAAGACAAATGCTGGAGCTCCACCTTTCCCCAGCTCTTTGTGCCCAGAGATTGGCCAGTTGAAATGTCAATTAAAGCTGCTACTGCCCTCCTAGATGTGGGCTTCTGGCAACTAATCCCTGCTGAGGTCACATGAATGCATGAATGTTTACTGGAATATCTTAATGTATCTCCATTGTCTCAAGTTGAAATGGTATATTGGAAACACTATTCTGGACAGCTGCTTCATTTCAATCTAATCCACATTCCCAGAAGATTTGTGTTGTAGATTTAACCTTTTGTGGGCTGCATTTAACTTAATAGCATTATCCTAAAATGATTGGTTTCAAAATCTCTTCTAGTCGGCTAGTCAACAATCCCGAAACGTGAAAACTTCCTACAATACCAGCGTGATATATTTTCATCATTATGGCCTTTCTGAGAGGTTGACAACTTAGTACCAACTTGTGACTCCTCACCCACTAGGAACTGCATTCGGCTCTCCAAATTCATTTCACATAGGACCCTTACAGCCAATAGAAAAACAGCAATATCCTAGATTCCAGAGCTGAAAGGACAATTCTCTAACCTATTGTGCCACCCAGTCCCCAGTTATTTTTTTTTTCAGTAATGCATTAACTTAGAAACTATTTTGATCTGGGTATGCAGTAGATTGGAATTCTATGGCAGATTTTTCAATCAGTGGAGGGCCAAGAAATCAGGTGGGGGTTCTATTTTACTAGATACTCTCGTCTAAAGTGCTCATGCACAGAATATGTGAGAGCTTCATTTAAAAGATAAACCTCATGCTAATCAATGCAACTGAGTCCTTGTGGGATTTCCCAATCTCCTTGTTGGAAAATCCCTGTGCACTCAGCTTGCCAACATAAAATGGATGATAAAGGGCAGTGACACTCTGGCCTTTCAGCAAGCGAATACTTAAAGCTGTATTTTTGTTTGCTACAATCTAAATTCTGAATATGGATATTTCCTTTGTGCCTGAGATTTTTGGTGGAGATGGAGGATGAAAGGAGGGATGCAAGACAGGTTTGCTTACACCAGGGATGGACTATCCATATTTATTGTCACCCAGTGAGCTGTTTGTACAGATCCCAGCTCATCTACTTGGGAATGTCGGAGGGCAGCTGCCTTCACAGGTGGCGCTTTACCAAGAAGGAGGTGACTTGAGTTTGCCTTGTGCTGGAATCTGACCTGTAGACAACTTCAACCACAGTAGCAGTGAAAGTCACCACAGCACTGAACTTCTGAGCAATCAGGTCACTGACATGGTGTCCAATAGGGCAAACACCTACATCGGCTTCCCCATGGAAAACCGGCAGCAGATTGATCGGGCACTGCAAAGTTCCTGCATCACAGAATTCCCCACCGTCCAGGGTGTTACTGAAGGCATCCATGTGGCCTTTCAGGTTTCCATATACAGTTCCATTTCATTCCTCAATCGCAAGAGATTCAACTCTATAAATGTGCAGTTGGTCAGTGATCAGCCACACAGGATAATGCAGGCCAGTAGCTACTTCCCAGGCAGTAGTCTTGGTTCCATTATTATAAGGCAATCCTCTATTCCTGGCTTATTTAAAGGAGAAGGCAGACTAGAAGGATGGTTTCTAAGGGACCAAGGCAACCCTGTTCAGCTATTGATCACGACACCCTTGCTACACCATGCAGCTATGAGGATCATTATTGAGCATATTTTGGGCATCAAGAAACAGCACTCACATGTTTGGGCAGATCATGGGGCATATTACAGTACAGCTCCACCAAGGTCTCCAACGTGATTATTGTCTTCTGCATGCTGCACAACTTTGGCATGCAGAATAGGGTTGCCAACTCTGGTTGGATGTATTCCTGGAGGTTTGCTCACATGACATCCGACCACGTGACATCTGATTGTGTGAAGGCTACAAACGCTATTGCAGTTACCTTATAGATGTTGGGTACCCTGTGGTTGAGTATCTTTGCCCATGGTTCCTTGCCAGCAGCTGTTGTGCGAGAAGTTCCGAGAACCAGGAGGCCACCCAAGGGCAGGCAAAGGAGGGAAACTGAAAGCGGAGAAGAGGGGAAACCGAAGGCAGGGTACGGAATTGCAGGGTGGAAAACAGAGGTGGGAGGAGCTTTGATTTCACCAGTTACTAATAGTATATCACTGAAATTGCACTGGTAACCAATAGTAATACTGGAAACACTCAGATCCACCTCATAACCAAGAGTAATACAATAACTCACTGATAGTCTATATGTAACTGGTAATAATAGCGTGATATCCTACCTGTAATTAGTACTATCCTATAACCAGCTGATATTCACCCTGGCTGTAACTACAGCCAGAATCCCCTGCACCACTCAAGGTGTGGTCAGGCTCCCCAGTCAATGCTTTTAACAGGCCTGATCTTTCTCCCTATCTCCTTGGGCTCTGGTTTGGACTCAAGTTCTGTGTGAAGGTGACAACTCTGAACTGGGAACCTCAGTCAGAGCTGATCTGTACTTGATCTGTACGTCAAAACTAGCCGTCTCAAACCTGAACCAAACCGAGAGTTCACAGAAAGGGCAGCGGGCTCAGTGTCTGGGGCGCTTCTCACAGGGAACATCTTCCTAAACACAGCTCAGCACCAACATTTATAAACCTCTCCCTGAGCTCGGACTGAATAAAGAAGAGTTTTCATAGAATGATAAAAATTACAAATACAGGAGGAAGCCATTTGGCCACTGTTGCCTGTGCCGGTGCTGGCACTCTCCTGTAACCCCATTCCCCCCAGATCATTTTATATTCTTCCTTTTCAAATACTTATCCTATTCCTTTTTAAACTTTCCTTTTTTAGTCTCTACCTCAATAGCCACTTGTGGTGAAGCAGCCCATGTTTTAATAGCCCTCAGTTCAAAAACCTTCCTTCTCCCTTCCCCCTTGATTCTTTCAGTGAGAATCCCCAGTCTCTATCCCCTTCTTCCCCATTTGCTTACCAGTGGAAAGAATCTCCTCTCTCGGTGCTGCTCCCACTCACCATGTTGCTCCTGCTGCTGCTCCCGGCTCTGCAGGAAATGCTGGGCCCCACCCCCACCCCATTCCCCAGTCTACCACACCCGCCCTCACCTTAGTCCCAATTCCATCTATCTCTCTCCCTCTGCCCGAACTCCAATCCCACAACCTCCATTCCCCAGTCTTACACTCTCCTGCCCGAGCACCAATCTCTGACCCCAATTCCCCTGTCTCAATCTCTCGCTCAACCCCCATCCCCTATCACACTCTCCCCTGACCCCTGCAGTCCGCTGTCACACTCTCCCCCGCCTTGAGCCCCCCCAATCCTCGACCACCCATCTCCCAGTAACCCCAATCCCTTGCCCACTAGTTGCTACTCACCCTCTTCCAACCCAGCCCCGCATGTCTTCCCAATACATCTCTCCTTCTCCCCACGCCCCTCAATTCCCAGCTGTTTCTCTACAAGTCGGTCCCGTTTCCTGTTGTCACCCCTAAGCAGGGGCTGGCTCTCTGCAGGAGAGGGGGTGATGTTGCCGAGTCAAAGGGAAATTACCAGGAAGAATCCCATGAAGTAAAAAATGCATTGCCAGATGAGTTCAGAATGTTGTGCAGCTACTACATGCACTTTAAAATGATCTAAGTGGCAAAAATACACTATTTAATACTAGAAATCTTTCTTAGCATTTTAGCTGAAATATCGTCATCATCGCTGGGTCAAAATCCTGGAACTCCCTCCCTAACAGCACAATAGGAGTACATTCACCTCACGGACTGCAGCGGTTCAAGAAGGCGGCTCACCACCACCTTCTCAAGGGCAATTAGGGGTGGGGAATAAATGCTGGCCTTGCCAGCGACACCCAAATTCCATGAACGAATAAAAAAAAACCACAGGAAATGATCACTTCTTGACTTGGACCGTCCATGGTCTGTGGGCGGGTTGAGGGACTGGTGGTAGTAAACTGGGTAGAGACAAAAACGGCAATGAAATCTAAACTGTGTTATTTGACCCCTATTTAGGAACATTAATGAGGCCCCTACCCACCCACCCCATTTCCATCAAGAGCACTGGTCACAAAAATCGGAATGGGGGGACCTCCAATAGTAAGTTGGCGATACTTTGTTTTCTGATTTTCTTCGCACTTTTACCCCATTTTTCGTCATAAGTAAGATGACAGCAAGGCAGAAATTGGCCCCGTTGTCACATCGTTGTATCATCTGCTGCAGGATGATGTACGGACAACATCTGGAACGACTGGATCCTTCCACCCCACTGCAGGGACATGTGGCACATCTGGATGCCTGTAGTGCACATACATATCAAGCACGTGTCAGACACAGTGTTCGCAAGTGGGGAACAATCCCTGTGGAAAGGCAGCATCAGATGGGAAGGATGCAGAGGTTTCACCAGGTGATAGGTTTCTTTCTAGTGTTGCAGGGGGCACCAATGTGGGCAGCAGGGTTCCTCATTTAAACCCTATGGCCTGCATGCGAAGAAAGGGATTGCACTCAGTTCAGTTGGTATCTGACATGGAAATGTCCTTACAAATGGCTGTTATCCAGGGACCAGCCATGGTGCTTGAATTTTTGGAAGGGGGTGAATGGTTCTTAAGAGAGCAGGACTAACCTCTTGATTCATGGCTGATGACCTCACTAAAATAAAGCCCTAGCGGCAGAGAATGGTCTTGGGCTGGAAGCCTAAGCCTCTTTTTGCTATTCCCTGTCTACCACTTGCATGAAAAATGTGCCATCCAGCTTTGGCGCAATGAAAAGGTGTGTGCAAAAGGGCAATGGTTTAGTATAAAGTTTGAAGTGGCATCTCTCAGAAGGTGAGGAAGTGCCATGCTTGATAGGACCCAGAAGAAACGTCTGCAACAGTGAGCAGTGCACTTCTTTCTGCCTGAGACAAGAAAATGCTTTACTCATTTATAGCCCGATACAAGGGACCTGAGTGACTGCATTGTGTTACTCTGGTGAGCTGTCCATTATCTCATTTCGAGTCCTGTCCAGTCAAGGGGTAAGGGTCTGTTCAGACTTGTGCCTTTTCTAGAAATGTGTTTGCAATTTTAACTGCGTTGTTTGCCGTGCCATTTTAACTGTGGATACCTTGGTGAGCTGGTGATATGTAAAGGAGAAGCTCGACCTCAGAAAAGCCAAACAGGCCTGGTTGCACAACAATGGTACCAAAGAGTTTAATAGGCTTAGGGAAGGGAAAGTTGTCAAAATTTAGCCAACAGGAAAAGAGAAATTGATGCCACCACAAGTCCAACAGGAAGTGAATATCACACCCGACAGTGTAAGAACCCTTTGTGGAGAGATCGGAGAATCCAGTTACGGACTCTGTAACACAATTGAAGCCATCCAGCCAATCCGCAGTAAACAGACCACAGCTACCACAACAGAGGAAAACAGAAGACTGTGGCCAAGAACTCATAAAACTGTGAGCCAGCACCTCAATTAAAACTACTATGGAAAAAGCTCCCATTAATGCTACAAATGGCAAGCCCTAACAACAAGGACCGGAATTTTTACCTTCGAGGCGGATGCGGGTTGGAAGCCCGAAGAAGTGAACAGCGCGTTCCCCACTGTGACTTTCAGTTAATGGCCCCTATTAAAATAGTCATGCGTGTTCACCGTCCCTATTAAATGGTGCGGGTCTGATGACTCATTTCCAGTGGGGATATTTAAAGTAGCCTTGGCCACATCGCATTTGAAGGCTCATGTAGGAGAGGATTGGGTTATTGCTGAGATTTCTAAACATGAGATCCCAAAAACAGAGGGCTGCACCCTGATTTTCTGATGACTCGCTACATATTCTTGTGGAAGTGGACAGATCATGCAGGGAGGTCCTCTTGGGCGGAAGAGATCTCCCCAGGAGACCAAAAGGGCATGGCTTGAAATTGCTGAGGAGGTCAACAGCAGGGATGTTGTCAGGAGGGCATGGGTACAGTGCAGGAAGAGATTCAATGATATGATAAGGTCAGGAAAGGTGAGTACAAAGCCACACTCACCTTCATCCTGATGTGCCTGTCAACACATCCTCATCACTCTGAGTTCCCAAGTCTACTCCTGCACATCATTCCTCACACCAACCTACCTTGCACATCCACCCATCCCTCTCTCTCCACGTATAGACTCACATCCCCCTCTAACACTCACCCTCATCATAATGTAATCGTAGCAAGTAACATCACAGAAGGAGGCCATTTGGCATTGGCACCCCACTCCCTCATAGCCACCCTCTACAGATGTAACCAACACAATCCTTACACTCATTCCATCACTCTCACTCAAACTTCTCTTCTTTCCCTCTTTGCAGGAGAAGAGAGCCCACAACAGGGGGAGGGGGAGAACCGGAGATGGCCGTCCATCCTTCAGTACCTTAACTGCAGCAGAGGAGGTGACCCTGGAGGTGTCGAGAGTTGCAGAGCTGCTGGTGGTGGGAGACTGAGAGAGGGGGACATCTCAGCAGCCTGAGACAGAATTACATCCCATACAGCCACATGGCATACAGCAGTCGCTCATATGGGGACTGATGCCAGCAGCCAGTGAATGTCCATCATGTGCATAATGGTATAGAAACATAGAAACATAGAAGATAGGAGCAGGAGTAGGCCATTCGGCCCCTCGAGCCTGATCCGCCATTCAATGAGATCATGGCTGATCATCCAAATTCAGTACCCTGTCCCTGCCTTCTCCCCATATCCCTTGATCCTTTAGCCTTAAGAAATATATCTAACTCCTTCTTGAATATATTTAATGAATTGGCCTCCACTGCCTTCTGTGGTAGTGAATTCCACAGGTTCACCACTCTCTGGGTGAAGAAATTCCTCCTCATCTCTGTCCTAAATGGCTTACCCCTTATCCTTAGACTGTGACCCCTGGTTCTGGACTCCCTGGCCATCGGGAACATCCTTCCTGCATCTAGTCTGTCTAGTCCTGTTAGAATTTTATAAGTTTCAATGAGATCTCCTCTCATTCTTCTAAACTCCAGCGAGTATAAGCCCAATCGACCCAATCTCTCCTCATACGTCATTCCTGCCATCCCAGGTATCAGTCTGGTGAATTCGCTGCACTCCCTCCATGGCAAGAACATCCTTCCTCAGATAAGGCAACCAAAACTGCACACAATACTCAAGGTGTGGTCTCACCAAGGCCCTGTACAACTGCAGCAAGACATCCTTGTTCCTGTACTCGAACCCTCTCGCTACGAAGGCCAACATACCATTTGCCTTTTTAACCGCCTGCTGCACCTGCATGCTTACCTTCAGCGACTGGTGCACAAGGACACCCAGGTCTCGTTGCACTTCCCCTTCTCCCAATCTACTGCCGTTCAGATAATAACCTGCCTTCCTGTTTTTGCCATCAAAGTGGATAACCTCGCATTTATCCACATTATACCGCATCTACCATGCTTCTGCCCAATCACCCAACCTGTCCAAATCATACTGGAGTTTCTCGGCATCCTCCTCACAGCACACACGCCCACCCAGCTTTGTGTCATCTGCAAACTTGGAGATATTACATCTAGTTCCCTCGTCTAGATCATTTATATATATTGTGAATAGCTGGGGTCCTAGGACTGATCCCTGCGGTACCCCACTAGTCACTGCCTGCCACTCAGAAAAAGAGCCATTTATTCCAACTCTTTGCTTCCTGTCTGCCAACCAGTTCTCTATCCAAGTCAGTACCTGTATCTTGCCCCCAATCCCATGTGCTTTAACTTTACACGCTAATATCTTATGCGGGACCTTATCGAAAGCCTTCTGAAAGTCCAAATACACCACATCCACTGGTTCTCCCTTATCTATTCTACCAGTTACATCCTCAAAAAATTCCAGTAGATTAGTCAAGCACGATTTACCTTTTGTAAATCTGTGTTGACTTTGCCCGATCCTGTCACTGTTTTCCAAGTGCTCTGCTATTACATCTTTTATAATGAACTCTAGCATTTTCCCCACTACCGATGTCAGGCTTACCAGTCTGTAATTCCCTGTTTTCTCTCTACCACCTTTTTTGAATAGTGGGGTAACATTAGCTACTCTCCAATCCATGGGAACTGTTCCAGAGTCTATCGAATTTTGGAAGATGACCAGCAATGCATCTACTATTTCTAGGGCCACTTCCTTAAGTACCCTAGGATGTAGATTATCGGGCCCTGGGGATTTATCGGCCTTCAATCCTGTCAATTTCCCTAACACCATTTCCCTACAAATACTGATTTCTTTCAGTTCCTCCCTCTCATTAGACCCTATGTTCCCCGACATCTCTGGGAGGTTATTTGTGTCCTCCTTTGTGAAGACAGAACCAAAGTATCTATTTAATTGGTCCGCCATTTCTTTGTTCCCCATTATAAATTCCCCTGATTCTGACTGCAAGGGACCTACGCTTGACTTCACCAATCTTTTTCTCTTCACATATCTATAAAAGCTTTTACAGTCAGTTTTTATATTCCCTGCAAGCTTACTCTCATACTCTATTTCCCCCCTCTTAATTAATCCCGTTGTCCTCCTTTGCTGAATCCTAAACTGCTCCCAATCCTCAGGTTTACTGCTTTTTCTGGCCAATTTGTATTTCCTCTCCTTGGATCTTATGCTATCCCTAATTTCCCTTGTTAGCCACGGTTGAGTCACCTTTTTTGTTTTATTTTTATGCCAAACAGGGATGAACAAATTCTGTAGTTCATCCATGCGATCTTTGAATGTTTGCCATTGCATATCCACCGTCAGCCCTTTGACGATCCCCAATCAATCCTACCCAACTCGCGCCTCATACCATCGTAGTTTCCTTTATTTAAATTCAGGACCCTAGTCTCTGAGTCAACTACTTCGCTCTCCATCTTAATGAAGAATTCTATCATATTACCCATTCTTAATATAACATTTCTAAATCATCACTTTACTCTCCCACTGGTCCATCAAGAGCCCCCACCCCACTGTCCAGCCAGAGGAGGAAGACGACTCCTCAGAGGAGCCTCCAGCCTCTGAGGGTCCACCATCAGCAGACCCAAGTGCACCCAGCACCAGCACAGATACGCACACCTCAGTGGGTCTTATGCGAGATAGTGTAGTGTTGTCACCTGGTGTCTCACACTTCACAAGTGAGCAACAGCAGATGGTGTTGACAGGGACAGCAGTGGAGACTCCTCGCCAGAGGCCGCAGGACGCTCAAAGCTCTGCTCAGCTGCATGCAGGCGCTGAGCCTTGGAGACCATCGAGAAAGAGGGCAATCCTGGAGGGGCAGCAAGTAATGAAGGAGGCTCTGGCAGGATTTGCATCACCATGTCATAGGCGATGGTGATGATGTGCTCTTCCATGGAAAGGATGGTTACCTGCATGGAGCAGCTAATGCGCCAGTCACACGAGCACATGTTAGATGTGGGCAACAGATGGCAGGCGCTCATAGACCTCCTCTCTCGGAGGGATCTAAATGTAGACTTGGGTCCTCATGGCCCCACTGCTGTGCAGCAAGGTGCTTTCCAGTTCCTTGATAGCAGGGAAGTGTGGGTGGCCCATGAGAGGGATGATGGTGAGAGGGGGCTTCCCACTTCTCCCCCATTGCCTCTCCCTCAGTCAGAGCCTCAGATGCTTCCTCGGATCCTGATGGCGTAGTCTGCCCCTGCACAGTTGCAGGAGGAGCAGTCTTCTGCGGGGCCCTCAGGCTCCAAAACCCAGAGGACGTCCGCCAAAAGTGCACACAGTCGCAGCAGGGAAGTGAGCAGCCTGCCTCTACCTCTGCTGAAGTCATAGGGGTTGCACCTCGTAGAAGCACATGTAAAAGAAAAAAGCCACAATCCTAATTGCACAAGGGTATCCACATGGGTGTATAAAGAAGTGTTACTGTTAAGGTTCAGTTATTGTTATTGTTAGGTCCGTGATTCGGAGAGTATGATGTTTTTCAATAACCACACGGATGCTGTAACTTAACAATCAACAGGCATTTACTGGAGTAGGGTAGTCTCAAGACTGGGGTACAGAGGCATGCTCAAGGCTTATATACAGCTGTGGTCACTGCTGGTACTACAGTATACAGGAGCTGTAAAAGTAGTTCTCTCTTAAAGGTACATACACTACAATTCCTCCCCTTTTAGATTAGCAGTACCCATAATATTCAAATAACAATTAACACTTTAACATGTACATTAAACAACAATAGTCCATTTATAGATTCAGTCTTTGGGGCAGCTTCCTGATCCTTTCGGGATAGCGCCTTTCCTGAGGTTCTTGTTCTTGGTGCGGAGGCGATTCTGGCCCCTTTTCATCGGTTAGTTCATCGGGTTCTACTGCTACTGGTTCGGAGGTAGATGCTACCGGTATGTCGGGTTCATCTCCAGGTACGCAAGACATGGGGTTGACTCGTTCCTGTGATGCTAAGATCTGATCAATGTGGCGTCTCACAATGTTCTCCCCGAAATCCACTGTGTACATTAATGGCCCCTGCCGTGTGCATATCGTTCCGGGTTGCCATTTCTCTGTTTGGTAGTCACGGGCCAAGACTGGTTGTCCTACATTGAAGCTCCTTGTCGGCTTCTCATTGATGTGCTGGAATTGTTTATCCTCAACATTTCTTCGCACATTTGGTCTAAGCAAGTCCAGACGAGATCGCAACCTTCGGTTAAAGAACATCATGGCCGGGGTCTGGTTGGTAACTGCATGTGTCGCGTTTCAGTAGGCTAATAAGAAATTGTCCACCTTATGCTGTAGTGGAATTTCATCGTCGCACATGGCCTTTATCGCCTTCTTAAAGGTTTGTACGAACCTCTCAGCCAATCCATTTGTGCCTGGATGATACGGGGCGGATGTGTAATGCCTTACCCCATTCCTTCTCATAAATTTTCAAAACTCTTCGGACACAAACTGTGGTCCATTATCAGAGCAAATCTGCTCTGGCAAGCCGTTTCTGGCAAATATGGTTCGTAGGACTGCAATCGTTTCCTCTGTAGTGGTTGAGGACATTTTTATCACCTCAGGCCACTTCGAATGAGCATCCACTGCTATTAAGAACATTGAGTCCATGAATGAACCAGCAAAATCAATATGCACCCGTTGCCATGGAGAGGAGGGCCACTCTCATGGGTGTAGAGGGGCATGTGGTGGTGCATTTTGGACCTTCTGTCATCCTGAGCAGCTCTTGGTTAGGTCTTCGATTTGTTGATCGATTTCCGGCCACCACACATAAGCCCTAGCAAGGCTTTTCATTTTCACTCCCCCCAGATGACCTTCATGTAGCTCATTTAGCACTCTCTCCCTTAACTTGGGTGGAATCACCACTCTGGATCCACACATCACTGTCCCCTGGCATACTGACAGCTGTTCTCTTCTGGATGAGAATGCTGGCAACAGTGAGTCGCCATGTGTTGGCCATCCCCTCACTGTCAAATCATATACCCGAGAGAGCGTTGGATCATTGCGGGTCTCCTTCTCCATATCCGCGTTCGTTACTGGCAATTGTTCAATTATTGACGAATAAAATATCGCAATAGGGTCCACTGCTGGTGCTTCCTCCACAGTAGGCAGTGGCAGGCGCGATAGCCCATCAGTGTTTCCATGCTGTTTCGTGCCTTTATATTCTATTTCATATTGATTCGCCCCTAGAAACAGGAACCATCTTTGTAACCGTTGTGCAGTCATCACTGGAACGTCCTTCTTAGGATTAAAGATGGAGACAAGTGGTTGGTGGTCAGTCAGCAAGGTGAACTTCTGCCCATGCAGATAGTGGTTGAATTTTTTTACTCCCCATACTAGACTGAGGGCCTCCCTGTCAATCTGGGCGTAGTTGCGCTCGGCTGAGGTTAGTGACCGAGACGCAAAGGCTACTGGCCTCTCCAACCCGTCTAGGAATTTGTGCGACAGCACCGCTCCAATACCATAGGGTGATGCATCACACGCCAAACGAATTGGTAGTGCTGGGTTGAAATGGGCCAACACCTCTTTTGATGTGATCAATTATTTACACTTCTGGAAAGCTCGTCTACATTCGTCATTCCACTTCCATGGTACCCCTGTTTGCAGTAGGATGTTCAGTGGGTGTAATACCGTGGACAAATTTGGTAAGAACTTATGGTAGTAGTTTACCAGCCCGAGGAACGACCTCAGTTGTGACACATTTTCCGGTGCTGGAGCCTTGACTACTGCCTCAATCTTTTCAGGGGACTTATGTAACCCCTCTTCATCGATGACGTGGCCACAATACGAGATCTGCTTCTGGAAAAACGCGCACTTGTGGCGATTAGCTCGTAACCCATATTCCTTTAATCTGGTGAGCACCTTCTCCAAGTTGGCGAGGTGATCACTGTCATTTTCGCCCGTGACCAGGATGTCGTCCAAATAACACTGGGTCCCTGGAATCCCTTGCAGGAGTTGATCCATCGTCCTTTGCCAAATAGCCGGAGCCGATGCTACCCCGAACATCAGCCAGTTGTATTGATAAAGACCTTTATGAGTGTTAATCGTAAGGTATTGTTTCGAGGTTCTTCTACCTCCATTTGCAAGTACGCCTGGGCTAGATCAATTTTGGTGAAGCGTTTACCTCCAGATGGCAAGGCAAAAATATCCTCAATTCGTGGAAGCGGATATTGTACCATGTGAAGGACTGGGTTCACTGTCACCTTAAAATCCCCACAGATCCGGACCTTCTTTGGTTCCCCAGGCGTATTACTCAACGACCTCTTCATTACAGGAACGATGGGTGTAGCCCACTCGCTCCAGTCTACTTTGGACAGTACTCCTGAACGTTCCAACCCTTTCAGCTCTGCTTCGACAGCTGGTCTGATCGCATAAGGCACTGGTCTGGCCTTAAGAAACTTTGGGCTTGCATTTTCCTCTATTTTAATCGTTGCTGTTATGTCTTTTAGTGTTCCGAGTCCCTCCTGGAACACTTCTTTTGCGTCAGTTAGCATTTTTGACAGTCGTCCAGGTGTGACGTCGTCATCCTTTTTGGCCTCAACCTTCAGTGCCTGTATGGAATGCCAATCTAATTGTATTTTCCGGATCCATTCACGTCCTAGCAGTGGTGGTCCTCCATCTGGCAATACATATAAGTCCATTTTAGGTATTTCCTGGCCTTTGTATATCACTTTCACCCTTATTTTTCCTTTGGGGTAGACTTTTTGCCCCGTGTACGTCTTCAAGACAATCTCTGTAGCTTTCAAGGGTATATGTGAAAATAGCCGCTTGTAGTCCCTTTGGTTTATGACTGTTAGGGCTGATCCTGTGTCCAATTCCATTTTCACTTGGACTCCGTCTATCTTGAGTGTAACCCAGATAGTCTGGTGATCCTCCATTTTGGTTACCTTATGTAGTTTCAGACAACCCAGCTCCTTGCTTCCGGAG
This sequence comes from Somniosus microcephalus, assembly GCF_052327205.1. NCBI lineage: Eukaryota > Metazoa > Chordata > Chondrichthyes > Squaliformes > Somniosidae > Somniosus > Somniosus microcephalus. The sequence continues at coordinate 46,889,963 of NC_141001.1, forward strand.
CCTGTGTCACTTTTCTGTTCGTCTGAACTACTGTCCATCACCTGGTGTACCTTTTTGTACTTCTCCTGTGGAGATTTCTTACTGTTGGTTTTCTTCCCAGACCTGCAGACTCTTGCTATGTGTCCTGCTTTTCCACACTGTCTGCACACTTGGTCCTTGAACCAACAATCCTTCTGGTCATGTGTTGTCTGCCGCAGCAATAGCACTTTCCTGTTCCATAGGACATTTCATTGGTGCCATATTCTTGCGGTCTCCGTTGTATCTCTGCAGCGCCCCTTGCGGCTGCTTCGTGTGATACTGCCATACTGAAAGCCTTGTCCAGCGTAAGATCCTTTTCTGATAGGAGCCGTTTCTGGGTTCCTTCACTTTGAAGCCCACACACAAACTTGTCCCTTAACGTATCTGCTAGTCCCACTCCAAACTGGCAGTGTTTCGATAGCTTGCGCAGTTCCGTTAAGTACTCAGCATTGCTTTCGTCTTTGTGTTGGTTCCTTTTATGGAACTTAAATCATTCTGCTATCAGCAGCGGTGTGGGGTTTAAGTGGTCCTGTAGGATTTCTACAATGCTTTCGAGATTCTTGTTCACAGGCTTCTCTGGGGTTATTAGGTTTTGCAGTAACCCATAAGTTTTTGCACCCATGGAATTTAACAAAACCAGTGCTTTCCTAGCATCTGGCACTTCATTTGCCCTGCAGTACACCTCCATACGTTCCACATATGTCGCCCAATCTTCGACTTCATTGTCGAACGTACAGATACTGCCACTCTTCGGCATCCCTGGGTGTGATTTAACTGTCAAAAATGGCGTCTCCCGTGCTCTCCCTTCTTCTCCGCTGGCACAAAATGGCGTCTCCCGCACTTTCCTTCCTTCCCGCGCTCGCCCTTCTTCTCCGCTGCGGCTTCTAAAAATGGCGTCTCCCGCGCTCTTCCTTCTTCTCCGCGGCTCAATGGCATCTCCCGCGCTCTCCCTTCTTCTCCCCGCGGACACGGTTCAGCCCTTGAGCCCTGGCTGTGCTCTGCGCGTTCTTTTTTTTTTGTGCGCCTTTCCCGTTTCCGCCGCTCGGTCCTGAACCCGGCTGTTGCTTTACCCTCTCTCTCTCCGTTTTGTTTTTCCTCGACGCCGCTCGGTTTTCAACCCCCGGCTGCACCCTGTGCGCTTCACCCTCTGTCTTACCCCATCGACGCTGCTCGGCTTTCTCTCCGCCGTCAGTCGGCTCCAGCCGCCGCTGTCCGGGAAGGGTCTGCGCTGTACCTGTCGTCAGTCTATTGCTGATCGTCGTGGCTGGGGAACCAAGCCCGGCTCTCCACAGCCTCCCCTGCGATGTTCACTCTCTGCCGGACGACTGGGCGGTTGCTCGTGGTCGACGCCCGTGCTTCTGGCCTCGACTTTCTTCCACCGCCCTCCCGGAGCGAATCCTCGAAGGGAAATGCAGAGTTGCAGGTAGATTCGAATTGACACTCGTCGCCACTGTTAGATCCGTGATTCTGAGAGTATGATGTTTTTCAATAACCACATGGATGCTGTAACTTAACAATCAACAGGTATTTACTGGAGTAGGGTAGTCTCAAGACTGGGGTACAGAGGCATGCTCAAGGCTTATATATAGGTGTGGTCACTGCCGGTACTACAATATACAGGAGCTGTAAAAGTAGTTCTCTCTTAAAGGTACATACACTACAGTTATCACACATATAAAAGTATTTATTTTCACCACTTTCCGGTCATGCCCATTTTTGTATGCTACCTTAGAAGTGGCTTTGTGAGTTGGAGTGAATGGTGAGACATTACGTAATCTCCAGCAATGGGGGTCAGTGTGAATGGAATGGTTTGGTCATTGTAAGGATGCTTTAAGGTGTTGTTTGGTGGGGTTGGGGGGGGGGGCGGCGGGGAGAGGTACTTGGCACAACATGTGGCAGCCATATTCAATTTCAATTTCAATTTCAATTTCAATTTTATTGGTCACATAACTAAATACAAGAAGTGTAATCTAGTCAGTGAAATGCTTTTTTCTTGACGAGCCGAGAGCACCAAGCAGCAAGAACACTTCGCTGCCTGGTACGCACGGAGCTCGCAAGGACGGCAGCCATCTTCATCGGCGCCATCACAAAAACACATACCGACATATACACGCATACATACTTTAAATATAAATAAAGCAGACATAAAATAAATAAAAGACATAAAAAGACAGCACATAAAATGAACAAGCAATAATGTAAAAAATAATTTCTACAGTAATTACATTGATGTTTCTACTCAGGCTTCTAGAATAATCTCTGGTTACAGGGTGGCCGCACTGGGAGAGCATCGTGAGGAACTCACAACTTATAATTAAATAAATTTAATTAATAAATTAATAAAATTAAATAAAGTGCCCCCTCAGTCTTTCTCGATGTTTCCATCTTGGTCTCTCTCGATGTTTCCCCTCTGTCTTTCTCGATGTTTCCATCTTGGTCTCTCTCGATGTTTCCCCTCTGTCTTTCTCGATGTTTCCTCTCAGTTTTTCTCGTTGTTTCCCCTCGGTTTCTTCCACACACCTGGCCTGCACATTACCCCTGGCTGTCCAACTTGGCGTCCTGGTAACCGGGTTCCTCTCCAGCTCTCGACCTTCAAACTGTCTCTCCAGCTCTCGACCTTCAAACTGTCTCTCCAGCTCTCGACCTTCAAACTGTCTCTCCAGCTCTCGACCTTCAAACTGTCTCTCCAGCTCTCGACCTTCAAACTGTCTCTCCAGCTCTCGACCTTCAAACTGTCTCTCCAGCTCTCGACCTTCAAACTGTCTCTCCAGCTCTCGACCTTCAAACTGTCTCTCCAGCTCTCGACCTTCAAACTGTCTCTCCAGCTCTCGACCTTCAAACTGTCTCTCCAGCTCTTGACCTTCAAACTGTCTCTCCAGCTCTCGACCTTCAAACTGTCTCTCCAGCTCTCGACCTTCAAACTGTCTCTCCAGCTCTCGACCTTCAAACCATATGGGTGCAACGCAGGAAGTTAAGTAAATCTGGCCATGATGAGGTTATGCCTGGCCTCCCAGGCAGCAATGTGCTCCGCTGCTGGTGCCATCTGGACCTCGGGTTCCTCCTGATCCTCCTCCTGATCTTCTAACTGAGGCTCCTCCTCCTCCTTATCTAATAGCTGAGGCTCCTCCTCCTCCTTATCTAATAGCTGAGGCTCCTCCTCCTCCTCCTCCTCTGAAGAGGCCGTGCGCTCTGCGCCTTGCTCCTCCTGCAGCTCCAATCCTCGCTGCTGCACTGTGTTGTGCAGTGGGCAGCAGACCATGATGATTCTGGAGACCCTGGCTGGTGTGTACTGAAGGGCACCTCCAGACCTATCAAGGCATCTGAAGCGCATCTTCAGCATGCCTATTGTTTGCTCTATGACACATCTGATGGACATGTGGCTTTCATTATAACGTTCTTTGGCCTCATTGCTTGGCCTCCTCAAGGGTGTCCTGAGCCACGTCTTTAGTGGATAGCCTTTGTCTCCAAGGAGCCAGCCGGTAAGTGTGTTTGGCGGTGCGAAGAGCAGAGGGAGGGTGGACTGTTGCAGGACGAAAGAGTCATGACAGTTTCCTGGGAATTTGGCGCACACATGCATGATGATCTTCCTATGGTTGCAGATGAGCTGCACACTGAGGAAGTGGAAGCCCTTGCAGTTGACAAACACTCCTGGGTGATGATGGAGTGCTCTGATGGCTACATGTGTGCAGTCGATGACACCCTGCACCTGTGGGAAGCCAGCCATAGTGGCAAAGTCGACTGCCCGCTCAGTAACACTCGCTTCATCAGTGGCAAAGTTCACATACTTGGCTGACTTGTGAAATAAGGCATCGGTGGCCTGTGTGATGCATCTGTAGGCGGCCACCTGCGAGATGCTGTAAATGTCTGCTGCAGATCCCTGGAAGGAGCCTGAGGTGAAGAAGTTGAGGGTGCTGGTGACTTTGACAGCCACCAGTAAGGAGTGTCCACCAGGTCCTCTGGGCTGCAGGTCTTGCTCCAGTAATCTACAAATGTCTGCGATGACCTGGCGCGATAGCCTGAGCCTCCTTTGGCACTGCTGCTCAGTCATGTTGAGGAAGCTCATCCTCTGCCTGTATACCCTGTGTTGGGGGTATTGCCTCCGGCGCGCTGCAGCCCTGTGGTGCTCCCCTCTCTTCTGTGGAGCATCAGGTCATTGAAGAGAAGGCTGATGTTGTGGTTGCTGCTGCTGGTGTGGCTGGTGTTGTTGTTGCTGCTGTTGGTGTTGTTGCTGCTGCTGCTGGTGTTGGTGGTTGGCCTCACCTTGGTCCGATTCTAAGGACCAAGGTGAGACGTATAAGCGGCGCCCATGCTGATATAGTAGATGGCAGGTACAGTGGAGGTCAGAGGGCCAATCCCTCAATGTTGTGATGGTGAGTAGCAATGTGGTGAGAGTGGCTTCCGAAGTTTAAAAAATGACCTGCAAACTGCAGACACCGAAATCTGTGGACAAGATGGAGTGAGCAAGAGCCTTTGAATGAGGCAAGTATTGAGGTGTAATGTTGCAGTATTTATGTGCTTTTCACAGCTGTCAATGAATGAACTCGCCAATGGCCACTGAGCTTCCACGTCCCTTTCACAGGCGAGGTACCCGGCCTCCGTGAAACCCCTGCTCTTGCAGTAAAACTCTGAAGCTGGTGTTAAAATCACTGTTAAGGGTCTCTCAACAAGCACTTAATGACTTTAATGAGGTCACCCGCCTCTGCCGATCCGTGTCGTGCCTTCAAAGCCGCCCGAGTTAAATGCCCGAGGCGCGCTCGCTATTTCCAGGATTTTTACTGCCAACCTGCCCCCAAGCCCGCACGCTCAGCAACAGGAAAGTTCTGACTGTAGTGAGAAAGCATCAAAGGAGAACGGGCTGGGACTCAGCTGTGATGCAGCTCACCACACTCATGGTCTAGGTTCACACATAAAGAATAGGCCCTTGAAGTTACCAAAGGGCTACTAACCCCCAGCATGTGTACACACCAATCTTGCGTGTGATTGAACAGATACACACCACATACACATATGGCTTTAAAAATAATGGAGTGGGTGATGCTTTTGACCCCCAGTGACCTGAGATCATGTGACATCAAACAAATCCATTCCAGGTGGAAAATAATCCGTGCAAATAGTCCACTGATTTAGAGTGTTGGGAAGGATATATTTACTACTTTGACAAATCATTGTTGTCATAGACTATTAAGGAAAAGTTCCATCAGCAGAATAACTTTCACCGCAACTTTCCAACTACACTAATCGTATTGAAAATATTTTTAAACCATAACTCACTATTAGGAGTCAGCACCCTGTGATGTGAGGAGAGGCTTTCTGTTAGACACGGGGCTGTTGCTCGCAGTCTATGACTATCTGACACACCTTCTCGCTCACAAAACACAAACCAGATGCCAAAAAAATTCAGTTTAATCAAGGGTGAGCCAGTTCAGAGTACCTTCTCCTAAATCTTTTCATATAAATTATTTACAATGAATTTGCTGGATTCTATTCAAAAATGCCACTTTAAGGGCCAAGCAACTTCAAACAAAATTTGTATGTTTAATGGTAATCTAATTTACAATTTACTGTCCTGACTGACAGATAGAAAGCGTCTCAAGTCTCACGGCTGAGGTATAATTTTCATTTTATTTCTCATTTGCTCTCGGTATCTTTCTTCGCCCTATTCCTCCCGCCCTCCCCACATCAGCAGACCGATCCGTGAACCCAGGGATAGCTTTGCCACCAGCTGGCCTGCCGTTCCGCTGCGCACTGTGCGGGAGCGATACTTTTGAACCACTTTCCCCTCTATCTGGGGTAACACTCGGCCTCTGACTGAAGGGCCGGCATAGATCGTCGATTCAGCAGATTGCACATTGCATTACTTTTAAATCTAACTCAAGCCTTCCCTTCGTCCGAAGTGAACCCAATTTACTCTTTTTAAGTGTCATCAATTTGTCTATAAACTTGATGAATAAACTTTAATTTTGTTCATATCCCAGTAAAACATGTGAGACTTACATACAAATAAACCTGAGTTCAACAATTTCAGATCATAACCTCTGCCCCCATTCTTTCGGAGGCAGCTGTTGTTGATGATTCTACTATTCCCATTTACACCTCCTCTAAACCCATCGTTTATTTCTTTACTTGTCCCATTACCATCTTCTTTCGCTTTGCACCATCAACCCTTTTGTCATTTAATCTCTCCTGCCTTCCATCCGATCACAGATATTTTTCCCCCCCTCCCCTCCTTTCCCTGCCTCTGTACTTGCTTAGAACCTGTTACATCTCTAACCTGTTCCAGTTCTGACGAAGGGTTATCGACCTGAAACGTTAACTCTGTTTTTCTCTCCACAGATCCTGCTGAGTATTTCCAGAATTTTCTGGTTTTAGTTCAGATTTCTGGCATCCGCAGTATTTTGCTTTTGTACAAAGAAATGCTTCTGTCTCTGGTCCCAGAAATCTGCAGAGGGGGCGCATCACAGCTTATCCCATATCCCAGCATAAGTGCCAGGATAAGCCCACCCACAGCCTCTACCTCACCAAAGTTTATGTGGTCAGGAGGAATGGCCATGAGTAGCGGGCCTTTGACAATTTGGGGTGACATCTGGGGTGCACCATGCCAAAATTGCCAGAAAGTCCAGTGGAAGTCCTCAGTCCCCTGTGTCAAGGGCCACATAAAAAATTAAAAAAAATTGGCCCCTCGTCTTCAAGGATCCAGTTCCCAATCCTGGCCTGGACCCCCAGATGTGCCTCATATCCACTCCTGTTGACAAGTATGTCTGATAAGACCAGGCCTACCCTCAGCAGGTCCCAACTGAAAGCCAGAGCACGGGAGCTCCCAACTTAGGGACCCACGCCCTTTCTTACATTGATGACCTTGCAAGGGAGGGCAGAGGCTCCACCCTCACAAGGCCACACAGGAAATACTGGCTCACAGTCGGGACCTGGTGTAGCTTGGACACATCCAAGTTGGTGCCTGCTCCAGCCCACTCCCACTGAAGCTACGGCAGTACTCTGCTGGGAGAGCCACAGACTTTCAGCCCTGTGCACTTTATTGGTCAGCTATTTCAACTCAACTACATGTAGCTGTCAATCATACACTTCCAGGTCAAAGGGAAGTCTAGAAACTTCCAGTGCTTGACAACGGATGCAAAATTATACCAATATTGATACATCTCTCTCCTCAAAAGAAATTAAACCTTTAATAATACTTCATCAACAATAATGATAAAATCTAAATCAATAATAAAGTCCAACAGTTTCAGTATTAACAGTGCATATAAAGTCACTGATAGATAACATAGAAACATAAAAAAATAGAAACAGGAGTCGGCCATTCGGCTCTTCGAGCCTGATCCGCCATTCAATATGATCATGGCTGATCCTCTATCTCAAAACCATATTCCCGCTCTCTCCCCATACCCCTAGATGCCTTTTGTGTCTAGAAATCTATCTATCTCCTTCTTAAATATATTCAGTGACTTGGCCTCCACAACCTCCTGTGTTAGAGAATTCCACAGGTTCACCACCCTCTGAGTGAAGACATTTCTCCTCATCTCGGTCCTAAATGTCCTACCCCGTATCCTGAGACTGTGACCCCTCATTCTAGATCCCTCAGCCAGAGGAAACATCCTCCCTGCATCCAGTCTGTCTAGCCCTGTCAGAATTTTATACGTTTCAATGAGATCCCCTCTCATTCTTCTAAACTCTAGTGAATACAGGCCTAGTCGACCCAATCTCTCCTCATACGACAGTCCTGCCATCCCAGGAATCAGTCTGGCGAACCTTCGCTGCACTCCCTCTATGGCAAGTATATTCACTGCTTTGTGGTTTTTTCGCTACTTTACCACTCCTTGGCTGGAATTTTCCCGCTGCCGGCCGTGCGGGTTTGGAGGCGGGTCGGCAGTAAAGTTGCCAAAATTGCGAGCGCGTCGGGAACCCGCCGTCATCCCACCTTCTCGCTCCTTTAACTCGGCCGCATTGCCAGTGCGCCACGGACCCGATCGGGAGAGGCGGGCAACCTAATTAAGCTCATTATGTCCTTGTTGTGAGACCCTTAACAGGGTTTTTAACTGGGTCTTTTGAATTTTACTGGATGACCACGGGAATCACGCAGCTCGGGAACCTCGTCTGTCAACGTGAGGTGGAAGCTCAGTGGCCATTGTGCGAGGTCATTAATGGAGAGCATGAAATCCAAATAAATACTCCCACATGACACCTCATTACTTGCCTCAGGGAAAGGCTTTTGCTGACTCCATTTCGAGCACAGATTTAGGTGCCTAGAGTTTGCAAGTCTTTTCTGCAACCTCGGAAGCCGCTCTCACCACATTGCTAGTAACTATCACAACATTGACAGATTGGTCCTCTGATCTCTACTTGACCTGCCGTCTAGTACATCAGCATGGGTGCTGTTTATACTGTCTCACCTTGGTCCTCAGAATCGGACCAAGGTGAGCCCCACCACCAGCAGCAAACACCAGCAGCACCAACAACAACACCACCAACCTTCTCCTCAATGACCTGATGCTCCACAGGACAGGGGGCATCAGCGCAGGGCTGCACTGCACCGGAGGCGATGCCCCCAACACAGGGTATACAGGCAGAGATGCCTTGACACATCTGGAGGAGCCCTTCAGTATGCATCAGCCAGGTTCTCCAGAATCGTCATCATCTGCTGCGTGCTGCACAACATAGTGCAGCAGCGAGGATTGGAGCTGCAGGAGGAGCAAGGCACACAGCACACAGCCTCTTCGGAGGAGGAGGAGGAGGATGAGCCAGTGGAGGATGAGCAGGAGGAACAGGAGGAACCTAAGATGCAGGTGGCACCAGCAGCCGCACACATTGCTGCCCGGGATGATCTCATCATGGCCAGATTTACTTAACCTGCTCCAATGCAGCCACGTGCCTGCCACATGCTGTACTAAGTTCCCCCCCCCACGCGCCCCCCCACACCAGCAACACCATAAAGCATCCCTACAATGACCAATCCATTCCTCTCACCCAAAGCCCCAATGTTTGAGGTTAAATAATGTCTCACCATTCACTCCAAGTGATAAAGCCACTGCCAAGGTTTGAGACAAAAATGGACAAAACCCAAAAGTGGTGTAAAGAAAAAATGTTATGTGTGTAATCAAAATAACTGAAACTTACCACTAACACTACACCCACGTGCTTACCCTTGTGCATCTACCTTTGTGTCATTTTTCTTTTCCGAGTGCTTCTATGAGGTGCAACCCCTGTGGCTTCAGCAGAGGTAGTTGTAGGCTGCTCACTTCCGTGCTGCGACTCGTCAGACACTTTTGGCGGACGTCCTCTGGGTTTTGGAGCCTGTGATGGCCCTGCCAAAGTCTACTCCTCCTGCAACTGTGCAGGGGCAGGCTCGGCCATCGGGATCCAAGGAAGCATGTGGGGCTCTGATTGAGAGGGAGGCAACGGGGGAAAATTGGAAGCGCTTTGAGAAGAGCCCCCATTCCATGTCCCCTCACCATTGCCCCTCTCGTGGGTCACCCGCACTTCCCTGCTAGCAAGGAGCTGGCGAGCGCCTTGCTGCACAGCAGTGGGGCGATGAAGGCCCAAGTCTACTTTTATAACCCCCCTTGAGAGCAGGTCTATGAGCGTCTGCCATCTGTTGTCCACAGCTAGCATGTGCTCATGTGAGTGGCACATTTGCTGCTCCATGCAGGTGGCCATCCTCTCCATGGAAGAGCGCATCATCGCCATCGTCTGAGACATGGTGATGCTCATGTTGAAGATGAACTCCTACATTCTCTGCATATTTTCAGACATCACAGCTGCAAACGATGCCAGAGCCTCATGCAATTGTTGCTGCCCCTCTAAGATCACCCTCTTTCTCGATGGCCCCCGAGGTTCAGCTTCTGCATGCAGCTCAGCAGAGCTTGGAGCATCCTGTGCCCTCCAGCGAGGAGTCTCCACTGCAGTCCCCGTCAACACCATCTGCTCTTGCTCACTTGTGATGTGGGAGACACCAGGTGACAGCACTACTCTATCTCGTGTGGGACCCACTGAGGTGTGCGTATCTGCACTGGTGCTGGGTGCGCTTGGGTCTGCTGACGGTGCACCCTCAGAGGCTGGAGCTTCCTCTGAGGAGTGGTCTTCCTCCTCTGGCTGGGCAGACCCCTCTGTCTGGGTGGGCACTTGATGGACCTGTGGGAGAGTAAAGAGATGAATTCGAAGTGTTACACTAAGAATGGGCAACATTACCCTTATGCACATGATGACATTTCACTGGATGCTGACATCAGTCACCATATGGGTGACTGCTGTATGCCATGTGGTTTTATGAGATGAGATTCTGTCACCAGGTTTCTGGGATGTCCCCCTATCTCCATCTCCCACTGCCAACATCTCTCGAGCTCCTGAGATCGCCAGAGCCCGTTCCTCTGTTGCTGTAAGGTTTGCGAAGACTGGAGAGCCATTTCCAGTTCTCTCCCTCTCTCTGTTGTTCTGGGCTCTTTTCTCCTGCAAGGAGGGAAAGAAGAGAAGTTTGAGTGAGAGTGATGGAATGAGTGTAAGGAATGGACAGGTTACATCTATAGAGGGTGACTATGAGGGAGTGGGGTGCCAATGCCAAATAGCCTCCTTCTGTGGTGTTACTTGTTATGATTACATTAGGATGAGGGTGAATGTGAGGGGTGGTTAGTCAGATGGGGATGTGAGTATGTACATAGAGAGAAAGGGATGATGGTTGTGCGAGGTAGGTTGGTGTGAGGAATGATGTTCAGGAGTAGGCTTGGAAAGGTAGAGTGATGGGGGTATGTTGACAGGCACTTCAGGATGAGGGTGAGCGTGGCATTGCACTCACCTTTCCTGACTTCATGAGATTATTGAAGCATTTCCTGCACTGTATCCAGGCCCTCCTGACCACATCCCTGCTGCTGACCTCCTCAGCTATATCCAGGCAGGCTCTTTTTGTTTCTTGTAGAGATCTCCTTTGCCTGTCGGGAGGGAAGAGGACCTCCCTGTGTGCTCTGACAGCCTCCACCAGAGTGTGCAGCGATGAATCTGAGAAGCGTGGTGCAGCCCTCTGCCTTTGGCTCTCCATCCTTGCTACTGTATAACAGTACTGTGGCCTTTCTTTGTCAGATTACACCCTCCTCCAGCAACCTTCAAGTGAGTTGAGTGCAAGGCTGCTTTAAATATGGGCGCTGGAAACGAGTCATCAATGACATCACCAGACCCACATCATTTAATAGGACCGGGAAACGCGCATGAGTCTTTCAATTGGGGCCATTAAGTAAAAGTCGCTCTGAGCAACGCGCTGCTCAGAACATCGCATTCCCGACCCGTTACGCGGCCCGCTGCACCCAACCCGACACAAAGGTAAAAATCCCGGCCGTAGTGTCCAGCAGTGGTCATGGGCTCGAGATCAGCTGGTGACCTGGCAGATTCTTCCTTGCCTTTGCTCAGGAGCACTGAGCCAGTTGTAGCACTCCTACTCATCTTTGTTTTTAACTCTTTTCAGTTTTGCTAATGTTCGTACATTATGAATCTTGTCCTTTCACCTTGATTTTCCATTAAAAGAGCTCAATACTGATGGTGGATCAGCCTTGGGACCTTCTGATCTGTATGAATTAATACTTCGTTGGGTGTTGCATTAACCCACTAAGCCATCAGAAGATTCTGGCAAATGAATAAAAACATGGTTTAATCTGACATAAATTCACCTCCTGATCCTTGTTCTCTAACATGCTTTTTTTCCCCCTTGGAAGGCTATAAGGAACAGACAGCATTAAATCCTAAATAATTATTAGAAAGGCAGAGAAAATAATCAGTCACTAGTAATAAGTACCCCCTTAGCTCAGTTGGTACCACTCTATGACTCTATGGGCTGGATTTTGTGAATGGAGGTGAGTTGGAGGCGGGACAGCTGCTTGTCGTGTCAATGTCCCGCCTCCATCCTCGCCTGACCATTCAGAGGAACTTTCCCCTGATTGAGCTTGTTAAGCCCGCCCTGCGCGCTCAGCAGGCCAATTAGGGAGGAAGTCACTGACAGATCACGTCAACGTCAGACATGCTATCTGTCAAGACATCTTGAAAGAAGAAATGTCAGCGTTTGACAGCTCTGTGAAGCTGTCAAACACTGACATTCTCTTGAGTTTGATGAGTCCTTGTGTTGAGGACTCATCAAACCTTTCAAATTTGTAAATTTCACATGGCTATTGGAACAGAGGTTCCAACAGTCATTCTGTGAAATTGACAAGGAGGATGTCGGCTCTCCTGATCCACCGCGGCTAAAGGCTGTATGAAGAAAACAAGGTAAGTGAACACTTTTTTAAACTTATCACTCACCTTGCTTACTTACCACTCCACACTTGCACCCATCATTCACCTCTACACCTAACTTCCAGGTGCCTCCAACCCCCGCAGACCTCCTCCACGTCTCCTCTAACCCGGCGGGGTTTTCCGAAGTCAGGAAGCCTTCACCTGTGAAGGTAAAATGGCACAAATCCTTTTTTCTGCCTGTTAACTACCTGTTAACAGGCAGTTAAAAGGATTAAATGGCTTTCCCGCCTCCAGGAGATGGGACCAGAAGCTGCACATTTTCCCACCTTCTGGCAAAAGGGCACGGAGGCGGGATGGGGGCGGCTTTGCCATCCGCCCCCACTTTCTCCGAGTTTACCGGCTGTCCCGCCTCCATGCCCGCCTCCTCGGGGCTTGGAAAATCCAGCCCATCGACTCTTGCCTCTGAGTCAGAAGGTTGTGGTTCAGTCCTCATTCTCGGATTTGAGTTCATTAAATAGGCTGAGACTCCAGTGCGGTAGTAAGAGATACATTATTGGAGGTGAAGTGCTTTGGTTGAGAGGTTAAATCAAGGCCTTGCCTCCCTGTTCCGGTGGTTCAGGTGCATATTAAAGATTCCAGGACATTATTATAAAGAAGAGCATGGAGTTCTCCTAGTGTCCTGACCAGAACATAAGAACATAAGAAGAACATTTGGCCCCTCGAGCCTGCTCCGCCATTCAATGAGATCATGGCTGATCTGATCTTGGCCTCGATGCCACTTTCCCGCCTGCTCCCCATAACCCTCGACTCCCCTGTAGCTCAAATATATGTCTGTCTCCACCTTAAATGTATTTAATGACCCAGCCTCCACAGCTCTCTGGGGTAGAGAATTCCAAAGATTCACGACCCCTGAGAGAAGAAATTCCTCCTCATCTCCGTTTTAAATGGGCGACCCCTTATTCTGAAATTGTGCCCCCGAGTTCTAGATTCCCCCACGAGGGGAAACATCCTCTCTGCATCTACCCTGTCAAGCCCCCTCAGTATCTTATATGTTTCAGTAAGATCACCTCTCATTCTTCTAAACTCCAATGAGTAAAAGCCCAACCTGCTCAACCTTTCCTCATAAGACAACCCCTTCACTTCACACATGCTTCGAAAGCACGCTAACTGGTCATTCATTGTATTGCTGTTTGTGGGATCTGGCGTGTGAAAAGTGGCTGCTGGATTGACTCTATATCCACATTAATCAATAATAATTCAATAAGCTATCTATAGAATTTAAGCTATAAACACATTAGAAACAGGTTAAAAGCAGTTCCTTTATAACTCGATCAGTAAATGCACTGCCAAGTGTGGTACTGAGCCACTCTTCCCTTATCAGAGATATTCTCACATTGACATTTTACCATCCCAGGATAATCACTAACAGGAAAGGTACAGAGTGAGCAGAAATGCTTTCAAAGATACCAAATGTGAGCATTTCCCAAAGATGCTCGTGCTCTGCTGTTGCTAAATAATCCCACCACGGCTTTTAGTACACATAACATGGGGAGTTATCTGAGCAGAATCAATCTGAATTACCATGCTGTAAGATATAGCAGCAAAATGGCCTCTCATCAAAGGCAACTGGAAGGCGGGATTTTAACCCTACCCGCCCGGTTAGATAGTTAAAAACTCTTGTGATATTGGTGTGAGGGAGGAAATTTAAGCATTATGTAATTATTTTAAAAATCATCCGAATGGTCTGGTGGGTAAAGGCACTGTACGGTTTTGCACTGAGTTACACAGACCAAGGGTAAAGATATATTCAGCTCCCTAGTCTGTGCCATGCTGGCTGATCTCACTGAGGGTGATGGTGGAGCTGCTACAATTGATCTCAGCAATGCTGAGTTCGGGGAGAGGAAACACCAGCCACTTTTTGTTCATGATTTCTGTTCAGCCACCCATACTTTGTGCACAGTAGATGGGGACAGGATCCAGCTCAGCCGTGAGGCCTTCCAACAGTTCAATAGCCTCTCTAGGCTCACATGTGAAAAATGGGCACTTGGGTGCTGAAGGGCTGTTGATAGCCATGGAGCTGCAACCCGGGAAGAGTCAGCACTTTCAGGAGAAAAGAAAGAGAATTGGCAGTGACAAAATTCACTAGGTTTATGCTTCAATAGAGTGGGTTATGTTTAGCAAACTAGCATACAGTAGGGAGGAAGCTAAATACATTAATCCAATTTCAATTCAGACATTGGACATAAAAGTGCTCAAGATTTGCTCTAGTGGTTAATTACTTCATCTGAAGCCCTCCATTGTTTTCAGGTTTGTGATTCCCTCCCTGGTATTCATCATTCTTTATACATAATAAGCCAATAGTTTAGATAAATGCTCGTCAGGTCAGGGGAAAGACTGAATTCATGCAGAAGAGGGGGCGCCGAGTGAAAACTACACCTAAAAAGTGCAGGTGGTAGCTGTGGAGTTATAACCCAGGAAGAGTCAGCACCTTCAGGAGTAGATTGTTGTTTAAGCAGGCTGAAACTCAGGAGAAGAGTGTGTAGTACGTTAGCGTGGTTGAGCCTGGAGGTGATAATATCATGGGTGAGGGTTTCAGTAGCAGTGGGGGTTAAATGGAGGCAGATGTGGAAATTAGTGGCCTTAGCTATTGTGGCTAGGATGTGGGATTTGAAGTTCAGCTCAGGATCAAACAGGACATGAGTGAACCAGCATGGATTTGTAAAGGGTAGGTCATGCCTGACAAACCTGTTTGAACTTTTTGAAGAGGTGACTAAAGTAGTGGACAGGGGAATGTCTATGGAAGTTATTTATATGGACTTCCAGAAGGCATTTGATGAAGTCCCTCATAAGAGACTGTTAACTGAAGTTGAAGCCCATTGAATTGAAGGCAAATTATTGACCTGGTTAGGAAATTAGCTGAGCGGCAGGAGACAGAGAGTAGGGATAATGGGCAGGTACTCTAACTGGCAGGATGTGACTAGTGGCGTCCCGCAGGGATCTGTGTTGGGGCCTTAACTATTCACATTATTTATTAACGACTTAGATGACGGGATAGAGAGCCACATAGCCAAGTTTGCCGATGATACAAAGATAGGCGGCATTGTAGGCAGTGTAGATGGAAGCATAAAATTACACGACGATATTAATAGATTAAGTGAATGGGCAAAGCTGTGGCAAATGGATTTCAATGTAGGCAAATGTGAGGTCATGTACTTTGGACCTAAAAAGGATAGAACAGGGTACTTTCTAAATGGTGAAAAGCTAAAAACAGTGGAGGTCCAAAGAGACTTAGGGGTTCATGTACATAGATCATTAAAATGTCATGAACAGGTACAGAAAATAATAAAAAAGGCTAATGGAATGCTGGCCTTTATAGCTAGAGGACTAGAATACAAGGGGGTAGAAGTTATGCTACAGCTATACAAAGCCCTGGTTAGACCACACCTGGAGTAATGTGAGCAGTTCTGGGCACCACACTGTAGAAAGGATATACTGGCCTTGGAGGGAGTGCAGCGTAGGTTTACCAGAATGATACCTGGACTCTGGCGGCCAGAGGTCGGATCGTGAGCGGGAAAGCAGGCCACCACTTGGAGCCGGCAACAGTGAGGAGGAGGCCGCGGTGACGAGGAGGATGGAGCGGCTGAGGGACATCGTGCTCCCACTGCCACGGGAAGCCATTGTATTGACTTTCTGAACGCGGCGCTGTATGAATAGCTGACGCGTCCCTGCGGGGAGTAAGCATTCCATTGTAATTGTACTTGTACTGGTTGCATATGGCAAATAAAATTGAATTGAATTGATTGACTCCAAGGGTTAAATTACGAGGAGAGATTACACAAATTAGGGTTGTATTCCCTGGAATTTAAAAGGTTAAGGGGTGATCTGATTGAAGTTTTCTAGATATTAAGAGGAAGTGGTAGGGTAGATAGAGAGAAACTATTTCCACTGGTTGGGGGGTATAGGGGACATACCCTAAAAATGAGAGCCAGGCCTTTCAGGAGTGAAGTTCCGAAACACTTCTACACACAAAGGGTGGCAGAAGTTTGGAACTCTCTTCCGCAAATGGCAGTTGATGCTGAGTCAATTGTTAATTTTATATCTGAGATTGATAGATTTCTCTTAACCAAAGATATTAAGGGACATGGGGCAATGGCGGGTATATGGAGTTAGGTCGCAGATCAGCCATGATCTCACTGAATGGCGGAGCAGGCTCGAGGGGCTAAACGGCCTACTCTTGTTCCTAAGTTCCTGTGTTACGCGACACTGTGTTCAGCAGGACTGAGCCACCAAAATACGAGTTCAGGATTACCCTGGAGAGTAAGGAAAACCCCAGGCTCCTTTTCTCAATTAATAGCCACCTCCTGTGATACCCTTCTGCTGCTCCCCCATCCTCACCTCCAGCGTTAATTGTGTAGAGCCCCTGGATTTTCTGTTCAGCTGCCTCAAACTCCTTTTCCATCTCAACTGTCTTCTGCACCTTCTGCCCAAGCTACAACATTGCCCAGCTCGACCCCTTTCTCAATCCCTCTGAAATGTTTGTTCTTTGCCTTTGTCACTTCCAGCCTTGACCACTGCAACATTCACCTTGCTGGCCTCCTGAGTTCCACCTAACTTAAAGTACCACTCATCCAGCCCTACATTGCAGAAGAGACTTTCATTCCAGCAGACTGGGCTGGATTTGAACGCAGTTGCCACATAATGTCATACATTAGGTAGAATTAGATAGAAAGTACAACACGGAAACAGGCCGGTTGGCCCAACCAGTGCCCTGCTAATTATTCTCCGTGCGAGCAGTGGTCCCAATCCCAGGTGTTCACCCTGTTCCCATTCCCTGTTATTCCCTTTTTCTTTAACCACAAAGTGTACGCGGTGCAGAATACATGGTACAGAGAGCTTGTGGATGGACCTGGCGATTGATATTTTGGAGTGGTAGCAGTGGTGGGATGAACAGTTGCACTTGCCTGTTGAGCCAATATCTGTTAGCTTTTGCTTCTCTACCATGGATTCTGGGTGGGGTTAAGCATAACATGATGAAATTATGTAGGCAGTGCTCCTGGCGCACGGGCTAGCCACAGGCAAGAGGATAGCAACGGGGACCAAATGGAACAGAGATTCTTCACCGTAAAGGCAGTGTGTAACTGAGCCAGATAGAGCAGAAAGTCCCAGCTTCAGTTCGTGGCCTCTGCTAAGTTAGCTGCTCTCAGCTGGGGAGACATCTCAGGTGCTCCAATTAGCCTGAAGACCACTAGGTGTGGGAGGGGGTGGGTGGGGGAAATTAAAAAAGAAAGAATTAAGCATTTAGCTTGCTGGCATTCTGTCTAGGTTCACAAATGAAGAAAGCCTCCAGTACATGATTTTCTGTGATAGGCATATTTTCGAAAATACTCTTTAGCTCACAGTGCTGTGCTTGACTGGGTAATCTCGCCAGTCTCAACTGAAGTATTTTTGGGAAACTGCACAGCTCTATTCATTCCAATGTGTGTCACACTTCATTTCCGCCATTGTTTGCTAACAACTGCCTCCCACTCAAAGCAGACTGAAATATCCATCGTGGAATTCACTAAACCACAGACAGGATTTCAAGAGTCACTTTGATTTTACTTCCAATGCATTTTTTTTTTAAATGTCCCCATCTTCTCCTAAAGGTGCAGACTGCTGCTAGGTTGTGGTTCCACAGGGGCTGCTGCCATCCTGTCCTTCGTAACATCACAAGATGATTGAAAGAAAAGACTTGCATTTCTATAGTGCCTTTCACAATCTCAGGACGTCCCAAAGTGCTTTACAGCCAATGAAGCACTTTTGAAGTGTAGTCACTGTTATAATGTAGGAAATGCGGCAGCCAATTTGTACACAGCAAGCTCCCACAAACAGCAATGTGATAATGACCAGATAATCTGTTTTAGTGATGTTGATTGAGGGATAAATATTGGCCAGGACACCAGGGAGAACTCCCCTGCCCTTCTTCAGTATGGTGCCATGGGATGATTTACATCCACCTGAGAGAGCAGACGGAGCCTCGGTTTAATGTCTCATCCAAAAGATGGCACCTCTGACAGTGCAGCACTCCCTCAGCACCGCACTGGAGTGTCAGCCTAGATTTTTATGCTCAAGTCTCTGGAGTGGTTCTATGAAGCCACAACCTTCTGACTCAGAGGCGAGCGTGCTACCCACTGAGCCATGGCTGACACCCATTTTGGTCGAAGATTGCCCTTAAGCTCATTTGATCTCATCCTTCCAGAGTACCAACCCGACTGTCTTCCTATTACAGCATCTAGGCATCTCCTAAATGAGTCCTATGTCCTGGCCTCAACCAAAAACAACCTTCCTAGCAACTCATTCCAGCTATTGCTCATTCTCCATGTAAAGAAATGCTTCCTGACATCATTCCTAAACTTGCCCTTCACAATCTGCAATCTTTGTCCTGCTGATCCAGTGTATTTGAAAGTATTGTTTCAGATTTACTTTCTACACCCCGTTAAATAACTTTGATATTTCTGTGAAGTCCCTTCAGAGATATCTCATTTCAAGGCTGAAAACCCCCAGCTTATCAAATTGTTCCTCATAGCTCATGCCTATAACACTGGGAATCAGCTCTCCTCCATACCCCCTCTGGGACCTGGATGCCCCCTTGTGTTTCAGTGAGAAGAACTGTATACAGTACTCAGGTTGCCAACTGTGGTTGGACATTTTCCTGGAGATCTGATCATGTCACAATTGATCATGTGATGATCTATTTTCACAATAACATTATATAAGATTGCCAATTTCCTGCAATATAAACAATCTTTGTAAGCCACTAGAAAGAAACCTAAATGCATTATGTTGTGGATGCATCTGAGTGCCATACGTTGGGAGCAGGCACCTCTCTATAATATAATGGGGATACATGCAAATCTGTTATACTGTACCTCTCTCTCTACTCCTTTATTTTTGATCTACCAATCACTTCATTATTTACTCCCTTCTGCCTTCCTGCCATTTTTCTTCTTTGTCAGCCACAGTGTTGACAGACTCTTTCTTAAGTAATTCAGTCTCCCATTTGTCATAGTTATGTCGCTGTCTCTGTTTCTATCCTTTTCTAACTTGTTTTTTCCTCTGTCCCATGAGAATTAAGAACACAAATGGTATGTTGGTCTTTATTACAAGAGGATTTGAGTATAAGAGTAAAGACGTCTTACTCTAATTATATAGGGCCCTGGTGAGACCACACCTGGAGTATTGGTCTCCTTACCTAAGGAAGGATATACTTGCCATAGAGGGAGTGCAACAAAGGTTCACCAGACTGGCTCCTGGGATGGGGGGATTGTCCTATGAGGAGAGATTGAGTGGACTAGGCCTATATTCTCTAGAGTTTAGAAGAATGAGAGGTAATCTCATTGAAACATACAAAATTCTTACAGAGCTTGACAGGGTATGTTTCCCTTGGCTGGGGAGTCTAGAACCAGGGGTCACCATCTCAGAATAAAGGGTTGGCCATTTAGGACTGAGATGAGGAGAAATTTCTTCACCTGGAGTGTGATGAATCTTTGGAATTCTCTATCCCAGAGGGCTGTGGAGGCTCAGTCATTGAGTATATTCAAGATAGAGATCGATAGATTTTGGGATATTAAGGGAACCAAGGGATATGGGGATAGTGCAGGAAAGTGGAGATGAGGTAGAAGATCAGCCATGATCTTATTGAGTGGCGGAGCAGGCTCGAGGGGCCAAATGGCCGGCTCCTGCTCCTATTTCTTGTATTGATTTGTATGTGGGTTCAATGACGACACATTCACGAAAGAGAATGACTTTTTATCTAAAGTATGTTCAACTCAGTTAACAGCATTACAGGAGACACCATCTTAGAGATCCATCTAAAATGAAACTAAAACTAAACTGCTTGTCTCTCACATGCCCTCTGCTGGTCAGGCATAAATAATCAAACAGGCAAATATGCTGGTAAGGCATAAATAATCAAACAGGCAAATACCATCACTATTTGCTGATATCATTACATCTCCCTTTCTTAAAACAAAAGTATTTTACTTTTATCTAACAACATGTTTTCTTTGTACTACTCTGCATTTTAACTGTAACACTTAATGAACTTACATTATCATTATCATTATCAAGGTTTTTTAACCTTGTTTTGTGTGTTCACATGAAATATGAAAATACACTAGAACTTGAAGAAAGAATAAGATAACATTACTTCCTTCTATAACAAGAGTCCTTAAATTTGCTCAATGAGTCTCTCAGGAGGCTTCACGCGTCTTGAGGATTTTCTGATTGATTGTCCTTGAATCTGAGTTGTTGCCTCAGATGATGATTTCTCAGCTGTGTGATCAGGTTGTTCAACAGTATCAGTCTTTTGACCTGCTGTGTGATCAGGTTGTTCAACAGTATCAGTCCCATGATAAGATCTCGACGATTTCTTCGCAGAACAGCACCCTCATCTGTCTGAATGGTGTATGATCTTGGTTGAACTTCACTCAGGACAGTTCCCTTCTGAGTCCATATGTTTGTTTTGTCTTTGAACCTTACTTGGTCACCAGTGTGGAGTTCAGGTAGGTTTTGTGTTCCTCTGTCATAGTAGTACTTTTGCTTCTCTTTCTGTTGTTCTTTGAACTTCCTCACTTTCTCCCCCTCTTTTGTTTTCAGGAGGTTCTCCGGGATGGGTAGGTTTGACCTTAGCAGACGTCCCATAAAGAGTTGGGCTGGTGACATACCACACTCGAGCGGCATTGTGCAGTATACAAGCATACTCTGGTAGAAGTCAGTTCCACTGTCTTTTGCCTTGTACATCAGTCTTTTCACTGTCTGGACCAATTTTTCCACTAGTCCATTGGACTGTGGAAAGTGAGGACTTGACGTTGTGTGGACAAAGTCCCACTCTTTGGCAAAGTGTCGGAAACTTGCATTGTAAAACTGGGGTCCGTTGTCTGTGAAGACCTCGCTTGCCACGCCATGTCTGGAGAATATGGCTTTCATACATGTTATCACAGCATCTGCACTGGTGGTGTACAGTCTACAAACCTCTGGATACAGGGAGTAATAGTCTGTGACTACAAGATAGTCCTTCCCTTGACATACGAATAGGTCAGCGCCTACCTTCTGGTAAGGTCTGTCTGGTGCTGGGTGTGGCTTTAGTGGTACTACCAGATTGCTTGCTCGATATTTCAGGCATATTGTGCAGTTTGACACCTCATTTGTCACATCTTGGTTGATTCGTGGCCAGTACATCACCTCTCGTGCTCTTTTCTTACACTTTTCGATTCCCAGATGTCCTCCATGGATTCTTTTTAGCATCTCTTTTCTCAGACTCTTTGGGATAACTATTTTACTTCCTTTGTAGATGATGTCTTCGACCACTGATAGTTCCGCCCTGCAGTTCCAGTACTCTGCCATGTCAGGTGAGCAGTCTTGCTTCATGTTGGGCCAGCCATCCAAGATGCTTTTCCTCAGTCGTCTCATTGTTTCATCTTTGTTTGTCTCAGTCTTTATGAGCTCCATTTTTGCATCTGCTATGGGCAGTGCACTTGTGATCATGTCCACGTAGGCGTTCACTTTTTCATCCATTTTGGTGTTTGCGGGCTCTCTTGGGTCAACAGCTCTGGACAATGTGTCTGCTGTATACATCAGCTTACCCGGTGTGTACGCAACATTCAGTGTATAGCGTTGCAGCCTGATCATCATTCTTTGTATTCTAAGCGGACACCCATTTAGTGGCTTTTGGAACAATGCAATCAAGGGCTTATGGTCAGTCTCTACACTGATTGCTTGTCCTGACACAAACTGGTGAAATCTTTCACAGGCGTATGTGATGCTGAGCAGCTCCTTTTCTATTTGAGCATATCGCGTCTCCGCGTCTGTCATTGAGCACGATGCATATGCAATAGGTTGCCAGTAGTCATATTTTTGCAGAAGAATGGCACCGAGCCCACTCTGTGATGCATCTGATGATATCTTGATGGGTCTCGCTAGGTCATAAAACCTCAGAACTGGTTCCTCTGTGAGCAGTTTCTTTAGATCGCTCCATGACTTCTCATGCTCATGATTCCATTCCCATTCTATGTTCTTTTCAGTTAGTCTTCTCAGTGGCGCCATCTTTTCTGAGAGGTTGGATATGAATTTACCCATGTAGCTGATCATTCCATTAAACCTCTGCACATCCTTTTTGCATTGTGGCTTTGGCATATTCTCAATGGCGGACACCTTTCTGGGATCTGGTCTGATGCCCTCACTGCTAAGGATATCTCCCACGAATGTCAGTTCTGTCACCCCGAGCTGGCATTTCTCTCTATTCAGCTTCAGGTTTGTTTTCCTTGTTGCTTCCAGCACTTTTTTCAGTCTCTCGTCATGCTCAGTTCTCATGGTTCCCCATACTATGATGTCATCCATTGATGTATCAACTCCCTCCAGGTGCTCATAGATCATATGGATAGTTTTGTGATACACTTCAGGAGCTGAGGCAATGCCAAATGGTAACCTTAGGAATCTGTATCTGCCAAATGGACTGTTGAACGTGCACAGTCTTGAACTTGCTTCGTCCAGTTTCATCTGCCAAAATCCTGATGATGCATCTAACTTGCTGAAATACTTTGCATTTGCAAACTGTGATATGATTTCCTCACGTGTAGGAAGCTTGAAGTGCTCTCTCTTTATTGCTCTGTTTAGATCTCTTGGATCCAGGCAAATTCTGAGCTTTCCATTCTTTTTGTCCACAACGACGAGGAAACTCACCCACTCAGTTGGCTCATCTATCTTCTGAATCACGTTCAGGCTTTCCATCCTGTCCAACTCTGCCTTCAGTTGCTTTTGAAGAGCAAACGGAACTTTTCTGCATGGATGTATGACCGTTGGCATACTTTTATCCACTCTGATCGTGTGTTCTCCTGGAAGGCAGCCTAGACCCTGAAATAGGTCGTTGTACTCTTTCATGAGTTCATCATAGACTGTCTCTCCTTCGCTTTCCACAACGAGGACTCTCTTTACCAGGTTCAGTCTCTCACAGGCTTTTAAACCTAGTATGGCCTGCACATCCTTTGGCACCACGATGAGTGCTAGCGTGTGCTCTCTGTCCTTGTGTGTCACTTTGACAATGCATCTTCCTTTCACTGGTATATCAGTACCTGAGTATCCTGTCACTTTCACTTTTATTCCATGTATCTTTGGTCTGGGTCTAATTTTCTTAAAATCAGTCTCTGATATCACATTAACTTGTGCTCCAGTATCCAATTTAAATGGAATATGTATGTCATTCACTTTTAGTGTCAACATCCAGTCTCTTTTTTCTTCTTTGTTTTCAGACACAACATCTACATAGAACTCCTCTATCTCGCTTTCATCTACTGCATGGACCTTGCTTTGTTGCACTTGGTTCTTGCAGCAACGGGCATAATGGTTGTTTTTGTTGCAACTATTGCATGTTTTACCATATGCTGGACACTTTTTTGGTGTATGCTGTGTACCGCATCGACTACATGACTTTCGATTGCCCCTTTCATTTTTGTTCGATGGCCACGCCTCTTTTTTCACATTGCCGTTCTTTTTGTTAAACGGTTTGTGTCCGTTCATTCTCACTGCATCCACGTTGCAGCTACTGTCACTGAACAGCTCCTTTGCCTGTGACTTCACAGTCTCTGTAGCCCTACACAGTGCTATGGCTTTTCCCAGGTCTAGATCTTGCTCTCTTAGCAGTCTTTCCCTTAGACCATTATCTGGAATACCACACACCAGTCTGTCTTTTATCAGCGAGTCTGTCAGTCCCCCAAATTCACATGTTTTGCTTCGGTTTCTCAGTTCATTCACATACTGATCAATAGTCTCTCCCGTTTTCTGTATACATGTGAAAAATCTGTGCCTCTCAAACGTCACGTTACGTTTAGGTATGCAGTAGGCCTCAAACTGTTCCATTATTTTATCTAGCTTCATTTTGTCTCCATCAGCAGCGAATGTGAAGTTATTATACACCTCCAGCGCTTCATCACCCACGACATGTAAGAACACTGATGCTTTCATTTTATCACTTTTTTCGTCAGCTCCGATTGCCGCTAAATACAAATCCAAACGTTGTTTGAATCTCCTCCAATTTTCAGCCACATTACCTGTCAACTGAAGCTTCGCCGGTGGGTGTAATCCTACCATTTTTCACTTCGTTAGCTATTCTCCAATGGTAAGTAACGATGTTCTCTTTTGGCTTGCTAATATGTGGAGAGCTGATTTAACTTCAGATTTTTCCTCTTCATCTCTTTCAATCACTTCTGACACCATGTATTGATTTGTATGTGGGTTGAATGACGACACATTCATGAAAGAGAATGACTTTTTATCTAAAGTATGTTCAACTCAGTTAACAGCATTACAGGAGACACCATCTTAGAGATCCATCTAAAACAAAACTAAAACTAAACTGCTTGTCTCTCACATGCCCTCTGCTGGTCAGGCATAAATAATCAAACAGGCAAATATGCTGGTAAGGCATAAATAATCAAACAGGCAAATACCATCACTATTTGCTGATATCATTACATTTCTTATGTTCTTATGTCCTATTAACCTGCCACTTACATTCCAACGCATATAATTTCGAGAGCTGAATGTGGTATTTACCTGTAACATTAGGTGAACCTTTGTTACAGGACTTCCTGCATTAGATGGAAAGAATCATTCAGAGCAGCTGCAACCTGGGAGACGAGAAAATGTCATTGCACAGATCATGGCTCCAGCAGCAGCGGCATCTGTGCTATTGTGTAATGCCCTAAATTATTAGCACCTCATTGGCCTAGCTTCAGTTTTACACTTAAATAGTATAGCGAGTAAACTATTTTCTTTTAAAGACCTCTGATTATTGTCTAATTATTATCATGGTTTTATAGAACAACTAAAACTGAATTGTGGTTCTGGCTTTAATAAAAGTAACGTGGGCAACTCGATAATCCTATATATGCACTAGGTTGTGTCTATAAATTGTTTGAAACTCCTCATGAATTGGACTGAGTTTGTGTTATTTATGGTGTTATAACTAGAAGTGGTTGGAAGAATTGATTTGTTTTGACTATTTCTGAAGTTGATCATTTCTGTTGATTGGATCTTGTTGTGAAATGTTCTCCGATGCACTGCTTTATTCTGTTCAGTGCGGATCAGCAAATGCAGCTTACTTCCCATTACCTGTTCTTTCCCTTGGTCTGCTGAACATCCCATGGTCCGGGGACAGGATCAGCAAAAACTTCCAAAGCCTGAGCCCCCACCTGTCACCCGAGGCCCATCATAGAGTTGGGAATGCCCTTTGATGGACGTCTCTAGCTGGGCAGCCCGCACACACACAATCCTGCAAACTCGAGACAGGCGCCTTGGCTTGGAAATGCACGCCCGCCACTGAGACTGACAGTGATCCACTTGTTCATTTCAAACAAAGAATGACAGAGCAGGATCCCGTGGATGTGCAGGGACACCACAAGCAGAGAAAGAAAGTCCGAATCCCGAAGTGCGAACTCTACTTCCCTACGATTTTTCTCCTCGGTTCCTTGCAGCAGTCTTCTTCTTAGGCAGTCCCTCAGAACCGAGGATGACTTGCTTCCACATTAAAAATGAGTTCTCAGGTGACTGATGAGTATGATGCGGGACCTACAGTCTCTGTCACAGGTGGGGCAGACGGTGGTTGAAGGGGCGGGTGGGTGGGGTGCTTGGGTTGACTTGCGCTCCTTGCGCTGCCTGCGCTTGGCTTCCGCTTGCTCCCGGCGAAGAGACTCGAGGTGTTCGGCGCCTTCCCGGATGCTTCTCCTCCACTTTGTGCGGTCTTGGGCCAAGGATTCCCAGGTGTCAGTGGGGATGTTACACTTTTTCAAGGAGGCTTTGAGGGTGTCCTTGAAGCGTTTCCTCTGCCCACCTGGGGCTCTCTTGCCGTATCGGAGCTCCGAGTAGAGCGCTTGTTTTGGGAGTCTCGTATCGGTCATGCGGACAATGTGACCCTTCCATCGGAGCTGATTGAGTGTGGTCAAAGCTTCGATGCTGGGGATGTTGGCCTGAGCAAGAACACTGACCGGACAATCCAGTAGGGTTGGTGACCCTAAGTACTCCTGGTGTGGCCTAACCAGGGCACTGTGCAGCTTCATCATAGCCACTGCTGATTTGAACTGAACTGATTTGGCAGTACATCCCACATCCTATTTTCTTTGTTCATTGGAACCTCGCACGGTTTAGACATAGTGCACCAGATTTTCCAAGCAGGTCTCCAATCAGGCATTGGTCAGACCGTGCATTATTAGTACCCATCCAATATTAGCTCACTTGTAATGCATTCATCCAGACACTCGAAGGGAACAAGGGGGGAGAAATTTGGTTGGTTAGCGCCTCCTGTTAGCGCCTCTGGGGGTCGATAACAGGGTGCTAACAACCTACCGCCCGGGTGCGGCAATGTTACCGCCGCCCGCAAAATTCACCTGCCATTTTGCGGTAACCCCTAGCACCACGCTTTCCTGCTCCCGGAGATCGTGATGTCATCAAGCTGCGCAGCGTCCCGTTAGCGCCCCGGATCTGAATTTCGGTTCCGCCCCCTGCAGCATCACCGGGCGAAAACACCGACAGCTGCAGGAGGCGTTGTTCGGGAGGCCGGGCGCTTCAGGAGCACTAATTAAAAGTAAGGCCGCTGGTCTTCAGTAGAAATGTGTTCCCTTCTTTTAGGGTGTATTTTGAACATTTTTAAATGGCGCGATTGATCAGCCCTGCACTCGGTTAGAGTGCTTGGGGCCGATCGTCAAGGATCCCGGCTGCCGTCAGCGACGAGAGAGATCGTTCAAATACAGAGCCTGCAGCAATGGCCCGTCCCTTTAAGGGAGGGAAGGAGCCCTCGGATCCCAGCCGCGCTGCAGTGGCCATTGTGCAGCGCTGCACCTCTACCGCGCCCCCCTGGTTTAGCACTGCACAAGGGAAGTAGTAGCGCTTGATATAACGCTCCACTTCCTTCCCGGAGCGCTAACACTGAATTTACCGAACGCTGAGGATCAGTAGCGCCTGATGCTAATTTTTCCAGCTTTCAAAATTTAGCGCCCTTAACGGGGCGCTACCGAATTTCTCACCCTACGAGTTTTCAATGGATCATTGTAAGAATTAGTGAAAGTAAGAGTTGGTAAAGACAAACACAACACTTTGGTGACAAGGAGACTGTTTCAGGCATGTTAATGAAAGGTTCATGGATAATTTCATTTGATGCTGCAGCACCAACCGAGATTTTGTGGCCAAGCAATGGTGGGTTGCCTCTTGATGGCTGAAGTCCTGTTGGGTGCCTACTGTGCATACAGAGAGGAGCTGGCACAGACACACCCGGTGCCTCTGTTGGGTGAGACTTGATAACCTGACAATCACCTTTAAGAAGTAGTTGTGAAAAATGACTCGGTTTAATGATTGCCCAATGTGTTTCCAAAGAGGGAGTACAAATCTTTCTGCACAAACAGCATTACTTTGCAGTAATTTTATATATAATATCTTTGACTTCATGAGGAGACTATTGTGTAAGACACATCATAAACAAATTAAAAGGAGAGCTGTCAACATTGGTGAACATGAGATCTCCAGTTATGAGCATATACCTGAAGTGTTATCTCCACCAAAAAACATATATGTGCTTAAAAGTGGCAATCTGTATCTCTCGCATGATCTGCAGAGAGCGACAAAGGGGGTATTACTTTCTTCTTCTTCTCTCCTTCTGTCTTTAAATCTCTTTTCCATTTCTTGTCTTCTTTTTCTCTTTTTTTCTCTCTTTCTCTTTTTTTGTATTTTCTCTCTGCTCACAGTTTGTCTGGCAATAGGAATTGCAAATGTGTTACTTACAGAAGTGGAGCAAAACTTATCAGACTTAATAGGGAATTTTCCCAATCACTACTTACCTACTGCTACGCATGCTGGGATAATCCCACCTCCATACCTGTTTTCCTGTATTGTCCAGCAAGGGGGTGCAACATTGTGATTTCCTACCTGAGACTCTCACTGGATGTGAGAGAGTTAGTAGGCCTGCTTAACAACAACAACTTGTATTTATATAGCACCTTTAACATAGTAAAACGTCCCAAGGTGCTTCACAGGAATATTATAAGAAAAAAATTTGACACCAAGCAACATAAGGATAAATTAGGGCAGGTGACCAAAAGCTTGGTCAAAGAAGTAGGTTTTAAGGAGTGTCTTAAAGGAGGAAAGAGAGGTAGCAAGGTGGAGAGGTTTAGGCAGGGAATTCCAGAGCTTACGGCCTAGGCAACAGAAGGCACGGCCACCAATGGTTGAGCGATTATAATCAGGGATGCTCAGGAGCGCAGAATTAGAGGAGCGCAGATATCTCGGGGGGGTTGTGAGGCTGAAGGAGATTACAGAGATAAGGAGGGGCGAGGCCATGGAGGGATTTGAAAGCAAGGATGAGAATTTTACAATCAAGGTGTTGCTTAACTGGGAGCCAGTGTAGGTCAGTGAGCACAGGGGTGATGGGCGAATGGGACTTGGTGCGTGTTAAGTCTGTGTGTTATAATGAGAATTATTACACAGACCACAAGAGTAAATTTTAACAGGTCTTTACTAGTCGTAGGTCAGGGCGGAACTGCCCAATAAATCATTACACAGCACTTATATACCGGTGTGGTCACCACCGGTATTACAGTATACAGCAGCCAAGATAAAGTAGTGCAACTCTTAAAATAGTTCTCTTAAAGGTGGAACGGTTACATACACCACAATCCTCCCTTTTTAGCTTAACAGTATATATTCCCCATTAACATAACATAATAACATATATACACAACTTCATGTAAAAACAGTTCACAGATTCAGTCTCTCTGGAGGCTTCCTGACTCGGTCCGGATAACGCCTCGGTGGTGTAGTAGTTTTCGGTGGTGTGGTAGGTTCTTTTGGCAAGTTCGATTCGGCTTGACTGCCAGTGTCGGGTTCATCTGATTCCAGTATCACCGGATCGGAGGTAGATACTATGGGTATCTCTGCTTCATCATTAGGCGTATAGAGTTGTGGAGTAGGTTGTCCCTTTTCGGATGACTCTATGATCTGGTCAACATGGCGCCTTATTATGCTTTCACCAATGTCCACGGTATACATCAGCGGTCCTAGTCGTGTGCAAATAGTTCCAGGCTGCCATTTCTCGGTACGGTAGTCCCGGGCCAAAACTTGTTGACCTATCTGGAAGGTTCTAGTTGGCCTTTCATTCATGCCTTGAAATTGCCGGTTCTCTACGTCCCTTCTGATGTTTGGCTTGATCAAATCCAGCCGGCATCTTAGTCTTCTATTGCAAAACATCATGGCGGGAGTTTGGTTTGTAACCGCATGTGTTGCATTCCTGTACGCCAACAAGAAGTTATCTACCTTATGTTGTAGATTTATGTCTTCATTACCCATGGCCTTTATGGCCTTCTTGAAGGTCTGGACAAACCTTTCAGCTAATCCATTGGTGGCGGGATGGTATGGGGCGGACGTGTAGTGCTTAACCCCATTGTTTTTTAAGAACTTCCTGAATTCTTCGGACACAAATTGCGGTCCATTATCAGAACAGATCTGTTCCGGCAGCCCATTCCTGGCAAATATGGTCCTTAATACTGTGATGGTTTTTTCCGTGGTGGTGGAGGACATCTTTATTACCTCCGGCCACTTGGAGTGTGCATCCACCGCGATTAAGAATATTGAGTCCATAAATGGACCAGCAAAGTCGATATGTACCCTTTGCCATGGAGATGAGGGCCACTCCCATGGATGTAGAGGAGCTTGTGGTGGGGCGTTTTGGACCTTCTGGCATCCTAGACAGCTCTTGGTCATTTCTTCGATGTCTCCATCGATACCTGGCCACCACACAAACGCTCTGGCTAGGTTCTTCATTTTCACTCCACCTAGATGCCCCTCGTGAAGCTCCTTTAGCACTTTATGCTGGAGTTTGGGTGGAATCACCACTGTGGATCCACACATCAAAGTTCCTCGGCACACTGACAGCTGTTCTCTTCTTTGCGAGAATGCTGGCAACAGTGGTTCGCCATGTGCTGGCCATCCCTTCACCGTTAAATCGTAGACTCGTGAGAGAGTCGGGTCATTTCTCGTTTCCTTTTCGATGGTAGAATTTGTTACTGGTAGACATTCCACTATGGCTGAGTGGAACATCTCCACTGGGTCCACTGTAGGCGCCTCTTCTACCATTGGCAACGGTAGGCGCGATAACCCGTCAGCATTCCCATGCTGTTTTGATCCTTTGTATTCTATGTCATATTGGTGTGCCCCTAGGAAAAGGGACCACCTCTGTAGCCTTTGCGCTGTCATAATGGAAACGCCCTTTTTAGGGTTGAATATGGATACCAACGGCTGGTGGTCTGTCAGCAGTGTAAACTTCTGGCCCTGCAGGTAATGATTAAACTTCTTTACTCCCCACACCAGGCTGAGAGCCTCCCTATCTATCTGAGCATAGTTGCGCTCAGCGGAGGTCAATGATCTGGATGCAAATGCGACTGGCCTTTCCAAGCCATTTGGCAACTTGTGTGAGAGTACTGCTCCAATACCATAAGGAGAAGCAACACAAGCTAAACGAATAGGTAGCGTTGGGTTGAAATGAGCCAACACTTCCTCTGAGGTGATCAATGCCTTGCTTTTGCGAAAGGCCTTCTTACAGTCCTCGCTCCACTTCCATGGTACTTCTTTCTGCAAAAGAGCATTCAGCAGGTGCAGCACCGTGGATAGATTTGACAGAAACTTATGGTAATAGTTAATCAACCCTAGGAACGACCTCAACTGGGATGCATTTTCCAGAGCGGGAGCCTTCACAACAGCTTCGATCTTGTCAGGTGACTTGTGCAGCCCCTCCTGGTCAATGACATGACCACAGTACGAGATCCGTTTCTGAAAGAACTCACATTTCTGGCGATTAACTCGAAGTCCATATTCCTTCAATCTGGTGAGCACCAGTTTCAAATTTGCAAGGTGTTCCTCATCGTCATCTCCTGTAATCAGGATATCGTCCAAGTAACATTGAGTGTTTGGAATTCCCTGTAATACCTGCTCCATGGCCCTCTGCCAAATTGCTGGAGCCGAAGCCACTCCAAAAACCAGTCTATTATATCGATACAAGCCTCTGTGCGTGTTGATTGTGAGATACTGGCGCGACTCTTCCTCAACTTCCATCTGTAAGTACGCTTGCGCCAGGTCTATCTTGGTGAAGTGTTTCCCGCCAGACAATGAAGCAAAGATATTCTCAATCCGCGGAAGCGGATATTGCACCGTGTGAAGCACCGGATTAACTGTGATCTTGAAGTCTCCACAGATGCGGACCTTCCCCGGTTCCCCTGGCTTGTTACTCGATGAACGCTTCATGACGGGAACAATGGGCGTGGCCCACTCACTCCAGTCCACCTTAGACAGTACTCCTGAACGTTCAAGCCCTTCCAGCTCAGCTTCCACAGCAGGTCGTATCGCATAAGGTACCGGTCTGGCTTTGAAAAATTTTGGGTTTGCATGTTCTGCAATCTTGATTTTTGCCTTAATTCCTCTCAGTGTTCCCAGTCCCTGTTGGAACACCTCTTTAGCCTCATCCAATATTCTGGACAATCGTTCAGGTTTGACATCTTTTTTTCCGGAATCTACCGTTATTGCTTTTAGGGAGTGCCAGTCCATATTTATTTTCCTGATCCACTCCCATCCCAGAAGTGGTGGACCTCCCTCAGGTAGTACATATAAGTCCATTCCTTGGTGTTCTTTGCCCTTGTGTATCACCTTGACTTTTATCTTTCCGATGGGGTATACTTTTTGCCCCGTGTATGTCTGCAATACTATCTCTGTATCCTGTAGGGGAATATGTGTGAATAACCTTTTGTAATCTTGCTTATTCATGACCGTCAACGCCGATCCGGTGTCCAATTCCATCTTCACTTGGACTCCTGCTATCTGCAGTGTGACCCAGATAGTTTGTCGGTCAGCTTCCTTACTCACATTGTGAATTCTCAGACTACCCAGTTCCTTGCTGTTGGAGTCTGAATCCGAATTCTGTTCATCCGAACTCTTCTCAGCCACCTTATGTACCTTTCTGCACTTTCCCTGCGGTGACTTTTTGTTGCTGGTCTTCTTTCCTGACCGGCATACTTTAGCTATGTGACCAAGCTTGCCACATTTTCTACATTCCTGGTTTTTAAACCAGCATTGGTTCTGATCGTGTGTTGTCTTTCCACAACGATAACATTTCGTTGTACCCAAAGCCATTTGATCTACGCTGAGTACCGCTGCCTTCAGCTGCATTTCCGCAGTGCCTCTCGCTGCGGCTTTGTGCGATGCTGCAATAGTGACAGCCTTATCAAGTGTAAGATCATTCTCTTCAAGCAGCCACTTTTGTGTTCCTTCTTTCGACAATCCACACACGAATTTGTCTCTCAGTGCCTCTGTCAGACTTTCCCCAAACTGACAGTATTTCGCTAGCTTACGCAGTTCAATTAAATACTCCGCATTGCTTTCCTCTTTCAGTTGCGTTCTCGCATAAAATTTAAATCGTTCCGCTAACATCAGCGGTGTGGGGTTCAAATGATTTTTCAGGACAGCAACAATTTTAGCGAAAGTCTAATCCGCCGGTTTAGCTGGTGATAGAAGATGTTTCAATAGCCCGTATGTCTTCGCACCCATTGAGTTTAGTAAGGTTAGTGCTTTATCTTCATCTGATATTTTATTTGCCTTACAATATATCTCTATGCGTTCTACATACGTGGCCCAATCTTCAACATCGGGATCGAAATCGTTGATGTTACCACGCTTAGGCATCCTCACAATCTTCTTGAGAAACAAAAAGAAATTTTTCTTTTATTTTTTTTCTTTCAAAATGGCGGTTTCCCGCGCTTGTCTTCTTCCCCCCCGCCTACGAAAATGGCGGCTTCCCGCGTTTGCCTTTCTCCCCCACTGGCTGTAATGGTGATTGCCGTATTGCTGCGTTCGCCCTCCCCAGCGGTTTTCAAATCGTGCCTCCCAGCCCCTCTTGCAGTCCGGTCCTTCCCCCCCGGCTGCGGCTGAGTTCTCCACGGTTTTTTAAAAAAAAAATTCTCCCGCGCCTTACACTGACCCGGTCGCTGCGCCTCGCGGCCTCGGTAGCTGCCCGGCCTTTTTCACCGGTCGCGGTCGAGCTCTCTCTCGACGCTGTTGCGTCTCCCAGCCCGCTTGCAGCCCGGTCTTTTACACCGGCTGCGTTTGCATTCACCGCAGCTCCCATGCCTTACGCTGCCCCAGTCTCAGCGCCTCTGGCCCCGACTTCTGTCCGGCTCTTTTCCCCGGCCGTGGTCGAGTTCTCCGCCCTTATATCCTCCGTTTTTCCCTCCCCTACTTCACAGCCAACGATCGGCTTACCCACCACCGTGATAGAAGGGATGATCACTGCCTGTTGCTGATGGAAGACTTCGTGTCAGGATTCTTCCTTTGCTCTTCAGACCTGCGTCTTTTCTCAGCAGGATGATGAGGGCGGATGCCTCCTCTCAACGCCCGTCAACTGCCTTGGATGTATCTCTGCCGCAGGGTAAGATCGTACTCGTCGCCACTGTTAAGTCTGTGTGTTATAATGAGAATTATTACACAGACCACAAGAGTAAATTTTAACAGGTCTTTACTAGTCGAAGGTCAGGGCGGAACTGC
Organism: Somniosus microcephalus; assembly: GCF_052327205.1. Classification (NCBI taxonomy): domain Eukaryota; kingdom Metazoa; phylum Chordata; class Chondrichthyes; order Squaliformes; family Somniosidae; genus Somniosus; species Somniosus microcephalus. The sequence continues at coordinate 46,923,806 of NC_141001.1, forward strand.
CCAATAAATCATTACACAGCACTTATATACCGGTGTGGTCACCATCGGTATTACAGTATACAGCAGCCAAGATAAAGTAGTGCAACTCTTAAAATAGTTCTCTTAAAGGTGGAACGGTTACATACACCACAGTGCGAGTTTTGGATGACATCAAGTTTACGTAGGGTAGAATGTGGGAGGCCAGCCAGGAGTGATTTGGAATAGTCAAGTCTAGAGGTTACAAAGGCATGGGTGAGGGTTTCAGCAGCGGATGAGCTGAGGCAAGGGCGGAGACGGGCGATGTTACGGAGGTGGAAGTCGACGGTCTTAGTTATGCTGTGGATATGTGGTCGGAAGCTCATTTCAGGGTCAAATATGACACCAAGGTTGTGAACAGTGAGGTTCAGCCTCAGACAGATGTTAGGGAGAGGGATGGAGTCAGTGGCTAGGGAACGGAGTTCGTGGCGGGGACCAAAAACAACGGCTTCGGACTTCTCAATGTTTAATTGGAGAAATTTCTGCTCATCCAGAACTGGATGTCGGACAAGCAGTCTGACAATTTAGACACTGTGGAGGGTCAAGAGAAGTGGTGGTGAGGTAGAGCTGGGTGTCATCAGTGTACATGTGGAAGCTGACACTGTGTTTTCGGATGATGTCGCCAAGAGGCAGCATATAGATGAGAAATAGGAGCGGGCCAAGGATAGATCCTTGGGGGACACCAGAGGTAACGATGCGGGAGCGGGAAGAGAAGCCATTGTAGGTGATTCTCTGGCTATGATTACATAGATAAGAATGGAACCAGGCGAGTGCAGTCCCACCCAGTTGGACAACAGTGGAGAGGCGTTGGAGAAGGATGGAGTGGCCAACCGTGTCAAAGGCTGCAGACAAGTCAAGAAGGATGAGGAGGGATAGTTTTCCTTAAAAGAGAATGTTTGGGGGGAATTAGAAGATAAATGTGGTTAAGGCTGGGAAACTTGAAGGAGAATCGGGGTAATTTTATGAATCGGCATTGTTGGCAGGGATTCTTCTTGCCAAACAGCAGCATGTCAGAAACTCGGGCACACACTACCCATTTTCTGACCTCGACATTTTGACTGCTGTCACTTTTATTGATGTATTTTCGGGCATGTTGGCATACATGTTTTCTTTTTTATCCATATACAAATACTTTATGGCATGTTTACTAATTCATGACATGTAAAACAAACAATATAATTAACGCACACTAAACATGCTACCCTGATGACTCAGTCATTTTATCTAATGAGTAGCTAAGCCATACAGACCAAGAAGGCTCGCAACTGCCAGTCATCCCACTAACCTGAAACCAGCCACCGCCACCAGCAATCGGAAGTATTGCTATTACTGATCACCGACTGCACCAATGGGAGTGCGGCAGTGCGGCAGTGCAATGCCTACATTGAGCTTTTTCAGGTCCTGCGTGACTCAATGGGTCTAAGTGGTTCTTCATTAGCCTCAAGATCTACGTCAATCTGGAGGAAACTTTGATTGGGCAGCCTGCAGATCAAAGGTCTCATCTGATCAAGCAATAGGCCCGAACAGTTCCAGTCATTGGAGACTGATGGTTTTGGAGACAGCAGGTTGTGCTGTGTGCCTTCTGATCGCCAGGTTCCTGACGTGGTGGTCCCAGCGGACTCCCAGGTAGTTGTCGGAGGCCCGCGGAGTTATAATCTCGATCTGGAAAGTTAAAGGCAGCAAAGCCATATGTGAAAGCTTCAGAGGAATCACCCTCCTGTCAGTTCCAGTAAAAGCCTTTGCATACACAATTCATGGAAGGATTAAAGATTTATGCTTAAGTAAGAGACGACCGCAGCAGGGCGGATTCACCCCAGGCAGGTCCACCACTGACCGAGTATTGGAGCTTAACATCATAGCCCAGACACACAAGGTCCCGCAGGGTGGGAAGTAGGGGAGCCTAAGGCAGTAGAGGCCCAGACTTTACTTGTGGGGCCTGGAGGGGCACTCCTGCTCCTCCTAGCCCGAATTTAACATTTACCTTACAGGGTATCTTCTTCCTGCAGACCAGGTTTCACTGAGTGGGGCGGCTGTGGCAGATAAAATGACATCGGGGTCCTAATGACAATATAGGACCCCGATTTGCATGTATTCATGAAACTCCCTCTTGAGTCAGATGGGCACATCAGTCACCTAAAAAAAGGGCCCAGTTTAGGTAGCGGTTGGTCGGAACGGGGGGCTTTAAGTTTTCAGAGGCAATTTTAACTGCGCGGCTTTCCTGTTCCCAGGAATGCCCATGGTGCCCATATATTAAAGTACTCACGAGTTACCCATTTATTCTAGGGCAAGAACAGGTTGAACAGTTGCCTCTGGGAAATACACTTTACCGACATGGCTCATGACATGTCTATATAACCCCTCCCCCCCAACCCCCACAGCAAAGATCCAACAATGAAGTACATGTAAAGACAGGAACCTCAATGAAACAAAGGTTGCAATGTTTGGATTGCCATGGGGATGCTCTACCGCATGCAGGGGAGAGTCAAATGAATGATAGTGATGTGTTGCATGCTGAAGGACATAGGTGTGGAAAGAGGCTCGCACCTCATTCTGGATAAGGGAAAGCAACAAGCTATGACTAAGTAGAAGGAGGACAAGGAGCTGGCAGAAGCAGAACAGCTGAGGAGCAGCATAGGTATGACAGGGTTTGACTAAGGAGCTTAGTTTCATCTAACTGAACATTATTTTCTATATTTATTCAAGAACGATTCCTTCTTACTACTGCTTAGTGATCTGTTTGGTGAGACGGTGCAATGTGGATGTATCTCCATTTTGAAAGTTGAATTTTGGGCAGGACCCATTTTCATTCTAACAACATTTTTGCTTCAGCTGGGCGGGGCCATTTCCGACTACTGTCTCTTCACTAGCCCACAAATGAGAAGAAGGCATTAGGAGTCTGAATTCCTGTCATTTCCTCCCCATTTGATATCATTTCCATCTGTGTAACTTATGAGCAGATAAGCAAGATGGAACTTTTTCCTATATCTCAGATTTGCCTGTATGTTGGGGGATTTGTTCAGACTGCCCTCAGTAAGGGCTACACTAGAGCATTGTGGTTTTCCTATGGGGATTTCCTGTTTGCATTCTTGAAGCAGGAGAAGAACAAAGGAGAGTGAAGAACATTGAAAGAGGATGAAGCCAACTTGCTATTACCCCCACCCCAGAAATGAGTCTATAGATCCCAGAGATCTTATAATGGGCTGTGTGAGGAGCTGTGCCTTTGCTGATTTCACTTCACTATAAGGAAGCCCTGGATAAATGTTGCTACCTTCTGCACATTGTCCTGCAGCCCACATCTGATCAGCTCTGCCAGTGGCTGTCAAAGCTGAAATTGGGGACTTCTGCAATATCACACAGAGTGCCATCCAGACCTGCAAACAACAGGTCATCAATACCATCTTCAGGAGAGCTGAGCAACTCATCCATTTTGGGTTGATTCCTAGTCAGTAGGAAAAAAAGGCTATTCAGTTCAGGTTTTCCCAAATTGGGGACAATAGATAACACCCACATTGTACTGCAGGTACGGACTGTGGACCTCATTTAAATTTCCTGAGTAGAAGGGGATTCCACTACCTCAGTGTTCAAATTGTTTGTGACCAGCTACAATGGATCTTGCATGTTGGTGCCAAATTTGCAGGAATTGTTGCAACGCTTTTGCCATGAGGAGCTCCAACTTCCCAGCACTATTCAGGTAGACAGTGAAGTGTCGAGATTGCATCTGGGAGACAAGATGTAACCCATGCTTCCATTAATCATGATCCCATGTTGACTAAGAAACTCACCGGTAGAATATGGCTAAGGTGAGGTCCATGAATCCACCAGAGTGGTGATTGAGGGGATGATTGGGGTTCTGAAGGCAAGGTTTCACTGTCTTGTTACATCTGGAGGGATTCTGCAGGATGTTCTCGAGTGAGGGTTTCACATAAGGGCTGGAAATGGAAACCTAGGAAGAGGTGGTCTTGGGTGCAGAGGAGGCATCACTACATCACTACTTCTCTCCAGCTTTCCTGCCAACTCCAATACCTAAACATCTGTCTTTATGACTCACACTAGCAAATATGTAATTTATCTTAACCAGACCTTACAATACTTCTGGTGCTCATCGAACAACAAAGCCAGATCAAGAAGCAACATCATATTTATTTTACAATCAGCACTCATACCTACATTTTATCACAGTGTTTCCCCTGGCTACCTCAACGTGCCTTTCTAATACCAATCCCGGTACTGTGTCGAATTACCAACTGAAAGCCAATGTCGTGAGGGGTAGTTGGATGCTGGGATGGTACAAGAATCGCGTGGGACTGAGGTGACCCTCATCTCATGACAGCGGATTCAAGGGAAGGACCTGCTGGGGGCTGTACCTCTTGTGCAATTGCCTGGGCAACCTGACCCTTCAGCCTATGAGGGGCTAGATCGGCAGCTTGGCATATGCTGCGATCCTGAGTAGCAGCAACCTCATGTTAGAAGACTCCAGCCACTGGTACTAGGCCCAGGTTCAAAGTGGCCACTAATCAGTGGGATGCTAGATCTAATGAAAGAAAGACTTGCATTTATATAGCGCCTTTCACGACCACCGGACGTCTCAAAGCGCTTTACAGCCAATGAAGTACTTTTGGAGTGGAGTCACTGTTGTAATGTGGAAAATGCAGCAGCCAATTTGCGCACAGCAAGGTTCCACAAACAGCAATGTCATAATGACCAGATAATTTTTTTTTTTGTTATGTTGGTTGAGGGAGATATATTGGCCAGGACACCGGGGATAACTTCCCCACTCTTCTTTGAAATAGTGCCATGGGATGTTTTATGTCCACCTGAAAGGGCAGACGGGTCTCAGTTTAACGTCTCATCCGAAAGACAGCACCTCCGACAGTGCAGCACTCCCTCATCACTGCACTGGAGTGTCAGCCTAGTTTTATGTGCTCAAATCCCTGGAGTGGGACTTGAACCCACAACCTTCTGACTCAGAGGCGAGTGTGCTAACCACTGAGCCACAGCTGACACTAATGGGGGTAACTGTCACCTTTACCGCCTGGGTGACAATCTGACTGAGCAGATTGCCTGCCCATTGTAAAACCCGCCCAATTTTCATCCCATTGATTTCCTAATGACAGAAATACATCATACGATGTGTACCTGCCACTTACTCCATAGCAATAGTGCCTGTTAGAAACGCATTTCTGTTTGTCAGAGTGGGGAGGAGGATGACTTAAAAGTTAAAGGGCCAGCTTGCCTGACGCAGCCAACCTCAGGTTGGGGGAGGGGGGAGGGGGTGAATTATATTCATTAATGTGAGATTTTTTTTAAAGAATTTCCTGGTCCTGGAGACCTCCAGCCGCAGCCATTTTCCACCCCATCCTAGCAGTCTCCCTAACAAAAGCAGGAATCTTGCTAGCATCCTGCTAAAAAAAAATTGCAACTCAGCCTGACCCCGGATAATAGGGCAAGCACAAAGTTTACCCAGTGCCGAGCTTAGGCCAGGATTCCGCCAGAGTGGACAATTGCAGCTATTGTGCATAATTTTATGTAGTCTAACTTTAAAAGGATGTCAATGTGTAGAAAAACCTCGGCGGGGTGGCTGTGAGAATAGGGCTCTATATTGTGAAGAGAGACTCAGACTGAACTTGTTTTCATTGGTGTAAAAAAGATTGATCGAGGTCATCTGGTTATTTAAAACTTTGAGAGACATGGATAATGCAAATGGAAACAGATTATTGGACTGTAAACAAAGAACTAGGGACACAAGTGCAAAATGAATGATCTTCAAATAGGCCGAGGGCTTAGAAGAAGCTTTGGCTTACAAAGTGTCAGATAGGTAGGATAGACTGCCATTTAAAGCAGTTCATAATGTATCAATTAACATCTTTAGAAAAGCCGGATAATATCTGTTTAGGAACAGAATAAATGATATGGAGATAAGTACAGGCAGGACTGATCATCTGCCCCACAGAACATGGTAGATCTGTGCTGCTGGTAGCATGAAGATATCACCTGGGAAAACCATTAGACCAGGATGGAATAGTTTGTTTGGATAGGTATTCTGGAATTTGGATCAATCCCTTGGGGTTGAGAGTTCATTGAGAAATGTTGCAGAACTTTCTCTCAGAAGATTAAACAAATTGGTTGCCCACGATACAGCAGATTATAGATTTCCTGTGGAAGGGGAGGGCTGAATGTCTGGCTGACCTTTTCTTATTCCTTGCTTTCTTATATTCTTAATTTTGCAAAAACAGCAAAATTGAAGGAGAGGCCTGGCTGAATTTTGTGATGCCAGTCCTTTCCCCTAATTTGAACGGGCTCCCAACACATGAAAATATATGCCCCGGGAGGTTGGCCTGGAGCACAGTTGGCGAGGTGGGGGGGCAGCAAGGGGGGCAAGTGGGCAGAGGCAATATCTGGTGAAGCAACAGCTATTACATGGCTGCAGCTCATCATTAAAGGAATGGTTTTGGTATCGGCAGAAAAGTGGACTAATTGTTCAGAATGACTCAAAGGAGAAATGTGCAGAAAAATGCTCCTTTTGATGCTGAATATTGGGAAGGTCCTGTGGCAGGAGGTGCATGAAAGGAGTCTGGTCCTATATGGGTCAGAAGCCCTTCTCCCAGTAAAAGCTCAGTTGCTGGCTGCATGGAGGGAGGTGCCTGACCAGGTTGATGCAATCGCCTAGGTCGTCTTGTAGCTGGCTGCAAATGAGTCTGAAATTTGCTGGCATCAAGCATGGCACAAAACTAAAGTAACAAATACTTGGCTAAGCGCAGCAGAAGGGAAGAGAAAGAGTAGTGGCAGACAATATTATTGAGGTAAAAAAAATGGTCTTGGTTTTGGGCTTTGCCTGAATTGGCAGTCGGGGAGGTTGATGAAGTCAGATGATATGCTGATTGATAATAACAGGAATGTTGTACCGTGTACTGTACAATATATTAATGTGCGAAGTTTGAGCCATGTTTAACCAGGCCTGTCTCTTTATGGCCACAGAGGCACATTCTAAAGTCATTCGGAAGCTAATTGCTGTGGGGATTTTGTATGTAGATTGGCAGATGCTTGTAAATCTATGGCTTCTCTATTTGGAGAGAGGTCAGGTTATCAAAGTCAGAAGAAACCTGCAGGAAATGATTGGCTTTCTTTCTCTTTAAAATCATCTTTTAAGATGCAACTTGGTCATTGGTATATTCCCTATCTGTTCAGTTGCAATTTTTTTTTGCTGTTTTACGAATATGATATTTGAACCAATCAAGTGTGGCACAGGCATTGCATGTGTGGTAGATGCACTAGATGCAATACTTCTATATATTTATAATATATTAAAACTCTTATATCTGCATACACTTCCTGTCTACAAATCCTTATAGCCTGCTGTCAACTTTTCCCATTACAAATTCCTATGTCCAGATTTATAATAGAAACATGCCTATGTAAACTTGTCACACTGTAATTACACAGTCTGCCAGTGGTGGCACTGTGGCTCCTTAGCTCTTCAGCCTGTGCTGAAGAAAAATTCCTATGTTTCAAACAACTCTACTTCCCAAATGTTTTACCATTTAACTATAAATTATCACATAAAATTAAAGTATTATATAAAATAATTTCAGCATCCATGACTTTAAAATAGGGACTGAATTACATCTGCATGTCATGGTCCAGTTATTCTCCACCCTTTAACCCTATTTCACCAGAAGACTCCACTTGGTCTAGACTACCCATGTGTAACGCCATGTGAGATTGACCAATATTGATAATATTCAAACCTTGTAATAACTGTAATGAGGTGATATCATTGGATGATAAATTCTAAGATGTGAAATCACATTAAGCCCAGAGAAAGGGAATGAATGTTCACCTAATAGAGTAGGAAGAAAGCTGACTAGGTGAGGCTCTTTCTCCTAAAGCTTGTTGTCCTGTCAGTTGTTTATAGTGGTTGTGATGGAAGCTAAGCTCTATCCTGCTGTGAATTATAAGATTATGATATATGGGTTTTCATCTATGACTTGAATTAGATGCCAGGTAGTGTGTTTGCTTTTTTGAACTAACTGGCCCTTTGCTAAATTACATGTTGAGACTGGAATCAGACTGTATACTGTGAAGCAGGCCAGATTGATTGATCTGGTAATAAGTCAGACAAGGGCTACTGTGTTTGTAAGAGAGGCAGATAAATATTGAGCCAGAATTTGCTGGCAAAATAATGGCAAGTTTAATGTGCACGCTGTTATTAGTGTGTAAATAATCCAATAGTTTGTGGTAAGGAAGTGATACCCCATGAGTTGCGAATCACCACAAATTTCTGGACAATTTGCGCTGCTCCGCCGTTAGACTCGCAAAAACGGGAGCTCGCCACCAACCTCCCCGTGAGTTTCAAGAAATTGCTGCATTTGCGCTGTTAAAAGGATTAAACTCGCCATGGAAAGTTAGGGCTGGTACTTATCGACGTAAGGACCCTTTTAATGACAAGATTTATGTCCCTGCAATGCCATTCAAGCTCTCTGGCCCAGAAAGGGAACAACTGAAGCTGTGGAGTCTCATTCCTGAGGTTGTAAGTTGTTTTTAGAGGTTTAAATTTTTTTTAAATTTATTAAATGTTTTCTTACATTTCCTTTCTGTCTCTTTTTTCTCTCTCTCCCTCTTAATCCAATCTTTCTTTTCCTCTCTATTCCTCTTGTGATTTGACTCTAATTCACCCCCCATCTCCGTCGTTACTTTGTTCCTTTCTCTTTCCTTAAATCTCATTGGTTAAGGACAGTCGGTCCCGCCATTCACCAAGGTCCCAGATGCCCCGTTGCCCTCTCCATGCCGTTATCAGATCCCACATCCAGCAATTTGTGGCGCAAAATATTTTCGTGCTGAAGCGAGAGAAAAAAAACTCTTAACAACAGGGCACGCTGTAAGATGCCCCGCGCCAGCAGATTACGAGCCATTGTTTACAGCATGTATCACTTCCTGGGTAATGTAGACCATGGATTATGAAGTGTCTTTGATCTGGTTTGATTGGCAGTTCCTTATTCAAGAGCTTGATGATAAGGAAATATATTTTGTAGGCTATTGCACAGTTTAATCGTTTATCTTCCACTTTACATCAACAAGAACTTCATGGATGCACAGACCTACCACACATAAATGATTGTTAAAAGAATCAGAGTAAAAAGACTCCTGAAAATGATTCCAAGAATTCAAATACTTTTTGTTATTTTGGTTTCAGTTGTTCTTGACAACTTCCGGTGCATAGTCCAGCTGTACAAGAGTGTATTAGCTCTGAGGCACATTGCTCCCATGCACCACATGCATTAAATTGTAAGTTTTATTTCACAGGAAATGCAGTTCACCTATGGGAATTGCAATTTGTTATGAACATAAATAAACAAAGTTGGGAGAGGGCCCAAATTAGAACAGTGGTCTTACAGGAACCTCCAGCACCAGGCCCACTGACTCAATGGCTGGAATTTTGCGGGGGGTCAGTGGGCGCAATCGGTGGTGGGTCACGTGAGAAAGTTTTTTTTTTACAGCGGGTCGGGAACCCGCCGCCACGCGCCTTTCCCAATGTCGGGTCTGTCAACGCTGAGCAGACCCAACCAGCAGCGGCGGGGGACCTAATTCAAATGATTCGCATCTAGTTACCAGATGCTTAACAGCCTTTTTTTCATTTAGCTTTTGTCTTCATCTTCATGACCATGGGATCCCCGCTGTGTGCAGACCACAGCTGTCAAGCTGAGGCTGAGTTCAGTGACCATCTATTCCATCAACATGGGTGTCCTTTATACTCGCTCACCTTGGTCCTCAGAACCCCATCATGATCAGCCCCAACACAGCAGCACCAACAACAACACCAACCTTCTCCACAATCAACTGATGCTGCACAGGACAGAGGGCATCAGCACCCAACAAGATTGCTGTCTAGGAGGCCAGGGATGGTCTCACCATGGCCAGATTTACTTCACTTGATGCTGTACACTCTGGCTGCCACATGATGCACCAGGTTGGCAACACCCCACACCAACACCATAAAGCATCTCTACAATGCCCAAGCCATTCCTTTCACACTCATCACCATTGCGGGCGTTACTGTTATGTCTCACCATTCACTGCAACTCACTAAGCCACTTCCAAAGGTGCACACAAATCTGTCCAAGAACGCAAAGTGTTAAAAATAAAGGTTTCAATGTCTGACACCACATTAACAGAAACTTTACATGAACATTGCGTAAAACACCCAAGTGGCTACCTTTGTGTGTTGTTACTTGGTATGATTGCACTAAGATGAGGGTGAGTGTGAGGGGTGGCTAGTGAGATGGGGATGTGATAATATAGTTAGAGAGGGATGGGTGGAGGTGCAAGGTACGTTCAAGGTACGTTAGTGTGAGTAAGGCTGTGCAGGAGTAGGGTAGGGAAGGCAGAGTGATGGGGATGTGATGAGAGGCACAGCAGGATGAGGTTGAGTGTGGCTTTGTACTAATGTCTCGTGATCTATTGAGATCATTGAAATGTTTGCGATACTGCACCCAGGTCCTCCTGACCACATCCCTGCTTGTGCCCTCTGCAATGTGCAACCAGGCTGTGTTCGTCTCCTGGGGAGGTCTCTTCTGCCCATGGAAAGGGAAGAGGACCCCCCTGCGTGCTGTGACTCACTCCGTAAGCATATGGAGGGAGTCATGGGAGAACCTGGGTGCAGCCCTGTGCCTTTGTGCAGCCATGGTCAGTGTTTGCAGCACCTCAATGCTGTAGAACACTAACAGCACAAATGTCAAGACAAATGTGGCCATGGTCCCTTTAAGGAAACCGGCTGATGACGCGTCATGAAAAGACGTCACCAGACCCACTTCCTCTAATTGGGCTGGATAACGCACTGGGCAGGCTTAACAAGACCCATCAACGGAAAGTCATTTTACACAGCGGGATGGAGCCAGCAGCGGGGTCGGGACCCACCACTGACATCGCCTGCCACGGACCCACCGAGGTAAATAAAATCGCGGCCAATGTCTTGGCTGCACCTTGAGACTAGCAACTTGCACAACAACAACAAGAGTTTGCATTTATATAGCGCTTTTAATGTAGTAAAATGTCCCAAGGCGCTTCACAGGAGCGTTATAAAACAAAATTTGACACCGAGCCACATAAGGAGATATTAGGGCAGATGACCAAAAGCTTGGTCAAAGAGGTAGGCTTTAAGCAGCGCCTTAAAGAAGGAAAGAGAGGTTGAGAGGTGGAGAGGTTTAGGGAGGGAATTCCAGAGCTTAGGGTCTAGGCAGCTGAAGGCACAGCTAATTATTGAATTCCCACGATGGTTCAGTTGGTAAGTGCACTACCCAGTGTGGAACAGACCAGGAAGATAGCTGATTTCAGCTGGTGATAGGAGTGCAATATGGGCCATATTGGTTTGTAGGAAGCGTTGCTAGAATTTCACATGGGCGAACATTGGGTGAAGACAGGATTGAGCTCTACGTGATGCCCATGTGATTAAATGTCTTGCTAATAATCACTGTTCGTGAAGAATGATCACTTGGGTGAGGGAACCAGAGGGTGTCAGGAGCCCATGGAACTGTACCTGATTAAAAGTAAGTCCTGTTAATTCAGGAAGAGAGGGAAGGAGGGAGAGAAAATTGAGAATAAATGTAATAGTAAAAAATGAGAAATCCATGAATGAAGTGCTGGTAAAAATTATAAAAGAGCTGGAACTCTAAGTGCACAACACTGTACTGAACAATAGAGGCTGAGATAGTCATTCAAAATAGGTTAGTAGAAAAAGACCAAGCCATTAAATATGGGTACCACCAGATAGAGTAATACAGTAAGAGCTCCAGATGAGAACGGAACAAGCTTGAATCTTTGTTGCGACATTGAAGCCAAGGGAATTTCTCAAACTGACTGTAAATGGGTGAGTTCTTATTCTGAGTTCCCTACACACTGTGGTCTGTTACTCGGGTGTGACAACCTCAGGATGTTACAGCAAGACTTGACAACATTTGCCATGAGATTGCTCAAAGTCAATATAAGCAATCGAGTCTATCCTAGATACTGAACAAAGGATGATCTTGAAGTTCAAGATGCCATCCTCTGTCACATCAGCATGGGAACCAACAAAGGAACAATATTTCCAAAAGGAGTTCTTTAGTATTAGCATATAGTCTAACAGCATCTGATAGGTATGCATCCAATTTCTCCCACGATATCTGGCATTTATGCCATTTGTTAAAGGTTATCTGGTGTGGCAACCGTACTGTCCAACAAGTTTGCATCTTAAAACCAAGTCATCTAACATAAGAAAGTATAATGCGAGAAAGGGTCATTTAGTCTATCAAGCCTGATCCCTCTACAAATCTTGTCCACTTTGTCCTGTAAAATCTATTCAAGCTACACCCAGTCCCCTGAGAGAGGTAACCAACCACAAATCTCAAGTAAAGTTTTCTCCTCACTCTTCAAAGATAGTAGAGTAAAACTCCAGGATCGTAATCCAATTTTACAGCCCATAGTATTCAACAGGAATTCATCCAGGAACCATTATGCTTAGAGGCAAACTTGGTCATCTATGCTTATCCTTATAATTGCCAATCTCATCACCTAACAGATATTGATTGAGTCCATTTTAAAGGAATTAATCAACACGGTATTGATTGTTTTTAATGGGAGTTGATTCCGGTCGGTGAAAAGATCTTGTAAACTCCAGTTTTCTTGAGACTAGTTAATTTTGCACACACATCCTCAATCTCTTCAGTCACAAAGGTGAACAGCCCTCTCACACTTGTATTACAGGGAGGGGAAGGAGGGACTGAGGAGAAGAGCCAGGCATCATTTTCAACTCAATGATATTGTGCACAAGTTAAGCAACATCAAGCCATTGTTTCCAAGTGTGTCACTGACCTCATTTCCTCTGGAGATCTTCCCTCCATGGCCGCCAAACTCATAGTCCCCCAACCCCGCACAGCCCGCTTCTACCTCCTTCCCAAGATCCACAAACAGGACTGCCCTGGTAGACCCATCATTTCAGCCTGTTCTTGCCCCACGGAACTTATCTCTTCCTATCTCGACTCTATTTTTTCTCCCCTTGTCCAGTCTCTTCCCACCTACATTCGCGACTCTTCCGATGCCCTCCGTCACTTTAACAGTTTCCAGTTTCCTGGCCCCAACCGTCTCCTTTTCACCATGGACGTCCAATCCCTCTGCACCTCCATCCCCCACCAGGACGGCCTTCGGGCGCTCCATTTCTTCCTTGAACAGAGGCCCAACCAGTCCCCATCCACCACCACCCTCCTCCGCCTGGCTGAACTTGTTCTCACATTGAACAACTTCTCCTTTGACTCCACTCACTTCCTCCAAATTAAAGGTGTTGCTATGGGAACCCGCATGGGCCCTAGCTATGCCTGCCTGTTCATGGGATATGTGGAACATTCTTTGTTCCAGTCCTACTCAGGTCCCCTCCCTCACCTCTTTTTCCGGTACATCGATGACTGTATTGGTGCCGTTTCCTGCTCTCGCCCTGAACTAGATACGTTCATTCACTTTACTTCCAATTTCCACCCTTCCCTCACCTTCACATGGTCCATCTCCAACTCTTCCCTTCCCTTCCTTGACTTCTCCGTCTCCATTTCTGGCGATCGGCTTTCAACAAACATCCACTACAAACCCACCGACTCCCACAGCTACCTGGACTACACTTCCTCCCACCCCGCTTCCTGTAAAGACTCTATTCCATTCTCCCAGTTTCTCCGTCTCTGCCGCGTCTGTTCTGACGATGCCACCTTCCATACTAGTGCTTCCGACATGTCTTCCTTTTTCCTCAACCGAGGATTCCCCTCTACCGTGGTTGACACGGCCCTTGACCGTGTCCATTCTATTTCCCACACTTCTGCCCTCACCCCTGCCCCTCCCTCCCAGAACCACGATAGGGTTCCCCTTGTCCTCACCTTTCACCCCACCAGCCTCCACATTCAATGGATCATCCTCCGCCATTTCCGCCACCTCCAACGTGATCCCACCACCAAACACATCTTCCCCTCACCTCCCCTTTCAGCATTCCGAAGGGACTGCTCCCTCCGCGACACCCTGGTCCACTCCTCAATCACCCCCAACAGCCCTTCTCCTTCACCTGGCACCTTCCCGTGCAAGCGCAGGAGATGCAACACATGCCCTTTTACCTCCTCCCTTCCCACTGTCCAGGGCCCCAAACACCCCTTCCAGGTGAAACAGCGATTTACGTGTACTTCTTGCAATTTAATATACAGTATTCGCTGCTCACGATGCGGTCTCCTCTACATTGGGGAGACCAAACGCAGATTGGGTGACCGCTTTGCGGAACACCTCCGTTCAGTCCGTAAGGGTGACCCCGAGCTTCCGGTCGCCTGTCACTTTAATTCACCGCTTCACTCCCACTCTGATCTCTCTGTCCTCGGGCTATTGCATTGCTGCAATGAAGCTCAACGTAAGCTCGAGGAACAGCACCTCATCTTTCGATTGGGCACTTTACAGCCTGCCGGACTCAACATTGAGTTTAACAATTTCAGATAATTATCCCTGCCCCCATTTTTCATGCAGTATGATTTTTGCCATTCCCATTTGCAACATTTTATCTTTCCTGCCTCTTACAAAAGCACAGGGTATTCTTTCTATTCCTTCCTCCCCTCCTAACCCCCCCCGCTCTCTGCACCTGCTTAATATCTGTTACATCTCCAGCTTTTCCCAGTTCTGATGAAGGGTCCCAGACCTGAAACGTTAACTCTGTTTCTCTCTCCACGGATGCTGCCTGGCCTGCTGAGTGTTTCCAGCATTTTCTGTTGTTATTTAAGCAACAGTGACTGTGCTTCAAAAAAGCAACAACTTGCATTTATATAGCACCTTTAACATCGGAAAACGTCAAAAGGCATTTCAAAGAGTGAATTAGATTAGACAAAAATTGGCGCCAAGTGAAAGAAGAAGATAGTAGGCGAGGTGAGCAAAAGCTTGGTCAAATAGATGGGTCTTAAGGTGGGTCTTAAAGGAGGAGAGGAAGGCGGAAAAGCTGAGGGGTTTAGAGAAGGAACTGCAGAGCATAGGCACCGCCGACAATGGTAAGAGGAAGGGAGGGACCAGAGTTGGAGGAAAGGAGAGTTCTGGGTTGAGGGGAGGGGTGGGGGCGGATGTAGAGCTTGAGGAGGTTGCAGCGATGGGGCAGGAAAAAACCATTTCATGGTAATAATGCAGAAATAATTCATTGGAACTGGAGTACTTTGGAACGTTCCGAGGACATAAGGTGCTATATAAATGCAGTTTCCATGTTGTAGTTTGGTATGATTTCCGCATCATGTTGTGTGTTTGCAAATGAACAAAACACTCGTTTAAAATTGTGTTTTTTTAAATCGGAGTGAAGAGCTGGGCCTGTGGTGCAGGATGGGTAAGGCTGAGCAAAGTGGGAGAGACGCTGAAGTAAATTAGGAAGTAGTGCCTTGGTGACACCCAGCATGATATTTAAAAGCCTGTAGGTTGTATGATGAAGGGACAACTGAGGGAGGTGCAGAGGTCCGAGGGGGAAATGAGTTCCAGCAGGATACCACAAAATGAGCCTCGATTTCAGTACAACAACTTGGTATTTATATAGCGCCTTTAACGTAGTGAAACGTCCCGAGGCGCTTCACAGGAGCGTAATCAGACAAAAATGTCACCCAGCCAAAGAACTGAGACATTAGGGCAGGTGACTAAATGCTTGGCCAAAGAGTTAGATTCTAAGCAGCATCTTAAAGGAGGAGAAACTACAGAGTTAGAGAATGTGTAGGATGGGCTATTTGGAGTTTAGGAGGAGAGAGATGAGCATCACCCATAGTAGTCTGATAAAACCAGATAAACAAGGAAATGTGACAGAGGCTGAAGGCTCGAGAAACCCAACACTTGTCGGACCACAGGCTTCTCGTTGCAAACGAAGCAACCTTTGACTTGTTTGTCAAACATTAAAAAAACATATACATTATAAAGCAAACATGCCCCACACTACAAGTCCCCCCTAATTCTGCAACCTGCATTTCTCCGTGCGACTATTGCAGAGTTTATTGTCGAGCACGTCGGCGAGTGAGTGACGCTCTGCTCCAGCTGACATCACATCAGCCGGCAGAGCGATAAGTGGAGAGCGAGAGAGAGAAAAAAAATCCCATCGAAAGGGGGGGGGTGGGTGGGGGGGAAGCAGGAGGGGAAGGAATCTGAACCGGCAATCCTGGCCAGTACTTTTGCTTTATTAAAGGAGAAACGTTTATTTTTCCCCCCCTCAGTGGATCGTCTTTTACTCTTGAAGAAGTGAGAGGTATAAAACCCCAGGTCTGACATTATATCAGTGCTGAAGTTTTAACCAAAACAAAATAAAGAGAAAGTTTGGTTTGAAGCTGCTCAGAGGAGTTGGCCAGCACGAAATTGACTCGTGAAACTGACCTCCCGCAGGTACATTGAGGAGGTGCGGGATCGAGGATTACCGGAGGCGCCCGGAGGGGTTCCAGACTTCTTCCCCCCTCCAGTTGTACCTTTGCTTGTATATTTTATTTTTGTGGGAATTTCCTGATGTGTTGAAGTCCTGGGAAGCAGGCGATCTCTTTACATGGATGTGTCGGGGAGGAGTCGCTAGCTGATAGAGAAATGGAAGTGGTTGACGAGACTGAAGCTTTGCAACGCTTTTTTGAAGGTAAAAAAAAAATTGGGGCATTTTTCCCTCAGATTTTTTTTAATTCTAAGAGGCTCTGATCGGTTATTTTTTTTTAATGTCAAAAATGGCTGCGATCTACGGGAAGACAAAAGTAAAACACAGAAAAGGAGCGAAGGGTCGGAGGTAGAACGGGTGTCTGTGCTGAGAGTTCCTTACTGGCTACCTTTCTGTCTGTGTGTGTGTTTACAATACAGCAAAACGTTTTAAAATGGAGCTAAATAGGTATTTGAATTAATTGCTTCTACTTTGTGCAAACCTCGATACGAGAATCGAAAACAGCTTTGCTAAACAATAATTGCTGTCGTTTTGCACCATTGAATACATATTTTATTTAAAAATACAAAGGTGTAAAAAGTATCCGATTTAACGTGTTTGATAAATTCTAGCAAAATATTATCAGATTCCGATGGGCATTTAAAAAAATAATATTTTAATATATATTCTTAAAAGCTTATGGAACTTATAGCTCTAAACCTGTCATGTGCTTGACATAAATCGAGATTTAATTGTGTATTGTTTTCTACAGTAAAGGTGGGATATTTATTGAAAAAAATACTTTTCAAGTTTCCTTAAACTTTCTGGATTTCGTTCATTTATTTTGATATAAACCGGTGTTAAAATCAGACCTCCTGGTCGCCTCCGTTCACGATCTTGCCCCCAGTGTTCTTACTTTGTTTCTTGTGATTGTAACATTTGCTGGTTTTATAGCTGGAATTAAGTTCGAGATTGTCACATGTATTTATTTAAATTAATCTGCTTTGGGAGAGTGTGACTGTCGGGTTGTCAGCCGAGCTGGTACAGAACGAGCATATGACTCCGATTCTGACTCTCTCGCACTCACACACACTAATCCCCCTTCTAACTCCCTGCAACTCTCGGGCACAGCGTTAAACTGCAATGATCGAGGGAGTTTGGGGCTGAAACAGTCAAGCAGAGCTGGTGGAGAGATCTTTCTGTTAGACTTAAAGTGTACAGTGGTTGAGGAGAGAGAGGGAATATCGCAGACAGGTGACGAGCATAATTTATTGAATTTCTTTTAACTGAAATATGTTAAGGAGTGTGAGATAACTTGAGGTTAAATAAAAGGATGCAATTTATTAAAATTGAGTCAGAAACATTTTTCTAGCGAGCAGCTTTTTATACGGGTAAGAAGGAGCAAATCCTCACAAAGCCACGTTTATTATTTTTTTTAATTTGGTGACGGTTTCCTAATTTTAAGAGATCATTTGATTGGCTTCCCGTGCTGTTTTAGGTTATGTTCAGTGTTACAGGCCTTGCCTGGGCCAATGATCACCAACTGTACCCAACCTCTCACCAGACAGCGCACAACCAAATATTCTCGAAAACCTCAGGCAGTGTGCCTACTTCCTGTAGCAGAGTTGCTTTGGGATGATATGATTTAACTCTTGAGGACTACAGTGACTGATTTCCGTTTTATTGACCAGTTTGGGACACTTGTTATGTGGATTCCTATAGAAATTGTTCAGGGCGGGGGGTCCAACCTTTTTTCATTATTAAGAAACCTAAGTGGACGGCTAATACCAACAGGACAGGACAGATCAAGGTTGCCAACAGTAAATGAAAAGGTGAGGAATTAATAGCAGCAAGCTTGGATTTTAAAGTCTAGATTGTAGGAGGAAGGTCTGACTGAAGGAGTTCCACAGTTTTGAGGTGTTGGTAAATAATGAGCGGGTAGGAGATGGCAAAACAAATCTTGATTTCAACAAAGTGAGGATACTGGGAGGAGGAAGAGCTTGTGAAAATGGATGTTTAGAACTTAGGCGAGGTAAGCTCACAGGTGCACTGGCTGCAATAGCATCAACTCAATAGTGGAGACAAGGAAAGATGCAACAAAGAAAAAGAGAGAGGTTGGGGAGTGAGGGTAAGAGGAATTGCCGATTGTACCACAAGCTTCCCCTGATAACAGGGCGGTATCCAAGGCTTGGAATGCACTGCCTGAAAAGGTGCTGCAAGCAGATTCAATAGTAACTTTCAAAAAGGAATTGGCTATATACTGGAAAAGGAAAGCTATGCAGGGTTACGGGGAAAGAGCAGGGAGTGGGACTATTTGGATAGTTGGCAGGGGCACGATGGGCCGAATGGCCTCCTTCTGTGTTGTATGATTCTGCGAACAGATTTGGCCTTTCTAGAGAATAAATAGTTGCCTCCCACTGGTTGTCAGTTTCTGTACATGGAGACAGGCACCGGGAATTTCCTCAGGACGTTCTCCCGGTCGGCTGCCGTAACTTTGGTGGAAGATCGGCGGAAACCCCGGGTGGACGTGGAAACAGGGTTTCTGGTTACAGCGGCCGATGGGGAGAAGGCTTGAGGAAATTCCCGGCGAGGGTCTAGAACACAGGAATGGATCTTACAACCTGTGGTCTTGAAGAAATCCTGACAATAAGTCTTACATACTAGTGAGTGTTAACAATTAGCTTTGCACAGAAAAGTCTCTAACACTTATCAGGAGAGAATGTTTTGAGTTGAATTATACCAGGGTGAGGTGCCGTTGGTTACAGATCTATCGCTGGCGGTGGGATCAGCAGGAGTAATTTTGAGGTGATGCTTTGAGTATCAGACAAAAAGCATATTGGTTAATCTGTGATTATTTCCCCCTGAACCTAGTGACAACAATCAAATACAGAAATTGCTAGAAATGCACAAGCAGGCTAGCTAACGCCCAAGAAAGGAAATACAGATGAATGTTTCGGGCAGACACTCTTCATCAGCACCAACATTGAACTCATTAAGAAAGATTGGAATTTTAAAATGAAACTGAAATATTCTTGTTTCAAAGACTCCACGTGATATTTTCTGTTTAACAAGGGCTGTGAAACATTAACCTGTATTTCTTTTTTCAGATGTATGTTCAGTGTTTCTGTTTTTCTTTCAGATTCCCAGTACTCACAGTTTTTTCTTTATCTCTACAAATTAACAGAGGGTTGATTCTGAAAACTCCAACAATTTTAAAAATTTGTAATTATACACCACAGCTTTAAGAGTGACCACTGTGACTGAAATCTGTTACTAAATATTTTGCTCCTAGGCTGACGATTTATTTTTGGACACAGTTCTCTCTGTGTTACCAGTGAGACTGGTCCATTTAACCGTGTGGTCATTGACACAGTGCAGTTTCAGATGTGCATCAGCATGAAAGTGACAGTATAACTTGGGGAGTCGTCAGCCATCTGTCTCTCAGTCGCACTGTACCCAGTGGGCAATGAGTTTCCATCCTTGGGATGAGACGTTAACCTGAGCTCCCGTCCGCTCGTTCTGGTGGCTCAGGTGGTTGGTAAAGTTCCTGTGGCACTACTTGAAGAGGAGCAGGCAGCTCTCCTGGTGTACTGGTCAACATCCCCCATCAGCCAACACCACCAAGAACAGATGAACTGGCCAGTCATTTGATTCTTGTGTGTGGGGTTTATGGCTGCTGTATTTGCCTATACTGCACAAGTCCCTGCACTTTAAAAAATAGTTCATTGTCTGAAATGCTTTGAGATATTTCACTGTGATAGGTGCTATATAAATGCAAGTATTTTTTTCTACTCTTTGCACCAAGTATAGTATAACTCCAGTGCCGTATTAATCTACATTTAAAGTGCTTATGTGACCTACTAATCAGTCTGGGGACTTTTTTAACTTAATTGCAAATTAGTCTGATCAGTAAAAAGATTACTTTCTTAGCAATAAAGTTTATTTTGCCAACATGTTCTCCATGTTATCTTGTAACATCAATAATTGAACTAGCTAGGGAATAGTACTGCACACATGCATGATTGCACATGAGCAGAGCTGCTTTGTCACTGGGCAGAGTGCGATGCATGCCCAGCTGTGTAATTTTGATCTCTTGCCTGCATATTATACTCTCCAGATACCTGCTGAACCCTAAGAGTTAGATTATCACAACTCAGAAGAAATGCTTGCTGCCGACACCCTATCTACATTTTAATACATTCTAAATAATAATTGAAGCTTTCCCTCGGGTACAGGGAAACCTTCAACAGAGCAAGTCAGTGTCCTATCTGTCTGTCTGTCTCCCAAACACTTCTATTTCCCATTCGCCTCAGTTTCTCAGTAATATATTAATAATATCTCTTATGGAAATTGTAGCTGGTGGATTTGTAAATTGTTAATAAATAGTGACAAGATTTATCAAACAATTATCCCTAGTGATAACTATAATAAAATGTAAAAAAAATCTTTTTAACAATTTTTTATTCATTCATGGGATGTGGGTGTCACCGGCAAGGCCAGCATTTATTGCCCATCCCTAATTGCCCTTGATGGGCGGGGGTGAGCCACCTTCTTGAACCGCTGCAGTCCGTGAGGTGATGGTACTCCCATAGTAAGGAGTTCCAGGATTTTGACCTAGCGACGATGAAGGAATGGCACCATATTTCCAAGTCAGGATGGTGTGTGACTTGGAGGGGAACTTGCAGGTGGTGGTGTTCCCATGCTCCTGCTGCCCTTGTCCTTCTAGGTGGAAGAGGTCGCGGGTTCGGGAGGTGCTGTCAAAGAAGCCTTGGCGAGTTGCTGCAGTGCATCTTGCAGATGGTACACACTGCAGCCACGGTGCACCAGTGGTGGAGGGAGTGAATGTTTAAGGTGGTGGATGGGGTGCCAATCAAGCGGGCTGCTTTGTCCTGGATGGTGTCGAGCTTCTTGAGTGTTGTTGGAGCTGCACTCACCCAGGCAAGTGGAGAGTATTCCATCACACTTCTGACTTTTGCCTTGTAGATGGTGGAAAGGCTTTGTGGAGTCAAGAGGTGAGTCACCTTCCGCAGAATACCCAGCTTCTGACCTGCTCTTGTAGCCACAGTATTTATGTGGCTGGTCCAGTTAAGTGTCTGGTCAGTGTGACCCCCAGGATATTGATGGTGGGGAATTCAATGATGGCAATGTCATTGAATGTCAAGGGGAGGTAGTTAGACTCTCTCTTACTGGAGATAGTCATTGCCTGGTACTTGCGCAAATATTACTTGCCACTTATCAGCCCAAGCCTGAATATTGTCCAGGTCTTGTTACATGCGGGCACGGACTGCTTCATTAGCTGAGGATTTGTGAATGGAACTGAACACTGTGCAGCCATCAGCGAACATCCCCACTTCTGACGTTATGATGGAGGGAAGGTCATTGATGAAGCAGCTGAAGATGGTTGGGCCTAGGACACTGCCCTGAGGAACTCCTGCAATGATGTCCTGGGACTGTGATGATTGGCCTCCAACCACCACAACCATCTTCCTTTGTGCTAGGTATGACTCCAGCCAGTGGAGAGTTTTCCCCTGATTCCCATTTGCTGGCATCCACTCTGCCCACTGGTGTTCACTCTGTCCATCTGCTGGTATTCACTCTGTCCATCTGTTGGTATTCACTCTGCCCACTGATGTTCACTCTGTCCATCTGCTGGTGTTCACTCTGTCCATCTGCTGGTATTCACTCTGTCCATCTGCTGGTGTTCACTCTGTCCATCTGCTGGTGTTCACTCTGTCCATCTGCTGGTATTCACTCTGTCCATCTGCTGGTATTCATTCTATCCATCTGCTGGTATTCACTTTGTCCATCTGCTGGTGTTCACTCTGCCCATCTGCTGGTATTCATTCTATCCATCTGCTGGTATTCACTCTGTCCATCTGCTGGTTTTCACTCTGCCCACTGATGTTCACTCTGTCCATCTGCTGGTATTCACTCTCTCCATCTGCTGGTTTTCACTCTGTCCATCTGCTGGTGTTCACTCTGTCCATCTGCTGGTGTTCACTCTGTCCATCTGCTGGTTTTCACTCTGCTACTGGTGTTCACTCTGTCCATCTGCTGGTGTTCACTCTGTCCATCTGCTGGTATTCACTCTATCCATCTGCTGGTTTTCACACTTCCCACTGATGTTCACTCTGTCCATCTGCTGGTGTTCACTCTGTCCATCTGCTGGTGTTCACTCTGTCCATCTGCTGATTTTCACTCTGCCCACTGGTGTTCACTCTGTCCATTTGCTGGTGTTCACTCTGTCCATCTGCTGGTATTCACTCTGTCCATCTGCTGGTATTCACTCTGTCCATCTGCTGGTATTCACTCTGTCCATCTGCTGGTGTTCACTCTGCCCACTGATGTTCACTCTGTCCATCTGCTGGCATTCACTCTGTCCATCTGCTGGTATTCACTCTGTCCATCTGCTGGTATTCACTCTGCCCATCTGCTGATGTTCACTCTGCCCACTGATGTTCACTCTGTCCATCTGCTGGTATTCACTCTGTCCATCTGCTGGTATTCATTCTATCCATCTGCTGGTATTCACTCTGTCCATCTGCTGGTATTCACTCTGTCCATCTGCTGGTATTCATTCTATCCATCTGCTGGTATTCACTCTGTCCATCTGCTGGTGTTCACTCTGTCCATCTGCTGGTTTTCTCTCTGCCTACTGATGTTCACTCTGTCCATCTGCTGGTATTCACTCTGTCCATCTGCTGGTATTCATTCTATCCATCTGCTGGTATTCACTTTGTCCATCTGCTGGTGTTCACTCTGTCCATCTGCTGGCATTCATTCTATCCACCTGCTGGTATTCACTCTGTCCATCTGCTGGTTTTCACTCTGCCCACTGATGTCCACTCTGTCCATCTGCTGGTATTCACTCTGTCCATCTGCTGGTTTTCACTCTGTCCATCTGCTGGTGTTCACTCTGTCCATTTGCTGGTGTTCACTCTGTCCATCTGCTGGTGTTCACTCTGTCCATCTGCTGGTGTTCACTCTGTCCATCTACTGGTATTTACTCTGTCCATCTGCTGGTTTTCACACTTCCCACTGATGTTCACTCTGTCCATCTGCTGGTGTTCACTCTGTCCATCTGCTGGTTTTCACTCTGCCCACTGGTGTTCACTCTGTCCATCTGCTGGTGTTCACTCTGTCCATCTGCAGGTATTCACTCTGTCCATCTGCTGGTATTCACTCTGTCCATCTGCTGGTATTCACTCTGTCCATCTGCTGATGTTCACTCTGCCCACTGATGTTCACTCTGTCCACCTGCTGGTATTCACTCTGTCCATCTGCTGGTATTCATTCTATCCATCTGCTGGTATTCACTCTGTCCATCTGCTGGTGTTCACTCTGTCCATCTGCTGGTTTTCTCTCTGCCTACTGATGTTCACTCTGTCCATCTGCTGGTATTCACTCTGTCCATCTGCTGGTTTTCTCTCTGCCCACTGATGTTCACTCTGTCCATCTGCTGGTATTCACTCTGTCCATCTGCTGGTATTCATTCTATCCATCTGCTGGTATTCACTTTGTCCATCTGCTGGTGTTCACTCTGTCCATCTGCTGGTGTTCACTCTGTCCATCTGCTGGTGTTCACTCTGTCCATCTGCTGGTATTCATTCTATCCATCTGCTGGTATTCACTCTGTCCATCTGCTGGTATTTACTCTGTCCATCTGCTGGTATTTACTCTGTCCATCTGCTGGTATTCATTCTATCCATCTGCTGGTATTCACTCTGTCCATCTGCTGGTGTTCACTCTGTCCATCTGCTGGTTTTCTCTCTGCCCACTGATGTTCACTCTGTCCATCTGCTGGTATTCACTCTGTCCATCTGCTGGTTTTCACTCTGCCCACTGATGTTCACTCTGTCCATCTGCTGGTGTTCACTCTGTCCATCTGCTGGTTTTCACTCTGCCCACTGGTGTTCACTCTGTCCATCTGCTGGTGTTCACTCTGTCCATCTGCTGGTGTTCACTCTGTCCATCTGCTGGTATTCACTCTGCCCACTGATGTTCACTCTGTCCATCTGCTGGTGTTGACTCTGTCCATCTGCTGGTGTTGACTCTGTCCATCTGCTGGTGTTCACTCTGTCCATCTGCTGGTGTTCACTCTGTCCATCTGCTGGTGTTCACTCTGTCCATCTGCTGGTATTCACTCTGTCCATCTGCTGGTGTTCACTCTGTCCATCTGCTGATGTTCACTCTGTCCATCTGCTGGTGTTCACTCTGTCCATCTGCTGGTGTTCACTCTGTCCATCTGCTGGTATTCACTCTGTCCATCTGCTGGTGTTCACTCTGTCCATCTGCTGGTGTTCACTCTGTCCATCTGCTGGTATTCACTCTGTCCATCTGCTGGTATTCACTCTGCCCACTGATGTTCACTCTGTCCATCTGTTGGTGTTCACTCTGTCCATCTGCTGGTGTTCACTCTGTCCATCTGCTGGTGTTCACTCTGTCCATCTGCTGGTGTTCACTCTGTCCATCTGCTGGTGTTCACTCTGTCCATCTGCTGGTATTCACTCTGTCCATCTGCTGGTGTTCACTCTGTCCATCTGCTGGTATTCACTCTGTCCATCTGCTGGTATTCACTCTGCCCACTGATGTTCACTCTGTCCATCTGCTGGTGTTCACTCTGTCCATCTGCTGGTGTTCACTCTGTCCATCTGCTGGTGTTCATTCTGTCCGTTGGTATTAAATGTGTCCTATTTATCTTTAGGAGAGGGGAACACTTTGAGAGTTAGAACTAAAAAGAAGTATTAAGTTTGCTGCATTTCTTGTGACATTTTTCTCTACCTTATTCCTCTGCTTTATTCCTTCACTTTATCCTTACTATTTTTTTTCTCTCCATTTACTTTTTCATTTTCAGCTGGTCCTTTCCCTCCATCTTTTTTTAAATTTAGATATATTTTATGTTTCTATTTTGTTCTTTCTCTCACACACTTTCCTCATTCTATTATGCTCTCAACATATCCCTCTTCTCACACACTCTCTGTCATACTCTCCTTCTCCATTGCTTGCACTCTCTATCTCAACAACAGCAACAACTTGTATTTATATAGCGCCTTTAACGTAGTAAAATGTCCCAAGGCGCTTCACAGGAGTATTAAAAGACAAAACATTTGACACCGAGCCACATAAGGAGAAATTAGGGCAGGTGACCAAAAGCTTGGTCAAAGAGGTAGGTTTTAAGGAGTGTCTTAAAGGAGGAAAGAGAGAGAGAGGTGGAGAGGTTTAGAGAGGGAATTTCAGAGCTTTGGACACAGGCAGCTAAAGGCACGGCCACCAATAGTTGAGCGATTATACTCAGGGATGCTCAAGAGGGCAGAATTAGAGGAGCAGAGATATCTCGGGAGGTTATGGGGCTGGAGGAGATTACAGAGATAGGGAGGGGTGAGGCCATGGAGGGATTTGAAAACAAGGATGAGAATTTTGAAATCGAGGCGTTGCTTACTCTCTTTCACACTCTTTCACACACACAGTCTCACACACTGTCTCACACACTGTCTCACACACTCTCTCACACACTCTCTCTCACACTCTTTCACACACTCTCTCACACACTCTCTCACACACTCTCTCACACACTCGCTCACACTCTCTCTCACACTCTCTCTCACACTCTCTCTCACACATTCTCTCACACATTCTCTCACACATTCTCTCACACATTCTCTCACACACTCTCTCACACACTCTCTCACACACTCTCTCACACACACTCTCACACACACTGCCTCACACACTCTCTCACACACACTCTCACACACATTCTCACACACACTGCCTCACACACTCTCTCACACACTCTCTCACACACACTCTCACACACACTCTCACACAAACTCTCTCACACACTGTCTCACACACACTCTCACACACACTGCCTCACACACTCTCTCACACACTCTCTCACACACTCTCTCACACACTCTCTCACACACTCTCTCACACACACTCTCACACACACTCTCTCACACACACTCTCACACACACTGTCTCACACACTCTCTCACACACTGTCTCACACTGTCTCACACACTCTTTCACACACTCTCTCACACACTCTCTCACACATTCTCTCACACATTCTCTCACACACTCTCTCACACACACTCTCACACACACTCTCACACACACTCTCACACACACTCTCACACACACTCTCACACACACTGCCTCACACACTCTCTCACACACACTCTCACACACACTCTCACACACACTGCCTCACACACTCTCTCACACACACTCTCACACACACTCTCACACACACTCTCACACAAACTCTCTCACACACTCTCACACAAACTCTCACACACTGTCTCACACACACTGCCTCACACACTCTCTCACACACACTCTCACACACGCCTCACACACTCTCTCACACACTCTCTCACACACACTCTCACACACACTGTCTCACACACTCTCTCACACACTGTCTCACACTGTCTCTCACACTCTTTCACACACTCTCTCACACACTCTTTCACACACTCTCTCACACACTGACTCACACACTCACACACTCTTTCACACACTCTTTCACACACTGTCACACACTCTCCCACACACTGTCTCACAAACTGTCTCACACACTCTCTCACACACTCTCTCACACACACTCTCACACACTCTCTCACACACTCTCTCACACACTCTCTCACACACACTCTCACACACTCTCTCACACACTCTCTCACACACACTCTCACACACTCTCTCACACACTCTCTCACACACTGTCTCACACACTCTCACACACTGTCTCACACACTCTCTCACACACTCTCTCACACACTTTCTCACACACTGTCACACTCTGTCACACAATGTCTCACACACTGGCTCACACACTCACACACTGTCTCACACGCTCTCTCACACATTCTCTCACACACTCTCTCACACACTCTCTCACACACTCTCACACACTCTCTCACACATTCTCTCATACAC
The DNA here is from genome assembly GCF_052327205.1 of Somniosus microcephalus. NCBI lineage: Eukaryota > Metazoa > Chordata > Chondrichthyes > Squaliformes > Somniosidae > Somniosus > Somniosus microcephalus. Next base: position 46,951,164 of record NC_141001.1, read on the forward strand.
TGTCTCACACACTCTCTCACACACTCTCACACACACTCTCTCACTCACTGTCTCACACACTCTCACACACTGTCTCACACATTCTCACAGACACTCGTTCACACACTCTTTCACACACTCTCATACACTGTCTCACACATACTGTCACACACACCCACACACTCTCTCACACTCTTTCACACTCTTTCACACACTCACACACACTGTCACACACTCACACACTCTCACACACACTCTCACACATTCTCTCACACACTGTCTCACACACTGTCACACACTGTCTCACACACTCTCTCACACACAGTCTCACACACTCTCACACACTCTCTCACACACTCTCTCATACACTCTCTCATACACTCTCTCACACACTGTCTCACACACTCTCTCACACACTGTCTCACACTCTCACACACTCTCTCATACACTCTCACACACTCTCTCACACACTCTCTCACACACACTCTCACACACTGTCTCACACGGTCTCTCACACACTCTCTCACACACTGACTCACACACTCTCTCACACACTGACTCACACACTCTCTCACACTGTCTCACACACTGTCTCACACACTCTCTCACACATTCGATCACACACTCTCTCACACACTGTCTCACACTCTCTCACACACACTGTCTCACACACTCTCTCACACACTCTCTCACACACTGTCTCACACACTGGCTCACAAAATCTCTCACACACTTTCTCACACTCTCTCACACACTCTTTCACACACTGTCTCACACACTCTCACACACTCTCTCACACACTCTTTCACACACTGTCTCACACACTGTCTCACACACTGTCTCACACACTGTCTCACACACTGTCTCACACACTGTCTTACACATTCTCTCATACACTGTCTCACACACTCTCTCACACACTCTCTCACACACTGTCTCACACATTCTCTCATACACTCTCTCACACACTCTCTCACACACTCTCTCACACACTCTCTCACACACTCTCACACACTGTCTCACACACTCTCTCACACACTCTCTCACACACTCTCACACACTCTCTCACACATTCTCTCATACACTCTCTCACACACTCTCACACACACTCTCTCACACACTCTCTCACACACTGTCTCACACATTCTCTCACACACTGTCTCACACACTGTCTCACACACTGTCTCACACACTGTCTCACACACTGTCTCACACACTCTCTCACACACTCTCTCACACATTGTCTCACACCCTGTCTCACACACTGTCTCACACATTCTCTCTCACACTCTCTCACAGTCTCACACACTGTCTCACGCACTCTCACACACTCTCTCACACACTGTCACACACTGTCTCACACACTCTCTCACACACTGTCTCACACACTGTCTCACACACTGTCTCACACACTCTCTCACACACACTCACACACTGTCACACACTGTCTCACACACTGTCTCACACACTCTCACACACTCTCTCACACACTGTCTCACACACTGTCTCACACATTCTCTCTCACACACTCTCTCACACTCTCTCACAGTCTCACACACTGTCTCACGCACTCTCACACACTCTCTCACACACTGTCTCACACACTCTCTCACACACTCTCTCACACACTGTCTCACACATTGTCTCACACACTGTCTCACGCACTCTCACACACTCTCACACACTGTCACACACTGTCACACACTGTCACACACTGTCACACACTGTCTCACACACTCTCACACACTCTCTCACACACTGTCTCACACACTGTCTCACACATTCTCTCTCACACACTCTCTCACACTCTCTCACAGTCTCACACACTGTCTCACGCACTCTCACACACTCTCTCACACACTGTCTCACACACTCTCTCACACACTGTCTCACACACTGTCTCACGCACTCTCACACACTCTCTCACACACTGTCACACACTGTCACACACTGTCACACACTGTCTCACACACTCTCACACACTCTCTCACACACTGTCTCACACACTGTCTCACACATTCTCTCTCACACACTCTCTCACACTCTCTCACAGTCTCACACACTGTCTCACGCACTCTCACACACTCTCTCACACACTGTCTCACACACTCTCTCACACACTCTCTCACACACTGTCTCACACATTGTCTCACACACTGTCTCACGCACTCTCACACACTCTCTCACACACTGTCACACACTGTCACACACTGTCTCACACACTCTCTCACACACTGTCTCACACACTGTCTCACGCACTCTCACACACTCTCTCACACACTGTCACACACTGTCACACACTGTCACACACTGTCACACACTGTCTCACACACTCTCACACACTCTCTCACACACTGTCTCACACATTGTCTCACACACTCTCTCACACACACTCACACAGTGTCACACACTCTCACACACACTCTCACACACTCTCTCATACACTCTCACACACTCTCTCACACACTCTCTCACACTGTCTCACACACACTGTTTCACACACTGTCTCACACTGTCTCACACACTCTTTCATACACTGTCTCACACATTCTCTCACACACTCTCTCACACACTGTCTCACACACTCTCTCACACATTCTCTCACACACTCTCTCACACACTGTCTCACACACTCTCTCACACACTGTCTCACACCCTGTCTCACACACTCTCTCACACATTCTCTCACACACTCTCTCACACACTGTCTCACGCTGTCACATTCTTCCTCTCACATATTCTATCATATTCTCTCTTACACACATGACTTCATCTCCTCAGTTTCTCACTAATAGATGCAGCCTCTTATTGAAATTATTCAGCTGGGATTGTCTGACTACCTGTTATGAAAAAAACTGCTGGAAACACACAGCAAGTCGGTCACCTGTGGAGAGTAAAAGCCAGGTTAACTTTTTGGACAGTGCCTTTCTTCAGCCGCTAACTGACCTGCTGTGTGCTTCTGATATTTTTTATTCTTGTTTTGGATTTTCAGCATTGCAGTTTTTTCTTTTAAATATCTGCAAACAACAGTTGACCAGAATACTATTTTTAATTCAAGTCTTCAGGCCAAATTATTCAGGCGGGGCACTACATTACAGGAGCCTCGCCATCAGAATCCCATCCCTTGTGTCTTCATTAAGACTTCTTGTAAAGTGACATTCACTATCAAGACCTCATTTTAAAGAGGCACCCTCGTAAAGTTGACACACTATTAGGACCTCTGTTTAAAGAGGAACTCTCACTATCAGGATCCCTCCTAAAGTTGGACTCTTATCACCAAACCTCACTTTTAAAGAGAGAAGCTGATGTTGCGACCCCCCATCTATAAGTGGGTCGTGTGATGAAAGAGGGTTTGGTAAACTTTTTAGTGTTTGGGAAAGCAGAAAGGAGAAGAGCCAAGCCTCATTTTTGCCAAGTTGGCCTCAAGTGATGGGACTATGCAGTTCAACCCTCTTTATTTACATTTTGCTGTGTTTATAAATAAACAAGGAAACATTTGCCAAAAGTATTTGCATCAAGAGGGTCTCTTCTAAAGGGGTCCTGAAGCTGAGACCCTCAAATGCCACCCCTCCTTGGGCATTCTAGCAATGTGCAGTCTTCAAATGCTCCATTCTTTCCTTTGGCACAATGCTAATAAACCGGAGAATGAGAGGAGTGGAGAAAACCAAAATAAATATGCTGTTCTGAAACTGAATCAGAGGAATGGATTGAATTGTAAAGTGTTTTTTGCATCTCTCAGTTTTCTCCTGAGTCATAAAGACCAGAAGGGCTCAGGTTTGACCCCTGGTTTGTGCTGAGTTATTTGACCTCAGCCAGAAAAGCAATAGGGTTGCTACAATTGGCCTCAGCACCTCTAGGCTAGTGAGGAAAAACGTAATCCTAAATGCTATCCAGTGATTCCTGCAGGGAAGTGCATCTGTGGATGTCGGATGAGGACAGGATCAGGGTCAGCTTTGGTGCCCCCCAAGGTTGAATAGTCAAGCAATACTCACAGCTGGGTTTAGCGCAGCATTGGCAGAGACCCTAGCAGTGGGTTCCCTGCCCGCCTTCCACCCCCTGTGGATTGCTCCCTCCCTGGGTCTTAACTCGCACACGAGGAATGGCCACTGAGGCAAGGTATTGAAGGGTGGCCAATGGCCATGGAACTGTACCCCAGCAAGAGCCAGCGCCTTCAGGAGAGGAGTGGAGAAAACGGAAATAAAGCCAATGTTTTATGCACAGTATCCCAGGGTGAATTCAAACACTGTGATTGTTTTAGATTATCATCTTTTGATGTAGAAATGTATTGCAAGTTCTAAAGGGCTAAGCTTGTCAGTTATTTAATGAAAATATTTGTGTTTTTTTCTCCTCCTTGCCTTTAGATTCTCCCTCCTTCCCTTGCCGTGTATCATCCCTGACAGTCACACCACCTTGCCTGTGTTGCTAACTCTAGATGTATGCTGAACCCCAATTTCAAAATGTTACCCATTTAAAAATGCTGTGCCAATATATCTGGTTGGAGCAATATTCTGCAGACTGAGGGAAGGGGTTCTGTGATTTCCCCAAGCCACGGAACTTGTGGTGCCAGCAATATATAGGAGAAGACCTGCTGTCAGAGCTCCAAAGGTGGGGTGGGGGGAGGGGGGAGGAGGGGTGAGCGGGGGTGGAATTGGAAGTAGACTAATTGCTGGGCCCTTCTAGGGCAACTGCCAGGAGCTGGATTTAGAGCAACATTGGCAGAGAGCCCAACAGCGGGTTCACTGCCTGCTTACCACCCGCTGCACAGTAATTCCTCCCTGGGTCTTTCCTTATCTCCTAATGATCTGTCTCAGGTCAGGAACTCATAGCTTAGGGAAAGGTGCAGTTGCACCCTGCCTCTCAGTGGCGTGTTGCATTGGTCTACCCTGCTGCCCACCTGAGAGGGTCATTCCCAGTTACTTAGGGCTGTTCCTGGTCTAATTGGCATCGAGAACCGGATAAACCAGGAAGGTTCCATATTCAGTTCACAGGCTTTGCTGATCCCAGCTCACTTGGCCTTAGTGCCCTGGACCAGGGAAGGGAATTCCTGCTCCTGATCATTATCCAGTAAGCCCTGCTGGAGGGTCTGCATGTATGGGCACCAGACGAGGGCAGGAACGGTGCCGTCCACAATGGAAGAGCCTTTTAACACTGTCTGGGCTCCTACACGAGGGACTGGCATTAAAGACAGTTACCAGAGGGCTGCCAATACCCGAGGAGCTGTATCCCTGGAAGAGGCAGCGCCTTCTGGTAGCAGAAATTGGAGAGGAGAAAAAAAGAAAGTGATGAAAATTGATACATTTGTTTACGATCTATTCTCACTTGTACACAGACCAAGAGGTAGCGCACTCCAGAATGGCTTATGCAGACGGTCCGTTCAGACATTACAACGCAGGTCAGCATCACATATATACCTTAATAACACTGTCTGTCATCCTGTATGACTAATGTTTCATTTGAAATAAAAACAGAACCTGCTAAAGATGCACACCAGGCTCCTCAGCATTTGACCCTTCAGAGTTCTGAGGGTTGACACATGCAAAATGTCCATCTGTCTGTTCTATTTCAGATGCTGACTGACCTGCCGTGTATTTCCGCTGTTTGCCGGTTTTTCTTTCTGTCTGTAATGTTTTGCTTTGCCCTGTATGTTGGATGGTAGGTGTTAAGTATCTTGTACATCTGTCATGGACTGCATTTGTTGCATGGAATCTCTGAAGACAGGGCAACCCCATGAAATTCATCCAGGTATGTTAGAATGTTTTACGCTGATTTTTGGCGTGGCGACTGAATTTCGTGGGATCCCTCACCCCCCGACTTTAAGGAGCTTCCTTTGAAAAGCATGCAGCTCTAATGGGCCATGCCAGACATTTGAAAAGGCTGCTCACTGGGGCCTTTATGCACAATGATGCCAGTGTGAGTAGCTGTGGTGTTTATAATACTTGATGAAAGCATCAGTCTAGCGCCTGTAATGGCTCGGTGGTTTAAAGCACCGCCCAGTGTAGACTTGAGCCTTACTGATCAGAAGATCCTAGGTCTTATCCATGCTCTCTGCTGAGTTAGCAGATGTCAATCAAGGTCACAGTTCAGGCATTACAATTCATTCTCCTCAGTTCATTAGCTTAGGGATTTCGAATAGGAGATGGTGCAATTAATCTTAGATGCATGTAGGGTACTTAGAGCTAAAGAGTAACAAAAGAGGAAAGTCAGAGGAGCACTAGACATATTATAGGTCTGCCAGGACTGATACTTTGAGGCAAAGGATAGGTCGGATGTGGTAATGAAGGTAGAGGTCAGCTCTGCTCTTTTTGAAGTAGATTAGGAGGTTATCAAGGAAGCACTCTGTCCTGTTCAGTCACTGCACTGTCTCAATCAGCACTATGTATGGAAATAAATGTTCTGTGCAATTCATTTAATTTTCTTTTTTTCTTTTGTATCTCCCTCTTCATTGTTGATCACACTATTAATAGGGCTCTTGGAAGCGCACGGTAAAAGTTTGAGTTGACTCTGCTGGGTGTTTCGCTCTCTCTCTCTCTCGCTATCTATCTATCTCTATCTCTCTATCTATATTTATATCTCTCTATATATATCTTTCTCTCCCCCCTCCCTTTACTTCTTGCTATTCCCACAAACTGTTTGGAGAATCTTGAAACTGCACCATGTTATGCTCTGACTTAGCACATTGCACACCAAGTGCTTCTCCACAGGAGTTCGAAAGCATTGAAGACTCACTCACCCAGGCCATTTTTGACTCTCCTAATGACATAGAGTGGCAGAGATCTGGGAGCAGATGAATGTTTACTGTAAAGATAATGAGAAGAAAGAAAATTAGAGAAAATATTAAGAGCAGAGATCATTTTAGAGCAGTTTTTACTACTGAGAACCATGGGTACCCATGAATGGTATTTTTGCTTGTATCCTGTGCCCTCCAAGTACAAATGCAAGTGCTGTATAATAGTTACAGAGCACTTTCAACAATGTGAAGCAACCTGCGCACGGACTACCACTATCTAAAAGTTAGATCAGATCCATGAAATTCATGTTCATAGAATTATTGAATCTTAGAAATTTACAGCACAGAAGGAGGCCATTCGGCCCATCATGTCTGTGCCGGCCGAAAGAGCTATCCAGCCTAATCCCACTTTCCAGCTCTTGATCTGTAGCCCTGTAGGTTACAGCACTTCAAGTGCACATCCAAGTACTTTTTAAATTGAGGGTTTCTGCCCCTACCACCCTTTCAGGCAGTGAGTCCCAGACCCCACCAACCTCTGGGTGAAAAAAGTTCTCCTCAACTCCCCTCTAATCCTTCTACCAATTACTTTAAATCTGTGCCCCCTGGTTATTGACCTGCTAAGGGAAATAGGTCCTTTCTATCCTCTCTATCTTGGCCTCTCATAATTTTATACACCTCAATAAGGTCTCCCCTCAGCCTCCTCTGTTCCAAAGAAAACAAACCCAGCCTATCCAATCTTTCCTCACAGCTAAAATTCTCCAGTACTGGCAACATTCTCGTAAATCCCCTCTGTACCCTCTCTAATGCAATCTAATTATCAAATATGATGGGGACTTAATTTTTTCTGGGATTTGGGCACTGTTGACAAAGCTGCATTTATTGCCCATCCTTAGTTGCCCTGAGAAGGTGGTGGTGGGCCTTCTCCTCAAACCACTACTGTCCTTGTGGTGAAAGTGCTCCCTTATGGTGTCAGGTAGGGAATTCCAAGATTTTGACCCAATGACTATGAAGTCCTGGTGATATATGTCCAGGTCAGCATGGTGTGTGAATGAAGGGGAACTTGGAGCTGATGATGTTCGCATGATGTTGCTGCTCTTGTCATTCTTGATGATTGAGGTCACAGAAGAAAGAGGATCTGTTGAACTAAGCTTGGCGAGTTGCTGCAGTGCATCCTGCAGATAGTACATACTGCAGTCATAATGCACTAATGCTGGAAGGCGATGGATATTGAGTCCAGTGACAGGGGCACTGACCAAAGGAAGTGGATGGTGTTGTGGATGGTGTCCAGCTTCTTGAGTGCTGCTACAGTTATACTCCTCCAGGCAAGTGGTGAGCATTCCATCACACTCTAACTTGAGTCTTGTAGATGTTGCATAGGCTTTGAGAGGTCAGGAGGTGAGCCATTCATCACAGTATACCCAGCCTCTGCCCTGCCATAGTTGCCATTTTGTTGATATGGCTGGTCCACTTAAGCTTCTGTTCAATGGTGACTTCCAACAATGAACCAGGAAAATTGGCAAAAGCTTGTAATATCAAGGGACATATAATAAAAATGAGCAAGTTAGGAGTGAGAAATGAAGTGAGTTATAACATTTTTACACAAAGGATAATAGAGTTCTGGAGTTCAGGGGACAGTTAGATATGTTACAGAGAAAAGAAAGGATTGAAGGATATGGTGCGAAGAGGTTATGTGAGATCAAACTATTAACAAGGGCCTTTTTGGTTCTGAAAAATTATGTGTTGTCTTGAGTGAGCCTGTTGGAGTCAGTGCAATGGAAAGGGTCAATGTGAGGTGACTGGAGGTCTCAGTGGGTGGAATTAAGGAGCAACTAACAATTATCCATTCTATCTGAACAACAAACATCCACAGGAGATGAGGTGTGATCACTCCAGGGCACTGAATTTCACACTGGTGCTGTCCCAGTTCAACAGTTACAGAGGACTCTGTGCAGCAAGAACCTGCAGTTCATAATGTTTCCTATTCAGATTTGGATGTGGTGTGCTGTATAATACAGTACTGGGTTACTTTTTAAACTTTGTACAAAACTCTGAACAAACATGCACAGAGTATAAAGGCAGTTAGTGACATCTTGCTATATGCACATTCCCTATTTTCGGTTGAAGTCTTTTTTAAAGCAGGATGTTAAGAACATATTTGCACCTATTCCAAAACTGTTCTTTCTGTCTTTCTCTGGTGTTGGCCCTCTCTGTCTGTCTGTCTCTGTGTCTCGAGCTGCTCTTACACAGCCTATGCACAGGTCTCACGCAGATGGTGATACCTCAATGTAAAGTTGATAGAGTCACTAGTTTAGCCGTTGGGTAGACCTGGTAACAATTTGGCAACTTTATATTAGGGTTGCCAACATCTAGCAAGATCTGTGAGTCGGAAACCGGTGATACTAGCACAAATCTAAGGCCGTAACAGTAGCTTCACTCTTAGGCTGTAATTTTCCGGGGGTCAGCAGGTGGGATCAGTGGTGGGAAAGTGGTTGTTTTTCACAGTGGGTCGGGACCCCGCTGTGAACCTGCTGCCATGCGCCTTTCCCATTGTCGGGTCTGTCAGCGCTGAGCAGGCCCGACACACAGTGTTGAGGGACCCAATTAAGATCATTATGACCTTGTTTAGAAATCATTAAGAATACATTTTAGTTTACCTTTTGACTTTACGTGCTCGCCCACGGGGTCCTCGCTGCTCAGTGATCATGTCTTTTAAGCTGAGGCAGGAGATGAATGGCCATTGAATCAGCTGATTGCTTGAAAGCTTGAAATGTGGTAGAAAAGCCCCCACCTCACAGCTGTTCACTTTCCAAGCTCAGAAGCTGTTGCTTATTGCATTTGGAACACAGATTGAGCTTTATGCAGGTTGCAAGTGTTTGGAGCAGACTCTCTATCCAGTGTCACCTCATTGGAACAACTTCCCTCACCATTGACAGAATGCTTCTGTCATCTCAACTTCACCTGCCAACTGTTCCATCAACATGGGTGCCCTTTATACTCGCTCACCTTGGTCCTTAGAATCCAACCATGATCAACCCCAACACCAGCAACACCAGGCACATGAGCAGCACCAACAACACTAACCTTCTCCACAATCACCTGATGCTGCACAGGACAGAGGACATCAGCACCCAACCACATTGTTGCCCGGGAGGCCAGGGATGGCCTCACCATGGCCAGATTTACTTCACTTGGCGCTGTACACCCTGGCTGCCACATGATGCGCCTGGTTAGCACCTCCCCACATCAACACCATAAAGCATCCCTACAATGGCCAAGCATTTCCTCTCACACTCATCACCATTGTGGTGGGTACCGTTATGCCTCACCATTCACTGCAACTCACTAAGCCACTTCCAAAGGTGCACACAAATCTGTCCAAGAATGCAAAATGTTGAAAATAAAGGTTTCAATGTTTGACACCACATTAACAGAAACTTTACATGAATATTGGATAAAACTCCCAAGTGGCTACCCTTGTGTGTTGTTTGTTGGTATGATTGCACTAGGATGAGGGTGAGTATGAGGGGTGGCTAGTGAGATAGGGATGTGATAATATAGATAGAGAGGGATGGGTGGAGGTGCAAGGTAAGTTGGTGTGAGTAAGGATGTGCAGGAGTAGGGTAGGGAAGGCAGAGTGATGGGGATGTGATGAGAGGCACAGCAGGATGAGGTTGAGTGTGGCTTTGTACTAATGTTTCATGATCTACTGAGATTATTGAAATGTTTGCAGCACTGCACCCAGGTCTCCTGACCATATCGCTACTTGTGCCCTCCTCTGCCATGTGCAACCAGGAGGGAGTCATGGGAGAGCCTGGATGCAGCCCTATGCCTTTGTACAATCATTGTCAGTGTTTCAAAGTCCTTGAACGTGTTGTCGCCTCCCAAACCCGTGCCTAAGTTTCCCCCAATTCCATGTTTCAATCCCATGTAGGAAACTACGATGGTCTGAGGCGCGAGTTGGGTAGGATTGATTGGGGAATGTCACTCAAAGGGTTGACAGTGGATAGGCAATGGCAATCATTCAAAGACGTCATGGATGAACTACAGAATTTGATCATCCCAGTTTGGCATAAAAATAAAACAAAAAAGGTAACTCAACCGTGGCTAACAAGGGAAATTAGGGATAGCATAAGATCCAAGGAGAGGACATATAAATTGGCCAGAAAAAGCAGTAAACCTGAGGATTGGGAGCAGTTTAGGATTCAACAAAGGAGGACAAAGGGATTAATTAAGAAGGGGAAAATAGAATATGAGAGTAAGCTTGCAAGGAACATAAAAACTGACTGTAAAAGCTTTTATAGATATGTGAAGAGAAAAAGATTGGTGAAGTCAAGCGTAGGTCCCTTGCAGTCAGAATCAGGGGAATTTATAACGGGGAACAAAGAAATGGCAGACCAATTAAATACATATTTTGGTTCTGTCTTCACAAAGGAGGACACAAATAACCTCCCAGAGATGTCAGGGAACATAGGGTCTGATGAAAGGGAGGAACTGAAAGAAATCAGTATTTGTAGGGAAATGGTGTTGGGGAAATTGATGGGATTGAAGGCCGATAAATCCCCAGGGCCTGATAATCTACATCCTAGGGTACTTAAGGAAGTGGCTCTAGAAATAGTAGATGCATTGCTGATCATCTTCCAACATTCGATGGAATCTGGAACAGTACCCATGGATTGGAGGGTAGCTAATTTTACCCCACTATTCAAAAAAGGTGATAGAGAGAAAACGGGGAATTATAGACCGGTAAGCCTGACATCGGTAGTGGGGAATATGCTAGAGTCCATTATAAAAGATGTAATAGCAGAGCACTTGGAAAATAGTGACAGGATCGGACAAAGTCAACATGGATTTACAAAAGGTGAATCGTGCTTGACTAATCTACTGGAATTTTTTGAGGATGTAACTGATAAAATAGATAAGGGAGAACCAGTGGATGTGGTGTATTTGGACTTTCAGAAGGCTTTCGACAAGGTCCCGCATAAGAGATTAGCGTGTAAAGTTAAGGCACATGGGATTGGGGGCAAGGTATTGACTTGGATAGAGAACTGGTTGGCAGACAGAAAGCAAAGAGTTGGAATAAACGGGTCTTTTTCCGAGTGGCAGGCAGTGGCTAGTGGGGTACCGCAGGGATCGGTCCTTGGACCCCAGCTATTCACAATATATATATTAATGATCTAAACGAGGGAACTAGATGTAATATCTCCAAATTTGCAGACGACACAAAGCTGGGTGGGCATGTGTGCTGTGAGGAGGATGCAGAGAAACTCCAGGATAATTTGGACAGGTTGGGTGATTGGGCAGGAGCATGGCAGATGCAATATAACGTGGATAAATGTGAGGTTATCCACTTTGGTGGCAAAAACAGGAAGGCAGATTATTATCTGAATGGCAATAGATTGGGAGAAGGGGAAGTGCAACGAGACCTGGGTGTCCTTGTGCACCAGTCGCTGAAGGTAAGCATGCAGGTGCAGCAGGCGGTTAAGAAGGCAAATGGTATGTTGGCCTTCGTAGCAAGAGGGTTTGAGTACAGGAGCAAGGATGTCTTACTGCAGTTGTACAGGGCCTTGGTGAGACCACATCTTGAGTATTGTGTGCAGTTTTGGTCGCCTTATCTGAGGAAGGATGTTCTTGCCATGGAAGGTGTTCAGCGAAGATTCACCAGGCTGATACCTGGGATGGCAGGAATGACATATGACGAGAGATTGGGTCGATTGGGCTTCTACTCGCTGGAGTTTAGAAGAATGAGAGAGGATGTCATTGAAACTTATAAAATTCTGACAGGACTGGACAGACTAGATGCAGGAAGGATGTTCCCGATGGTCGGGGAGTCCAGAACCAGGGGTCACAGTCTAAGGATAAGGGGTAGGCCATTTAGGACAGAAATGAGGAGGAATTTCTTCACCCAGAGAGTGGTGAACCTGTGGAATTCTCTACCACAGATGGCAGTAGAGGCCAATACATTAAATATATTCAAGAAGGAGTTGGATATATTTCTTGAGGCTAAAGGGATCAAGGGGTATGGGGAGAAAGTAGGGACAGGGTACTGAATTTGGATGATCAGCCATGATCGCATTGAATGGCGGAGCAGGCTCGAGGGGCCGAATGGCCTACTCCTGCTCCTATCTTCTATGTTTCTATGTTTCCTCCAATCAGGTTTCCGCCCTTGCCACAGTACCGAAACGGCTCTCAACGAAGTCACAAATTACATCCTTTGTGATTGTGACAAAGGCAAACTATCCCCCCTCGACCTTCTTGACTTGTCTGCAGCCTTTGACATGGTTGACCACTCCATCCTCCTCCAATGCCTCTCCACCATCGTCCAGCTGGTTGGGACTGCACTCGCCTGGTTCCATTCTTATCTATCTAATTGTAACCAGAGAATCACCTGCAACGACTTCACTTACTGCTCCCACATCGTTACCTCTGGTGTCCCCCCAAGGATCTATCCTTGGCCCCCTCCTATTTCTCATCTACATGTTGCCCCTTGGCGACATCATCCAAAAACACAGCATCAGTGTCCACATGTACGCTGATGACACCCAGTTCTACCTCACCACCACTTCTCTGGACACCTCCATGGTTTCTAAATTGTCAGACTGCTTGTCCGACATACAGTTCTGGATGAGCAAAAATTTTCTCCAATGAAATATTGGGAAGACCGAAGCCATTGTTTTCGGTCCCCGCCACAAACTCCGTTCCCTAGCCACTGACTCCATCCCTCTTCCTAACATCTGTCTGAGGCTGAACCACACTGTTCGCAACCTTGGTGTCATATTTGACCCTGAAACGAGCTTCCGACCACATATCCGCAGCATAACAAAGACCGCCTACTTCTACCTCCGTAACATCGCCTGGCTCTGCCCTTGCCTTAGCTCATCCGCTGCTGAAACCCTCATCCATGCCTTTGTTAGTTCTAGACTTGACTATTCCAACGCACTCCTGGCTGGCCTCCCACATTCCACCCTACGTAAACTTGAGGCCATCCAAAACCCGGCTGCCCGTGTCCCAACTCGCACCAAGTCCCGTTCACCCATCACCTCTGTGCTCGCTGACCTACATTGGCTCCCGGTTAAGCAGCGCCTCGATTTTAAAATTCTCATCCTTGTTTGTAAATCCCTCCATGGCTTCACCCCTTCCTAGCTCTGTAATCTCCTTCAGTCCCACAAACCCCCGAGATATCTGCGCTCCTCTAATTCTGCCCTCTTGAGCATCCCTGATTATAATCACTCAACCTTTGGTGGCCGTGCCTTCTGTTACCTAGGCCGTAAGCTCTGGAATTCCCTGCCTAAACCTGTCCGCCTCGCTACCTCTCTTTCCTCCTTGAAGGCGCTCCTTAAAACCTACCTCTTTGACCAAGCTTTTGGTCACATGGCCTAATTTATCCTTATGTGGCTTGGTGTCAAGTTTTTTGTCTTAAAATACTCCTGTGCAGCACCTTGGGACGTTTTACTATGTTAAAGGCGCTATATAAATACAAGTTGTTGTTGTTTGCAACACCTCAGTGCTGTAGAACACTGACAGCACAAATGTCAAAATAAAGTTGGCCGTGGTCCCTTTAAGGAAACCGGCTGATGACACGTCATGAAATGACGTCACCAGACCCGCTTCCTCTAATTGGCCGGGAAATGTGCTGGATGGGCTTAACAAGCCCTGTTAACGAAAATTCATTTCACACAGCGGTATGGAGCCAGCAGCGGGGTCGGGACCCGCCACCGACATCGCCCGCCACGGACTGCGTGTCGGGCCTGCTCAGCTCTTTCCATTCTCCTAACTGTTACACTCTTGTCTCCAGACTGTATGTCCAGTTGCCAGGTTGCAGGTGTTTATGTAACAGGGTCATTTTGTGACTGATTTGCCCATCGGGTGGGGTGTGCTGCTTTTGTATATTGTAATTTTGACACCCTAATCAAGAAGACATGCCCCGGTCAGCAGTGACCAGAGGTAACCAACCAGTAAGGTTGATGGGATAACTGCAATAACAAAGTTCCGGGTCAGTTCCCGTCCCCTTTCCGTCTGTGTGCTATTATTTGCTGTATCTTGCTGCAGCCAAACGTCGTAAATGTTTGTTGTAAATAAGTAGTTTTATGACATCATAAGCATGCCGATATAAAATTGTCTCCATGGTTACCAGCCCGCCCGTGTCCTTAACGCACAAATAACAAATGATTAGGAGCAGTGATTTACCTCAGCGTTTCTTTTTGCCACAAAGCAGTTTATACACAGGGTGGAGTGACTGCGGGGAAGGGGCAGATTGAAGGAGGTTAAATAATGGTACTAAACTCAGTGGAGGGTGGGGGCTATTTCAAACTGACAACCGCCTGCTTGTGGCCTGAACAATGTCGACTGGCAGAGGAAAATCTGGTTGGAACCTTGTACGCCCATTTGCTCGCCTGATTTAATTTTCAGGCAGGCCCTTAAATGGGTGCCCGCCACTCCTGCCCAAAACAGGTGGGCCGCTGTTTAAATATGCAAATCACAGTCCTACACCGGGTGTAGGACCCCGATTGCAATTTTCATGGTGAAAAATGGCAGAGAATGCAAAGTGCCTGCTAGTTGCACTTTTTTCAGGCATCGAGAGGTCCAACCAGCGGTTCTTAAAGGGACTACATGGCCTTCTTTGATCTCACAAAGGCCTTCGACACTGTCAACCGTGAGGGATTTCGAAGTGTCCTCCTCAAATTTGGCTGCCCTCAAAAGTTTGTCACCATCCTCCGCCTGCTTTACGACGACATGCAAGCCGTGATCCTGATCAATGGTTCCACCACAGACCCAATTCACATACGAACCGGGGTCAAACAAGGCTGTGTCATCGCACCAACGCTCTTCTCGATCTTCCTTGCTGCAATGCTCCGTCTCACCCTCAGTAAGCTCCCCACTGGAGTGGAGCTAATTTACACAACAAACAGGAAACTGTTCAACCTCCGTCGCCTCCAGTCCAGATCCAAGGTCATCCCATCCTCTGTCATCGAATTACAGTATGTAGGTGATGCTTGCGTCTGCGCTCACTCGGAGATCGAACTCCAAACCATCGTTTACACCTTCACTAAAGCGTACGAGAGCATGGGCCTTACACTAAACATCCGTAAGACAAAGGTCCTCTACCAACCTGCCCCCGCCACACAGTACTGCTCCCCGATTATCAAAAACCATGACAAGGCCTTGGACAACGTGGACCACTTTCCATACCTCGGGAGCCTACTGTCAACAAGGGCAGACGTCGACGACGAAGTCCAACACCACCTTCAGTGTGCCAGTACAGCCTTCGGTCGCCTGAGGAAGAGAGTGTTTGAAGACCAGGTCCTCAAACCCGGCACTAAGCTCATGGTCTACAGAGCAGCAGTGATACCCACCCTGCTGTATGCCTCAGAGACATGGACCATATACAGCAGGCACCTCAAAGCACTGGAGAGGTACCACCAACACTGCCTCCGCAAGATCCTGCAAATCCATTGGCAGGATAGGTGCACCAACGTCAGTGTTCTTGCTCAGGCCAACATCCCCAGCATCAAAGCTTTGACCACGCTCGATCAGCTCTGATGGACGGGTCACATTGTCTGCATTCCCCTTACGAGACTCCCAAAACAAGCGCTCTACTCAGAGCTCTGGCACGGCAAGAGAGCCCCAGGTGGGCAGAGGAAACGCTTCAAGGACACCCTCAAAGCCTCCTTGAAACAGTGTAACATCCCCACCGACACCTGGGAATCCCTGGCCCAAGACCGCACAAAGTGAAGGAGAAGCATCCGGGAAGGCGCCGAACACCTCGAGTCTCTTCACCGGGAGTAAGCGGAAGCCAAGCGCAGGCAGCGCAAGGAGCGCACGTCAACCCAAGCACCCCACCCACCCACCCCTTCAACCACCGTCTGCCCCACCTGTGACAGTGTCTGTAGGTCCCGCATTGGACTCATCAGTCACCTGAAAACTCATTTTTAATGTGGAAGCAAGTCATCCTCGGTTCCGAGGGACTGCCTAAGAAGAAGACTGGAGGCTGCTCAGAAAAAGCAATTTTTTTTTGTGGGAACAGAAGCAGCAGTTGTGCTCTTCCTGGCCCCACAAAAATCGTCTGGCCCTCTGCCAGCCCATTTTCACCCACCTCCACACACTCTCCAACCCCCCAGTAGGCCCTATCAGTCAGCTAGCGCCATGAAGAAGCTGCCCGATTTCCCGTAGCAACAAAGTAGCGAACTGCAGTGGATTGACCATTTGGCATCTGCGGCTCACCGGTAAAATTTTATGAGGCCCAAACTTGAAACTGGTTTGCGCATCCTGACTGTGACCTTGGGCAGGTGCCATGGATACACCGCCAATATCCTGCCCGGTTTGGGCCTGAACTGAAAATCTCCCCGCAATGACTTCTGGTATCGCCGATTTACTTCATTCTGAAGAAGGTGCCTAACTTTCATGTTTCTCACCAAGCAACAAAAAGAATTCAGGCTCTCTGGAACGTAAATAATGAAGAAAGATTAAAGAAACTTGGGGTTGTTTTCATTTGAAAAGAGGAGACTTTGAGGTGACCAAATTGAAGGTTCAGGGATTATGAAGGTAAATGATAAACAGTTGATCTGGACAAATTGTTCAGTGTGTCAAATAACAAGAACATTAAGTTACAAACAAGGAAGTTAGGAGTAAGAAGTGAAGTCAGGTGGAGATTTTTCAATCAAAGGGTAATAGAGTTGTGGAGTAAGTTACCAGGGAAGGACATTGAAGTGGACGATATGAATGAAACAGTTAGATGTGTTTCTGGAGAGAGAAGGGATTGGGGGATATTGTCAAAAGGTGGGTAGATGAGGGTTGATCTGTCAAAAAAGGGGCAGGATTGTTGGGCCTAATGTTCTTTCTCGGTTCCTAAAAATTCTTCCCCTCATATTCACCATCGGATCTTCCATTCCGGTTTTTATCCATTATTTGGAGGGGAAAGGCTAGCGTGCCTAATATGTTAGAGAAGTTATGCTGTTCGTCTTACACTCCAGCTTTGTTGTTCACTGTCTTTTCATGGGCTGCAGCGGCTTGGGATCCAAATGTCAGCTTTGCTCAGTGGTAACACTCTCACCTCTGAGGCAGAAGGTTGTGGATTCAAGCCCCACTCCAGGACTTCAGCAAATAATTTAGGCTGTCATGTCCTGAGGGAGTATTGATTGTCGGAAGTGCTGCCTTTCAGGATAAGATGTTAAATTGATGCCTTATCTGCCCACTCGGGTGGATGTAAAAGTTCCCATGGTGCTCTTCAGACAAGAGTGGGGATTTCTCCCGGTGTCCTGGCCAGCGCTTATCCTCAAACCAACCCCATGGAAAACAGAGTAACTACAACAACAACAACTTGAATTTATATAGCACCTTTAACGTAGTAAAACGTCCCAAGGCGCTCCACAGGAGTATTAAACGAGTCATTTTATTCATTGCTATTTGTGGGACTATTCAAAACAGAACAATGAAGTTCTACCAGTGCCCTGTTCAACATTTGTACTTCAACAAGCACCACAAACAACAGTGCAACTGGTCATTTATCTCATCCTTGTTTGTGGGACCTTGCTGTATGCAAAATAGGCTGCTGTGTTTGCCTACGTATCAATTGTACTTCAGAGGTAATCCATTAGCTGTGAATTGCATTGGGATTTTATGAGGACATGAAAGGCACTATATAAATACAAGTGCTTCCTTCCATCATAAGGTCAGCGAACTCTAGGGAAGGTCTGAGGTACAGATAAGCCATGATTTAATTAAATGGTGGAACAGACTCAAGGGGCTGAATGGCCTACTCCTACTGCTGTTCCTGTGTTTGTACATGCCAGCAATGTTAAAATCGAATCTTGGGATTTTATGGGAGTCTGAGCTGTACAGGCAGGAGGACTGAGCTGTACAGGTGTGTGATCCAAGCTTTACAGACAAGCTGGGCCTATCTCCTTACTTATACAGCTCAGCCCCCTGTCTGTACAGCTCAGAGGCTGATCCTGTCTTCACCTAACATCCACACATGAGCACTCCTAGCAGGGGTGACTCAATAGCGATGAAGACTAGGAATCCTGGCCATAACCCAGAGTTGCTGAGGCCAGTTGGAGTGTTGAAAAGCTCCATAAATTACTCGGACCTTTTAAGTCTTGTCTCATTGACTTTCCTTGAGTTTTTTTGTTCTTAGAGATGAATTATGTGATACAGGGGAACAGAATCATTTCTACTTTGGCACCAGTGTTGACATCAAGTAATCCTAGGTACAGAGTAATTTCCCTCTATTCTGCTTCATCCAGCAGTCTATTGTCAGGTGCAACAGCATATTAGATACAGAGTAAACCTCCCTTTATACTGTTCCATCAGGCACTCCCCAGGTCAGGTACAGCTGACGCTAGTTCCTGCAATATCCAACACTAAAGTCCTTTACATTGAGAACTACAAAATCCATCAAAGTAAGTGTGTGAGATTAGGTCTTGTTGCTGGCCTGAGAGGCTATGTGTAACTTGACAGTAAACGTACAGGCTCACTGTTTATTGTAAGATGTCATTCAGCTCCCTGGCTGGTCAGACAAAACCAGCGCAGTATTATTATGATATGTCTTAGCAGGGACAAAATGGGTTTATTAAAGATTAACTGGGATAGTGTGATATTCAGGAATGAATAGGGCGGTTATGTTTCTCCTTATCAGTCTTGTCAGTGAGAGGCTTTGTTATGTCACATGTGGCTGCAGCGACTGATGAGGTAAGATTAATGAAGGAAGATTTCCAGAGTTTCTGCTTTGCTGCTGCCTCATAGTGGTCCAGTGGACCTTGAGGGCACCTTGCTCATGTCAAACTACATGTTAGTGTTCTGTATACTTAAAATTGAGAAAGCTAGGTGAAGGGCCTATACTGCAGGATAGCCACACGATTTAAAATGGGAGGATAGAAGACTATGTAAGAAAGCAAGTAGTGTTTAGTTGATGCCAAGTTTGGACCTTAAAAACCTGTAGATTGTAGGAGGAATGGAAAGCTGAGGGTCATAAGGAATTCCTCATTTTATGGTTCTGGAAAATAATGAGTTAGTGTAGGAGACTGCGGCATAAGTCTTGATTTCAACACAGTTAAACTGGAGGGAGGGGGAAGAGCATATCGGAAGGCATATTTGGAGTGTAGGAGGAACAAGAACGAAAACTGTAGCAAAAACACTGATCATTGTAGTGGCAGTGAAATTGGATGGAAACTGAGAGGAAGGAGGCTAGAGGTGAGAGAGAGGTGACCTGTCAAATGACCTGCTGTGGAGTGTGATAGGTGACTATATGCCTCCAGTATTTATAAGGTTGTCTCTCATGGTGTTGCCCACTGTGAATTGGAGGTTATAATGTTGCAGGATGATGGAAGTGCTACAGTGGGGGAGGAGTGCACATGGTCATTGAAAGGTTTAGGAAAGAAGTTGTGAGAGACAGTGAAGTAGGTGTTTTTTTAATTGGTTCCTGCGAAATAAATTAGGGTAGAAATTTTAGCGGTGTGACAGCACCACTGGGAGTATGACAGGGCGAATCGTCCCTAGTGATGGGGTCATTAATATATTGGGGCAACCCTCTGCGCCTGTAGCAGAAGGTCACTACAGGAGTTCCTCAGATAGTGTCCTAGGCCCAACTATCACTGAATCCTCCACCATCAACAACCTGGGGGTTGCCATTGACCAGAAACTCGCTAGACCAGCCACATAAATGCCATGGCTACTAAAGCAGGTCAGAAGCTGGGTATTCTGTGGCGACTGACTCCCCTCCTGACTCCCCATAGCTTCTCCACCATCTACACAGCACAAGTCAGGTGTGTGATGGAATACCCTCCACTTGCCTGAATCGGTGCAGCTGCAACAACATTAAAGAAGCTCAACGCCATCCAGGACAAAGCAGACCACATGCACTGTGGCTGCAACCTATAGGATGCACTGCAGCAACTCGCCAAGGCTTCTTCAACAGCAGCTCCCAAACCTGAGACCTCCACCACCTAGAAGGACAAGGGCAGCAGGTACATGGGAACACCATCACCTTCAGATTCCCCTCAAGTCGCACACCATCCTGACTTGGGCATATATCCCCGTTCCTTCGTTATCACTGAGTCAAAATCCTGGAAATCCCTCCCTTCACCACATGGACTGAGGTCCGAGAAGAAGGCCCACCACCACCTTCTTAAGGGCAACTACAGATGGGTAATAAATGCTGGCCTTGCCAGTGATGCCCATGCCCTGAAAATGATTCTTTTTAAATAAGGTGCCCACCCAGCAGAATATTAGAGGGGCACCCTCCACTTTGAAGATGAGTGCCATATGTCATTCAGATTGAAGATTTCAGGTGCACTGACAATTGGAACTTTTGCTGCCATGTTGCCAAACTCTGGATCAAATGGGGATCAACTTGCCTTCAGTTCTTTCCTATTGGGGCCAACATGTGGCCCAGAATAGCACCTACACTTGCTTTCTGCAGGTGTGGGAACAGCTAGGTCTTATGGTGGTGTATTTGGTGGAATACTCAGAATGACCCGACGATACTCCCAGACACATCACACAACTGCAGTTGGGATGTGGGTTTCAGGTGGGAGAAGCACACACCCTCCCTCGTTTAGAAGTTGATCATCCTGTACTAAAGGAGTGGAGCCGGGTTCTGCCCCTATTTCTGGTGCCAACACTGACCTTAGGCCAGAAGCCCACCCCAAGAAGGAGCGATTTCTGGACTGTCATATTTTCCTTCCCAACTGCAGGTAAATAATAAAAGAAAAAAATATTCTCTTCACATAACCCTTTATGGTTACAGAATTAAATAAATAAATATGGACATACAGTAGTTGTCGGTGCACAAATAATCAGCCTATTGAATATAATTACCATAGCAAGATTTCAGGATTTCATTCTTTACATTGCTCTGATATTTATAGAAAAACACTAACAAATTCACGATTATCTTCAAAGTATCTCCAAAGCTTTCCACCACTGAGGGTTTCCTCGCCTCATGTCTGGATCTGTTGTAGACTAATTGATAGATTGATTACCATAGTGTCAACAATTCCATTATCATGGTATCATGTAACTATCAGGGTGGTAGGAGGTGAATGAGATGGACCTTGGTCTTACTCCGCCTAGCAATTCCTATGTATTCACCATTGCAAATGAAGGCATCCCTGTTTTTTTGTTGCTTTCAACCCTCAACAACATTCTGTCATCACTGGATAGGTTGGATGGGGTAGTGCTTACAAGTAACAAGTCTTGGCACTCTTGTGAATGACCATAGAAAGCTCCTCCTCTCCAAGCTCCAAAGTGTGGTTTTGTTGACTTGATTCAGAACAACAGTATTCGTAGTGTGTGCTGGGCGTATTATCCTTAGACTCTTTATGCATATGTTACAATGGTGCATGGTGGGAGCTCTTGGCCAATGATCATGTTGGGGCTTTCTGGCAGAGTGGTCACTTAGGAACTGAAGTAATGGTCTTCTCAGAGAAGTGTAAGAAGTCACACAACACCAGGTTATAGTCCCAACAGTTTTATTTGAAATCACAAGCTTTTGGAGCGCTGCTCCTTCGTCAGGTGAAGTGGAGAGATGCCTATAGACACAGATTATATAGTCAGAGAATAATGCCAGATGATTACAGGTAATCTTTCTAACTGCCATTTATCACACCTCGGCAGAGAGATAATCACAGCAATCAAAGGTGTGAATGGTGTCCAAACAGGTCAGTCAGGAAAATATTACATCAAAGAACAAGAGGACATGCCTCTAATGAAAAACACCATTAAGAGGTGTTTCAGACACATAAAATGCTCTTGTATACTTAAGTTTAATAATTTATTTAATTTTTTGTAATATTTATACCTTTATTATGTTACAAATCTTATTTCCAATAATGAATGCACAGCTTAGTGGAGAAAGCAAAAGAATTACAAACAAATATTTGGAGCTGTTTGGCTCCCCTTGTCCTTTCCTTTATTAGTAGATTTTGCTGACGATTCATACTTGATCTGTTGTTTTCATATGTTCTAAGTAGTTTCTCATTGGTAGTGTTTACATCTATTTTCCTTCAGTGAGGATTTGTTGCTCCTTTATGAATTATGCATTTTAAGCCAATTAGTGTGACACAAAAATTTGTGTATATAAGTGTGACAGACGGAACTCATGCTAGACACACATTTTATATATACTAGTGGATTCTCCATGGTGTTGCTCACAATAAATTGGAAGGCATTTTGCTGCACCACAGAATGCATAATGTATTATTCTATGACGGTGAATCTGTAATCCAAGTTAGTTAATTGTTGTTAAGTAATCACAGCTTCAGAACAATAAGAGTTGAATTTTTGTTTGGTGAGGGAACTATATAATTAGAAAATGCTTGTCAGTTTCAGGCTCTAGATGAGAAGCACCCAGCATTAAGTGACTAGCTTTCTTTTACTTATTTAAAAGATTGCTTTGCAGCTGTAACACAGTATCATGGCTGGTGTTTGACATCTGATGTGTGATATCTGGGGACAGATTTTCAACTTGCATTCATTTCAATAGAAATTAAAATCGGGCGTTTCTAGAAGAGGCGGCCAATCCGCAACACTAGCTTTACACCAGGGTGGCAAGTTGACAATCTGACCCTTGGTGTTTGATAGACAAAGTACACTCTAGATACACTCTAGTTTTATATGTACACTGAATGGGAACTGTACAGCATTTGCACAGATCTTGTACAAGGGACATGGCTCATTTATATGGCTGTCATTGCATCTGAGATCCCAAGTAAAGAAGTACAGACTCCTCGATCACCAGCTCAGCTTATCTTGCTTTTGGGTACTTCGCTGTGGTGAGAATACAACTTCTGCAGTCCATGCGGCCCAAATTCAATAGCTAACATGTCTGTAACTGAGACTTGGCTGTTGATTAGTAATGATTGATCCTGCCATGTATGGTGGTTGGTAATGGTTGGCTCTGCCATAAGTAGGGTTTTGCAATGGGTTGTTATGTAGTGCATGCTGGTTTGCAGTAGCTAGACCTTTATAGGGGTTGGTAAAACTGGCTTGGCATTATTTGGTACCTGGTAATCGTCTGCTGTGCCATATACAGTGCTTAGTAATGGTTGATTATACCATGGATAGAATTTGGTAATGGCTGGTTCTGACATGAATGCATTCACCATGAATACATTATATGTAGATTAGTTCTCAGATACATTCAGAAGTATTTTCATGGGTCTTAAGATACAATGAATTGTAATAATAGAAAGTCAAAGCTGCAAGCTGGCCAGTATCTAATGTTGACATCCTATAGTTGGCATGTGTCTTGAAGAGATTTCCTCTGGATGGTACATTGTGTGATTGCAGGAATGATCAATGCTATTTTGCCATATTTCTATTCCCTGAAAATAAAGAGACTGGTTTAGGCATTGAAGTCCAGAAAAAAAACAGTAAGTCTTCAAGTAAGGTTGACTCTAATGGAGGAATGAGCATCTTGACATGGGAATGGTGCATTGCAGGAGGACACCTAATCACACCATAGAAATACATGATAAACAGTGGCCAACAGGTCACAGATATACATTAGAAACTAAATCCACCATCATTTATGTTTGGGGCAGAGCCACTCTGCATTCCTGGCTCCTTCCACTCCTGTGCAATTCTTGGCAATTTGGATTTGGATCTGTTAGCCGATCCTGAATCATTAGGAGCATGCACAATCCTAATAAAATGTTAATTAAACAAGTGGTGAGAAAACGTAAATGGTGGTTCGGATATGAAATAGCAGTAATGGGAATTCTGCCAGTGGGCACACATCCAAAATGGCTCCCTTTGCAGAGGCAAATTTCTAAATTTCTTGAGGAGAGTGAGTTAATTTTTCAGGCAAATCATTCCAAGTTGTCATTGCTATGGCAATGACTTTGTTCTTTCTAGTTTTTTTTGTTGTGTAGCGAACATGTCTCTCAATAATGTTCAGTTCAGTTACAATACACAGTTGATACACCTGGATATATTATAATGACACAGTGCTCGTCAATTGTGGTGCTGTGATACATAGTTTACACTTTTAAGGTTTGATGTTAATTTTGATCATTTTCACATGCCACATTTGATGTTAAAGCTTTTTTTTCCTGAGGTTGTGCTGGAATTTAAAATGATGTTTGGTTGATAGAAGCTGTTATGTTGTGTTGTTATGCCACCAATCTGTTATACGAACATACGAAAAACGACGGGCACTGGTCTATATAGCCTGTCCCATATAATTGTGACGCCTAGTGTATCACAAGCTAGACACTCTGCATCCAAGGTTCCCTTTAAGCTGTGTGGCTGTCTGGAGGCCCCGTGCAGCCTGGGGCTGGCTTTTCAAATTGGAGATTTCAGGCCGTGTAGCCCTTTAAAGGGACTGCGCAGCAAAAAACAATTAGGGGGAACATTGTCTGCACCCACCCGGAGTCATGTAATGTCCTGATAGGGGTTAAAAATCCAGGCCAACTAGAGGAAAAAAATCTGGAAAAAGTCCTCTCTGACACCTTTCGGCAATCAAAAGTAGTCCAGAAGGTTTTATACCAGAAATGTACTCTCCGCACTAACTCTGCAGGATCAATCTTGAGGCTCAATCCAGACAGGATGAATCCTCACAGTCTGTACCAAGGATAGTTCTTAGTTAGGAGGACATCCCACTGGGTTTGCATCGAGGGTGATCCCCAGTATTGATGGACAACTTGGAGTCAGCAAGAAATCCAATGGGGCTTGTACTGAGGGCAGATTTGGAGTCAGGGGAAAGGTCAGCACTGAAGGCCAGCTGCAAGCCAGGTTATTTTCTGAAAATTGTGCTGGAGTTCCCTCTCCAATCCCCTCCCCTCTTCTCCCTGAACTGATGGGATTTTTTCTCGGTTAAAAACTGTTTCGATATTCCCACCATACAATTGAGCCTTACCCAATGCAAAACTCAGACTTCACATCTCTAATCTCTGCAGGGGCCAATTGGCGGGAGGTTCCTCTTAACCACTGATCACTGTAAATGTCTCCTGACTGTTTGGACACCATTCTTTTGAAGCATATGGACTACAAGCTTTCGACACGTGTAGTCGCATGGTGAGAACGAGCTTTCAGGGGTAGAACTGGTACACTGTTTCCAAAATCCGCTCTGGATCTCTGTTTGATGCATCGAGCAGGTCTGTGGCAAGGCATGCTGGGTAGGCCACACTCAGCAGCTTCTGCAGTTAATGTGCAAAAAAGTTGCCCTTGGACTTTGAGCTGGTTACATCAGTA
Organism: Somniosus microcephalus; assembly: GCF_052327205.1. Classification (NCBI taxonomy): domain Eukaryota; kingdom Metazoa; phylum Chordata; class Chondrichthyes; order Squaliformes; family Somniosidae; genus Somniosus; species Somniosus microcephalus. Next base: position 46,977,058 of record NC_141001.1, read on the forward strand.
GTCAAGCTAGTACTTTGCAGTAGTGACTGGACAATGATTAACTTTGTATTTGTTTATAACAGATGAGGGTTTTCCTCCTCCTCACAGTGTTCTCAAGTAAGAAATAATTTTGTTCAGCCAAGTTCTGTTGGGCCCTGGGAGTTTTGTTGGGATGTCTGCTCAACAGTGTGGAACCCACAGCTACTTTATGAAGGAGGAGGTTCAGAGAGATGGGGGCGGACATCAGCATTGGGAGGGAGAGATAGTGCTTTTAATGTATCAACATCGTTTCTCTTCATGAGGTAGCTGGTGGAAGCAAATGATTTACTATGTTCAGCCAAGCCCCACCCTTCATCTCTCTTTAAACATTAAACAAGCGTGATAGCTATTTGGAGCAGGTTCTCTGCTAAGGTGCGGCCTAGATGGGGTTTAAGGTATTTTGTTTTTGGTTTTGCAAGTTCAGCTCTAGTTGTAGGAGGAACTAAAAAGGTCATGGAAGGGTGAAGGGCAGAGTGCAAGTATCACCAAACAAGTGACGCAATGAGTGAAAATGGAGGCTGGGTGGTTGCTGTGGGTTGGAACTGAAAAAACACAATCTGGGACATTGGTTTGAATCCACTTTAGACTGATGGTAGGTAAATTGCTCTCTTCATGAGGTAGCTGGTGGAAGCAAATGATTTACTGTGTTCACTGGGTTAAACATATCCACCAGCCTTGAGGGGCACCAGCCTTGAAGGGCACCAACCCTAACCAGTGCATCCACCAGTATTTAGGATCCCTCTCCATCATGTCCAACTCTAATTAACCTCAGAACCCAGGACTAAACAACTTGCCTCAGTCTGATGGCCTGTATTGCTCCCAGTGCAAGCAGCCTGATGTGGGCAGTGGCTGTACAGTCAGGATGCATCATGATTCCATGATTTATGTTTGAAAAGAAAGACTTGCATTTATATATCATCTTTCATGACTTCAGGATGTCCCAAAGTGCTTTACAGCCAATGAAATACTTTTGAAGTGTAGTCACTGTTGTAATGTAGGAAATGCAGCAGCCAATTTGCACACAGCAAGCTCCCACAAACAGCAATGTGATAATGACCAGATAAGCTGTTTTAGCGATGTTGGTTGAGGGATAAATATTGGCCAGGACACCGGGCTAACTCCCCTGCTCTTTTTCAAAATAGTGCCATTACGTCCACCTGAGAGAGCAGACGGGGTTTAACGTCTCATCTAAAAGACGGCATCTCTGACAGCGCAGTACTCCCTCAGTACAGCCCTGGTGTGTCAGCCTAGATTTTTGTATTCAAGTCATTGGGGTGGGACTTGAACCCACAACCTTCTGAAGCAGAATGGGAACATACATTTATAAAATGTGTGTAATTGTACACCTAAATATACAACGACCTCATAAAATATTAACGTGAATGTACCTTAATCATACAATGGCTTCATAATGTATTTAGAGCAGTGACATAAAATGCAAATGTACATTCTTGAAAACCAAATAAAAATTGTAAAAAGATTAAGCTCTCTTAAAGGTAGATGTTTTTTCTGTGATTATTATTAGGTAGACAATACACTGAAAGTATTCTCCATACATTATCCTTCTATAATGGAATACCCCAAGATCAGGCCTTACGTAGACCTTCATCTGAAGCAAAGCCCTTGTTTAGATAAACAAAGACTCGCTACACATTGAATGGGCTGCCCATCGTAGCTGCCATCTCTGTGCCATTTCCGATGTTTGAAGTATCTCTTCACTCAGCCTCTCCTTGAGGATGCCATGGCCTGAGACAAAGCAACAAAAGCCATCCTTCAGCTACTAGTCTCAGAAAAGGCGAAACCTTGAGGATTTCGAGGCTGAGGCAAAATCATGAGGGGTCTGGACAGGGTAGATGGAGAGAAACTGTTCCCATTGGCAGAAGGGTCAAGAACCAGAGGACACAGATTTAAGGCGATTGGCAAAAGAACCAAAGGCGACGCAAGAGAAAACTTTTTTACGCAGCGAGTAGTTAAGATCTGGAATGCACTGCCTGAAAGGGTGGCGGAGGCGGACTCAGTTTAATCTTTCAAAAGGGAGTTGGATAAGTATCTGAAGGAAAAAAAATTGCAGGGCTACGGGGAAAGGGTAGGGGAGTGGGACTAGCTGAGAATTGGCATGGGTTCGACGGGCCGACTGGCCTTCTTCAGTGCTGTAACCATTCTATGATTCCTGTGCATAGTGAACGACAAGAAAAAAACGATAAAATTAAACTGATGTTTAAAGTTTAATGTCCCTATTTAGTTTTCATTTTCATTGGATATTGCCTTGTTTTGGGGTTTTACACTGGATAACTTCTTGGGTTCAACGTCACTGGCCTCCTGTAAGTGAACCTGACATCCCCTATGAACCGGAATGGGCCTTTTTCCGGCCACTATCTAAGCAAATGATAGGAAGATAGCAAATGATAGGGATCGCAACATACAACCCTTACTCAGTACACTAGCTACTGCAATCTATCACTAGTGACCATGTGACTTCTCCTATCTCTCCAAAAGCAGACTGGACATACAATCTTACCAAATCAAAACCTAGGCTAGGAACCAACCAGTGGTTTTATTTACATATAAATTAGATGAATGAATGGGAACCAGTAAAGTACACATTTTTCTACCCTCCTTGAATACATAAAATAATAAAGACGTTGCACGCTTCTCTCTAAACAGAGACCTTAAATAAAAATAATTGCTCTAAATTCACTCTAGCCTTACTCCCATGGTTAGTTTGACACTGACATTTTAAGAAATTCACAGCTTTAAAGCTGTTTAATGTGAAACTTACTGTAAACTGCCTGTGGATTACCAATAACATTCTGTAAGAGGACATCTCTGATTAAGCTGTGACAGAAGGCTCCAGCCAATTAATGACCTTGCTCTCTTCTCAAAAGGCCTTAGAAAGAGCTGTCAATCAGTCAGTACCACAGGCTTTTTTTTATTCGTTCCTAGGATGTGGGTGTCACTGGAAAGGTGCTAATTGCCCTTGAGAAGGTGGTGGAGCCCCCTTCTTAAACCTCTGCAGTTCGTACGGTGAAGGTACTCCCATTGTGCTGTTAGGGAGGGAGTTCCAGGATTTTGACCCAGCGATGATGAAGCAACGGCGATATGTTTCCAAGTCAGGATGGTGTGTGACTTGGAGAGGAACTTGGAGGTGGTGATGTTCCCATGCCCCTGCTGTCCTTGTCCTTCTAGGTAGTAGAGGTTGCGGGTTTGGGAGGTGATGTCGAAGAAGCCTTGGCGAGTTGCTGCAGTGCATCTTGTAGATGGTGCACACTGTAGCCACGGTTCGCTGGTGATGGAGGGAGTGAATGTTTAAGGTGGCGGATGGGGTACCAATCAAGTGGGCTGCTTTGTCCTGGATGGTCTCGAGCTTCTTCAGTGTTGTTGGAGCTGCACTCATCCAGGCAAGTGGAGAGTATTCCATCACACTCCTTACTTGTGCCTTGTAGATGGTGGAAAGGCTTTGGGGGGGGGGGGGCAGGTCAGGTGAGACACTCGCCACAGAATACCTAGCTTCTGACCTGCTCTTGTAGTCATATTATTTATGAGGCTGGTCCAATTAAGCTTATGGTCAATGGTGACCCCCAGGATGTTGATGGTGGGGGATTCGGCAATGGTTATGCCTTTGAATGTCAAGAGGCAGTGGTTAGACTCTTGCTTATTGGAGTTAGTCATTGCCTGGCACTTGTGTGGCGTGAATGTTACTTGCCACTTATCTTCCCAAGCCTGAACGTCGTCCAGGTCTTGTTGCATGCAGGCGTGGACTGCTTCATTATCTGAGGAGTTGTGAATGGCACTGAACACTGTGCAGTCATCAGCGAACATCCCCATTTCTGACCATATATTGGAGGGAAGGTCATTGATGAAGCAGCTGAAGATGGTTGGGCCAAGGACACTGCCCTGAGGAACTCCTGCAGCGATGTCTTGGGGCTGAGATGATTGACCTCCAAAAACCACAACCATCTTCCTTTGTGCTAGGTATGACTCCAGCCAGTGGAGAGTTTTCCCCCTGATTCACATTGACTTCAATTTTACTAGGGCTCCTTGATGCCACACTCGGTCAAATGCTGCCTTGATGTAAAGGGCAGTCACTCTCGCCTCACCTCTGGAATTCAGCTCTTTTGTCCATGTTTGGACCAAGGCTGTAATGAGGTCGGGAGCTGAGCGGTCCTGGCGGAACCCGAACTGAGCCTCGGTGAGCAGGTTATCGGTAAGTGCCGCTTGTTAGCACTGTCGATGACACCTCTCATCACTTTTGATGAGACGGTAATTGGCCGGATTGGATTTGTCCTGCTTTTTGTGGACAGGACATACCTAGGCAGTTTTCCACATTGTTGGGTAGATGCCTGTGTTGTAGCTGTACTGGAACAGCTTGGCTAGAAACACGGCTAGTTCTGGAGCACAAGTCTTCAGCATGACAGCTGGATGTTGTCAGGGCCCATAGCCTTTGCTGTATCCAGTGCACTCAGCCATTTCTGAACGTCACGTGGGCTGAATCGAATTGGCTGAAGACTGGCTTCTGTGATGGTGGGGACCTCAGGAGGAGGCCAAGATGGATCACCTACTCAGCAGGTGGGCTGAAGACAGTTACAAATGCTTCAGCCTTGTCTTTCGCACTTGCGTGCTGATCCCCGCCATCATTGAGCCTCCTCATCCTGTTAGTTGTTTAATTGTCCATCACCATTCACGACTGGATGTGACAGGACTGCAGAGCTTTGATCTGATCTGTTGGTTGTGGGATCGCTTAGCTCTGTCTATAGCATGCATATAGTCCAGTGTTGCAGCTTCCCCAGGTTGGCACCTCATTTTTAGGTATGCCTGGTGCTGCTCCTGGCTCCTCATTGAACCAGGGTTGGTCCCCTGGCTTGATGGTAATGGTAGAGGGAGGGATATGCTAGGCCATGAGATTATAGATTGTAGTGGAATACAATTCTGCTGCGGCTGATGGCCCACAGCACCTTGTGGATGCCCAGTTTTGAGTTGCTATATCTGTTCTGAATCTAACTCATTTGGCACATTGGTAGTGCCACACAACATGATGGAGGGTGTCCTCAGTGTGAAGACGGGACTTCATCTCAACAAGGACTGTGTGGGGATCACTCCTACTAATGGACAGATGCATCTGCAACAGTTAGATTGGGGAGGACGAGGTCAAGTCGTTTTTTCCCTCGTGTTGGTTCTCTCTCACTTGTCGCACTTGCCCAGTCTGGCAGCTATGTCCTTCAGCACTCGGCCAGTAGTGGTGCTACCGAGCCATTCTTGGTGATGGACATTGAAGTCCCCCACCCAGAGTACATTCTGTGCTCTTGCTACCCTCAGTGCTTCTTACCTTCTGTGCTCTTGCTACCCTCAGTGCTTCTTCCAAGTGGAGGAGTACTGATTCACCAGCTGAGGAAGGGCGGTAGGTGGTAATCAGCAGGAGGTTTCCTTGCCCATGCTTGACCTGAAGCCATGAGACCCAGAGTCAATGTTGAGAACTCCCAGGCCCACTCCCTCATCACTGTGCTGCCGCCTCCTCTGGTGGGTCTGTCCTGCCGGATGGAGGAATCTGGAAAGATATGATTCTGTGTGTATGACAATTGCTTGACTAGTCTGGGACAGGCCCTCCCAATTTCCCAGATATTAGTGAGGAGGACATTGCAGTTTCAACTGGGCTGGGTGTACCATTGTCATGTCCGGTTTTATTCTTATTATTGTTATTTGTAGCGGTTTTGTACAACTGAGTTGCTTGCTAGACCAGACCAGGTAAGGATGGCAGATTTCCTTCCCTAAAGGACATTAGTGAACTAGGTGTGTTTACTGACAATCTGATAGTTTCATGGTCACCATTACTGATTTAATTAACTGAATTTAAATTCCCCAGCTGCCGTGGTGGGATTTGAACTCATATCTCTGGGTCATTAGTCCAGGCCTCTGGATTACTAGCCAGTGACATTACCACTACGCTACCATCCCCACTTTGGTTTATCCATATAATCTGTGACCAGGTAGCTTGTGAACACCCCTGACGGATGCCTTGACACATTGGCAGCAGACACTACTGTATCTCTCAAATACATTAGAACAAATAGCCATTCATCAATATTGAATAAAGGCAATCTTTGACAGTGGCAAAGATGCTTGTCATTGAATGTGATAGCTCTGCCCAATTGACACCTGCAGCTTACTATTGTCCTCAGCCTTTACGATTCACACTTATTAAGAACACTACAGGCAGCTGGCCTGGAACTAAGCTGATGTCTGTTTCTTTGAAAATTGCCTTGTGTAAGTTAAAAAAATTCATCACAGATTAAAAATTATGCTTCTGTCACATACCCTTTAACTTATATCATTGCTCTTAAGTATAGTGCAGTATGAGGCTGAACCAGACTGTTCACAACCTTGGTGTCATATTTGACCCCGAGATAAGCTTCTGATCACACATCTGCGCCATCACTAAGACCACGTATTTCCACCTCTGGAACATCACCCATCTCCACCCCTGCCTCAGCTCATCCGCTGCTGAAACCCTCATCCATGCCTTTGTTACCTCTAGACGTGACTGTTCCAACACACTCTTGGCCAGCCCCCCACTTTCTATCCTCCTTAAGCTTGAGGTCATCCAAAACTCTGCTACCCGTGTCCTAACTCGCACCAAGTCCTGTTCGCCCATCACCCATGTGCTCACTGACCTACATTGGCTCCCGGTTAAGCAACACCTTGATTTTAAAATTCTCATCCTTGTTTTCAAATTTCTCCATGACCTCGACCCTGCCTATCTCTGGAATCTCCTCCAGTCCCACAACCCTCCGAGATATCTGCACTCCCCTAACTCTGGCCCCCTGAGCATCCCCGATTGTTATTACTCCACCATTGGTGGTCGTGCCTACAGCTGCCAGGGCCCTAAGCTCTGGAATTCCCTCCATAAACCTCTCCACCTCTCTACCTCTCTTTCCTCCTTTAAGACCCTCCTTAAAACCTACCTCTTTGACCAAGCTTTTGGTCACCTGCCTTAATATCTCATGTGACTCAGTGTCAAGTTTTGTATCAAATTTTGTATTATAACACTCCTGTGAAGCACCTTGAGGGCCTAGAAATTCAGTATAGCCACTTTTGGGGCGGTAAAGTCGGGCGGCCGCTAAAGTTTGCGCCCGCCGGAAAGTGGAGGGCAGTTCGCCGAAATTCAGTAGCTTTGGCCAAGGAGTTTGCTCGAGCGCTAAAACTGGCGATGTACGGCTATCCTTAGGCGCTAAGCCGGCGGTGCAGACTGATACCGCCGAGGCCGGGCGCAGCGCAGGTGCGGTCATGTTTTGATTGACAGCAGACACCCTGGCGCCGGCCAGCTCTTAAAGGGGGAAGGGTCGACTTGGTCTGCTGCCACGCCCTGGATACTGCAGCCCTCCAGCTAGGCCTAAACACTGCTGCTGGAGAGAAATAGCGCCAGGAAGGATGCAGAGGGCCCGTGAGCGAGCGCAGCGCTTCTCTGGCCATGATTTAAAGGTGCTGGTTAGGGCTTTGGAGAAGAGAAGCCATATCTTGTTCCCGGACAGTGGCAAGAAGCCTCCCAACAGGGTGTACAGGAGAGCCTGGAGGGATATCGCCCAGAGGGTCACAGCCACCTGCGATGTCCCCCGGACTGTTGTCCAATGCCGGAAAAAGTTTAACGACCTCACTCGGATTGTCAGGGTGAGTACCCTTTCCAGTGTCCTCCTCATCCTTGCATGTGCACCTCACATTATGGGCAAAGGGACCTCAAAGGCCTAATGGCCAGCCCTCATCCAGCAGCTATGGCACTGGCATGAACATCAATTGCACTTTCTGCACTTTACACACTGGCCAAGCTATTCAACCATGGGAGGCAGTGCACACAACAACAGGGCACCACACTGGCCAAGCTATTCGACCATGGGAGGCAGTGCACACAACAACAGGGCACCACACTGTACTTAGAGGCCGTCCTTTCTCTTGCAGGCCAAGCTGGCCCAGAATCTGAAGAGCCGGACTGTCACCGGGGGAGGCCGTCCCCAGTTCCAGCAGCTCAGTGACCTGGAGGAGCGCGTGGGTCGACTCATGGGTGCCCGGGTGATTGGCCCCGTTGCAGTTGGAGATGCCGACCCTGTGTTGGGCCCCAATGGTAAGGACATGACCTTTTGGACCTCTCTCGTTCCCCTTGCGCTTCAGATCTACATCCTTTGCCACTGTCCGACCAATACGCAGAATGCCACCACTCATGCCTCCCTCGCTGACGCCCTGTCCTCACTCTAAAGCTACTCTTGTGCCTTCCTGCTTTCAGCTGGTGAGGAGGAGGTCCCTGAAGCTGCGAGTGTCAGTCCCTCGGAAGAGGAGGATGAGGAGGAGCAAGAGGAAGGCGGCCCATCGGGGGAACCCTCATCCGCGCCAGGGGATGGCAATGGAGGGGACACGTCTTCCCTGGAGGAGAGCCAGGGGGAAGTGTTGCAGGGGGGTGTAGCTCCTGTGCCCAGTGGCGTCCAGCCATGCGGGAAGGGTCGGGCAGCACGGCTGCCTTCTCCCCAGAGGGGGGAAGTGTTGCAGGGGAGTGTAGCTCCTGTGCCCAGTGGCGTCCAGCCACGCGGGAAGGGTCGGGCAGCTCGGCTGCCTTCTTCCCAGAGGGGGGAAGTGTTGCAGGGGAGTGTAGTTGCTGGGCCCAGTGGCGTGCAGCCACGCAGGAAGGGTCGGGCAGCTCAGCGGCCTTCTCCCCAGAGGGAGAGTCCGGCCTCCAGTCCGGAGATGGTCCTCGCCCAGGAGGTGCGCCTCCTTGATCAAATGTCCGCGGACTCGGATCGTCAGCACACCGAGTTCATGGGGGTTGTGGCACGGTTGCCTGAGGCCATTGAGTCCCTGGCTCATAGTGTGTCCGATTTCGGGGCCTCACAGGCCAGGGGTTTCGAACAACTCATGGCAGCACAGGCCAGGGGTCTCGAACAATTCGGGGCATCACAGGACGCGAGTCGGGCCGAATTGAGGGCAGCACAGGACGCGAGTCAGGCCGAATTGAGGGCAGCACAGGACGCGAGTCGGGCCGAATTCAGGGCAGCACAGGACGCGAGTCGGGACGAATTCAGGGCAGCACAGGCAGCGAGTGGACAGTTGATCAGTGGTGCCGTGCAGTCACTGGCTGGTCTGATGCGGGCACAGACCAGGGCAGTACGGGCACTCACTGCTGCCACACTCGCTGTGTCAGGCAGGCATCGCCAGGGCACCCGCCGCGCTGCAGCAGCACAGCGGTCTGGCCTTCACCAGATTGCTGCGCTTGCTGCAGTGCCAGCCCGTCCGAGTGCCAGTGTCTCAGGCGAGCAGCGAGCGCCTGGCATCAGCCAGCTTGCCCCCATTGCTGCAGCCGCCACTGCCACTCCCCCAGCGAAGCTGCGACGAGCTGCTGGAGGGACTGATGCTGCCCAGCCACAGCTGCAGCAGTCAGCAGCCGGCCCCTCGAGGGCCAGAGCTCGTCTAGGCCGACCCCCAAGGGCATCTGCCGTCACGCAATGTGCCCCTCAGGAGCCTTCCCCCAGCCTTGCAGCACCCACAGGGCCCAGGTTGAGGCGGAGCAGCAGGTCGGCCAGGGGCCGGAAAAGCCTGGACAAGGACTCGCCCTCTCGGCACACAAAGGAGTGTGTGTTGGCAAATGTTTTTTTATATGGGGGTGGTTGTGTTGTCTATGGGGGGGGTTCTTTTGGTAAGGCCGAGGATGAAGGCCATTTGGATGGACAAGTTTTGTTATTCCTCCCCAGGTTGTGGGAGTGAGATATGTTTTTGACTGTTTTTTGGGGGGTGTTGTCTGTTTTTGGGTTTCATGTGGGAAGGGCCCTGAGTTTGTTCAATAAAGCTTTTTCTTTATTCAGCTTGTCCATGTGTGATGTTTCAAGTGGTTGTTGCGTTAACCGGCTGAGGGCTTGCGGAGCGGCTGCATTCATGTGCCTTCATTGCCACAAGCCATTCCCTGACAGGGGGCCTAGAAGTGTCGTTCAATAAGCCGCCGACGGACGGCCCTTGGACCTTGTGGCTCCCTCCTGGGCTGGTACTCCTCCTCCTCCTCCTCCTCATGGTCCTCCTGCTCGTCCTCCTGAGGTGGTGGTCCAACGTGAGGTGGCAGTGCCTGAGTCCTGCAGATAGCCAGGTTGTGCAGCATGCAGCAAACGACGACGAACTGGGAGACTCTATCCGGCGAATACTGCAGAGATCCGCCGGAGTGATCCAGGCAGCAGGAACCGTTGCTTGAGGACACCAATCGTTTGCTCTATGATGTTCCTTGTGGCTTGATGGCTTTCGTTGTATGCCTCCTCAGCAGGGGTCCTGGGCGCGCGGAGCGGGGTCATGAGCCATGTACACAAAGGATAGCCTTTGTCCCCGATAAGCCATCCTCTTGGGGGAGGCTGTGCCTGGAACATGTCAGCCACAGTAGTCTGGCGCAGGATAAATGCATCGTGGCTGCTGCCTGGAAAGCGGGCATTGACAGCTAGGATGCGCTGCCTGTGGTCACACACCAGCTGTACATTGAGGGAATGGTAGCCCTTCCGGTTGCGGTAATCCTCGGCATTGTCGATAGGTGCCCGCAAAGCCACATGCGTGCAGTCAATGGCGCCCTGCACCATGGGGAAGTCGGCGATCCTCGCAAATCCGACTGCACGCTGCTCCTGCCTCTCTAGGGTCATGGGGAAGGAGATGAATTGGTGTCTCCTTGTGAAAAGGGCATCGGTGACCTGCCGGATGCAGCGATGCACGGCGAACTGGGAGATGTTAGCTATGTCCCCAGCAGCGGCTTGGAAGGAGCCGCTTGCATAAAAGTTCAGAGCCACCGTGACCTTCACTTCCACCGACAGAGACGTCCTGCACATCAGCTGTGGACGCAGATCTCTGTGAAGCAGCTGGCAGATCTCTGCAACCACCTCCCTTCTGAAGCGCAGCCTCTTAACACACTGCGCGGCAGTCATGGTGAGATAGGACACCTGCTGGCGGTGTTCCCTGAGTGGGTAAGGCCTACGTTGCCGACGCCTGATGTCCCCTCTGCGTCTAGGCATGGCTGCCCCTCTCACACAGCGTCTGCGAGCCCTTCGCACATAATGCTGGAACTTAGGGTTGGAACCCCATGCAGCCCCCATAATATACTTGCAAACAATGAAATCACAATGAGGCAAATTTCCAAGCTCTGGCCAGAAGCCAAAAATACCTCTCCTATGTTGGGCCAAATCAGTAAGGTCTCTTCCTTGGTCTCTGTCCAGAAATCCGTTGCAGAAAAGTCATTGCAGCAAAATGGCTGGCCTTTATACTTCAGTGTAAGTGCCCTTTAATTAGCGCTCCCCGAGGCCCGCAGGGCCTCTGCTGCGTTCCACTTCACAGTTCTTAACACCGCCACGCCCACATTGGGCGGGCGCGACTGAAGTTCCGGTTTGGGGCGCACAAAGGGCGTTGCACGACGAAATGACGTCATAAGTTGCACGCGCAGCTGAGCGCGCGCAAACACTTTGCGCCGGCGCTAAATGTCTACTGAAGTTGGGCGTAGGCACAGATCGTCCTGCGCCCGGGCGCTAAGTGCCTAGCGCTCGAGATCTACCCCTCCTAAGGCGCTAACGGCTGGCGAACGCAACTGAATTTCTAGGCCGAGATGTTTTACGACGTTACATAGGATTTAAGGCACAGAAACAGGCCATTCAGCCCAACCAGTCCATGCCGGCGTTTATGCTCCATTCGAGCCTCCTCCCGTTTTTCCTCATCTAAATCTATCAGCATAACCCTCTATTCCCTTCTCCCTCATATACTTGTCTAGCATCCCCTTAAATGCATCAATATTTTTCGCTTCAATCTCTTCCTCTGGTAGCGAGTTCCACATTCTCACCACTCTTTGGGTAAAGAAGTTTCTTCTGAATTCCCTATTGGATTTCTTGGTAACTATCTTATATTGATGGCCTCTAGTTATGCTCTTCCCCACAAGTGGAAACATTCTCTCTGCATCCACTCTATCAAAACCTTTCATAATTTTAAAGACCTCTGTTGGGTCACCCCTCAGCCTTCGTTTTTCAAGAGAAAAGAGACCCAGCCTGTTCAGCCTTTCCTGATATGTATATTGATATTTCTGGTATCATCCTTGTAAATTTTTGCTGCACCCTCACCATTGCCTCTATATCCTTTTTATAATATGGCAACCAGAACTGTATGCAGTACTCCAAGTGTGGCCTAACCAAGGTTTGTTACAGGTTTAGCATAACTTCCCTGTATCGACTTGTATGTGGGTTCAATGACGAGACATTTATGAAAGAGAATGACTTTTTATCTAAAGTATGTTCAACTCAGTTAACAGCATTTACAGGAGACACCATCTTAGAGATCCATCTAAAACAAAACTGAAACTAAACTAAAACTGCCTCTCTCACATGCCCTCTGCTGGTCAGGCATAAATAATCAATACATGCAATTATGCTGGTAAGGCATCATAATCAAACAGGCAAATACCATCACTATTTGCTGATATCATTACATCTCCCTTTCTTAAAACAAAAGTATTTTACTTTTATCTAACAACATGTTTTCTTTGTATTACTCTGCATTTTAACTGTAACACTTAATGAACTTACATTATCATTATCATGATCAAGGTTTTTTAACCTTGTTTTCTGTGTTCACATGAAATATGTAAATACCTAGAACTTGAAGAATAAGATGACATTACTTCCTTCTATAACAAGAGTCCTTAAATTTGCTCTATGAGTCTCTCAGGAGGCTTCACGTGTCTTGAGGATTTTCTGATTGATTGTCCTTGAATCTGAGTTGTTGCCTCAGATGATGATTTCTCAGCTGTGTGATCAGGTTGTTCAACAGTATCAGTCTTTTGACTTGCTGTGTGATCAGGTTGTTCAACAGTATCAGTCTTTTGACCTGCTGTGGCTGGTCCCCTGAGAAGATCTCGACGATTTCTTCGCAGAACAGCACCCTCATCTGTCTGAATGGTGTATGATCTTGGTTGAACTTCACTCAGGACAGTTCCCTTCTGAGTCCATATGTTTGTTTTGTCTTTGAACCTTACTTGGTCACCAGTGTGGAGTTCAGGTAGGTTTTGTGTTCCTCTGTCATAGTAGTACTTTTGCTTTTCTTTCTGTTGTTCTTTGAACTTCCTCACTTTCTCCCCCTCTTTTGTTTTCAGGAGGTTCTCCGGGATGGGTAGGTTTGACCTTAGCCGACGTCCCATAAGGAGTTGGGCTGGTTACATACCACACTCGAGCGGCGTTGTGCGGTATACAAGCATGCTCTGGTAGAAGTCAGTTCCACTGTCTTTTGCCTTGTACATCAGTCTTTTCACTGTCTGGACCGATTTTTCCACTAGTCCATTGGACTGTGGAAAGTGAGGACTTGACGTTGTGTGGACAAAGTCCCACTCTTTGGCAAAGTGTCGGAAACTTGCATTGCAAAACTGGGGTCCATTGTCTGTGAAGACCTCGCTTGCCACGCCATGTCTGGAGAATATGGCTTTCATACATCTTATCACAGCATCTGCAGTGGTGGTGTACAGTCTACAAACCTCTGGATACAGGGAGTAATAGTCTGTGACTACAAGATAGTCCTTCCCTTGACATACAAATAGGTCAGCGCCTACCTTCTGGTAAGGTCTGTCTGGCGCTGGGTGTGGCTTTGGTGGTTCTACCGGATTGCTTGCTCGATATTTCAGGCATATTGTGCAGTTTAACACCTCATTTGTCACATCTTGGTTGATTCGTGGCCAGTACATCACCTCTCGTGCTCTTTTCTTACACTTTTCGATTCCCAGATGTCCTCCATGGATCCTTTTTAGCATCTCTTTTCTCAGACTCTTTGGGATAACTATTTTACTTCCTTTGTAGATGATGTCTTCGACCACTGATAGTTCCGCCCTGCAGTTCCAGTACTCTGCCATGTCAGGTGAGCAGACTTGCTTCATGTTGGGCCATCCATCCAAGATGCTTTTCCTCAGTCGTCTCATTGTTTCATCTTTGTTTGTCTCAGTCTTTATGAGCTCCATTTTTGCATCTGCTATGGGCAGTGCACTTGTGATCATGTCCACGTAGGCGTTCACTTTTTCATCCATTTTGGTATTTGCGGGCTCACTTGGGTCAACAGCTCTGGACAACGTGTCTGCTGTATACATCAGCTTACCCGGTGTGTACGCAACATTCAGTGTATAGCGTTGCAGCCTGATCATCATTCTTTGTATTCTAAGCGGACAGCTATTTAGTGGCTTTTGGAACAATGCAATCAAGGGCTTATGGTCAGTCTCTACACTGATTGCTTGTCCTGACACAAACTGGTGAAATCTTTCACAAGCGTATGTGATGCTGAGCAGCTCCTTTTCTATTTGAGCATATCGCGTCTCCGCGTCTGTCATTGAGCACGATGCATATGCAATAGGTTGCCAGTAGTCATATTTTTGCAGAAGAACGGCACCGAGCCCACTCTGTGATGCATCTGATGATATCTTGATGGGTCTCGCTGGGTCATAAAACCTCAGAACTGGTTCCTCTGTGAGCAGTTTCTTTAGATCGCTCCATGACTTCTCATGCTCATGATTCCATTCCCATTCTATGTTCTTTTCAGTTAGTCTTCTCAGTGGCGCCATCTTTTCTGAGAGGTTGGATATGAATTTACCCATGTAGCTGATCATTCCATTAAACCTCTGCACGTCCTTTTTGCATTGTGGCTTTGGCATATTCTCAATGGCGGACACCTTTCTGGGATCTGGTCTGATGCCCTCACTGCTAAGGATATCTCCCACGAATGTCAGTTCTGTCACCCCGAGCTGGCATTTCTCTATTCAGCTTCAGGTTTGTTTTCCTTGTTGCTTCCAGCACTTTTTTCAGTCTCTCGTCATGCTCAGTTCTCGTGGTTTCCCATACTATGATGTCATCCATTGATGTATCAACTCCCTCCAGGTGCTCATAGATCATATGGATAGTTTTGTGATACACTTTAGGAGCTGAGGCAATGCCAAATGGTAACCTTAGGAATCTGTATCTGCCAAATGGACTGTTGAACGTGCACAGTCTTGAACTTGCTTCGTCCAGTTTCATCTGCCAAAATCCTGATGATGCATCTAACTTGCTGAAATACTTTGCATTTGCAAACTGTGACATGATTTCCTCACGTGTAGGAAGCTTGAAGTGCTCTCTCTTTATTGCTCTGTTTAGATCTCTTGGATCCAGGCAAATTCTGAGCTTTCCATTCTTTTTGTCCACAACGACGAGGGAACTCACCCACTCAGTTGGCTCATCTATCTTCTGAATCACGTTCAGGCTTTCCATCCTGTCCAACTCTGCCTTCAGTTGCTTTTGAAGAGCAAACGGAACTTTTCTGCATGGATGTATGACCGTTGGCATACTTTTATCTACTCTGATCGTGTGTTCTCCTGGAATGCAGCCTAGACCCTGAAATAGGTCATTGTACTCTTTCATGAGTTCATCATAGACTGTTTCTCCTTCGCTTTCCACAACGAGGACTCTCTTTACCAGGTTCAGTCTCTCACAGGCTATTAAACCTAGTATGGCTTGCACATCCTTTGGCACCATGATTAATGCTAGCGTGTGCTCTCTGTCCTTGTGTGTTACTTTGACAATGCATCTTCCTTTCACTGGTATATCAGTACCTGAGTATCCTGTCACTTTCACTTTTATTCCATGTATCTTTGGTCTGGGTCTAATTTTCTTAAAATCAGTCTCTGATATCACATTAACTTGTGCTCCAGTATCCAATTTAAATGGAATATGTATGTCATTCACTTTTAGTGTCAACATCCAGTCTCTTTTTTCTTTTATGTTTTCAGACACAACATCTACATAGAACTCCTCTATCTCGCTTTCATCTACTGCATGGACCTTGCTTTGTTGCGCTTGGTTCTTGCAGCAACGGGCATAATGGTTGTTTTTGTTGCAACTATTGCATGTTTTACCATATGCTGGACACTTTTTTGGTGGATGCTGTGTACCGCATCGCCTACATGACTTTCGATTGCCCCTTTCATTTTTGTTCGCTGGCCACGCCTCTTTTTTCACATTGGCGCTCTTTTTGTTAAACGGTTTGTGTCCGTTCTTAGTAGCTGCAACGTGGATGCAGTGAGTGTCACTGAACAGCTCCTTTGCGTGCGACTTCACAGTCTCTGTAGCCCTACACAGTGCTATGGCTTTTCCCAGGTCTAGATCTTGGTCTCTTAGCAGTCTTTCCCTTAGACCATTATCTGGAATAACACACACCAGTCTGTCTTTTATCAGCGAATCTGTCAGTCCCCCAAATTCACATGTTTTGCTTCGGTTTCTCAGTTCAGTCACATACTGACCAATAGTCTCACCCGTTTTCTGTACACGTGAAAAATCTGTGCCTCTCAAACATCACATTACGTTTAGGTATGCAGTAGGCCTCAAACTGTTCCATTATTTTATCTAGCTTCATTTTGTCTCCATCAGCAGCGAATGTGAAGTTATTATACACCTCCAGCGCTTCATCACCCATGACATGTAAGAACACTGACGCTTTCATTTGATCACTTTTCTCGTCAGCTCCGATTGCTGATAAATACAACTCCAAACGTTGTTTGAACCTCCTCCAACTTTCAGCCACATTACCTGTCAACTGAAGCTTCGCCGGTGGGTGTAAACCTTCCATTTTTCACTTCGTTAGCTATTCTCCAATGGTAAGTAACGATGTTCTCTTTTGGCTTGCTAATATGTGGAGAGCTGATTTAACTTCAGATTTTTCCTCTTCTTCTCTTTCAATCACTTCTGACACGATGTATCGACTTGTATGTGGGTTCAATGACGAGACATTTATGAAAGAGAATGACTTTTTATCTAAAGTATGTTCAACTCAGTTAACAGCATTTACAGGAGACACCATCTTAGAGATCCATCTAAAACGAAACTGAAACTAAACTAAAACTGCCTCTCTCACATGCCCTCTGCTGGTCAGGCATAAATAATCAATACATGCAATTATGCTGGTAAGGCATCATAATCAAACAGGCAAATACCATCACTATTTGCTGATATCATTACATTCCCTACTTTTCAATTCTATACCTCTAGAAATAAACCCTAGTGCTTGGTTTGCTTTTTATTTTATGGCCTTGCTAACCTGTGTTGCAACTTTGTGATTTGTGTATTTGTACTCCGAGATCCCTTTGTTCCTCTACCCCATCTGGACACGCACCATCCAAGTAATGTGACCTCCCTATTATTCCTACCAAAATGTAAAACCTCACATTTATCTGTATTGAACTTCATTTGCCAATTATATGCCCATTCTGCAAGTTTATTAATGTTCTCCTGTAATCTGTTGCAGTCTTCCTCAGTATTGACTATCCCCCCAATTTGGTGTCATCTGCAAATTGAGAAATTGTGTTTTTGATTCCAAAGTCTAAATCGTTAATATAAATTGTGAACAACAGTGGTCCTAGCACTGATCCTTGTGGAACACCACTACCCACCTTCTGCCACCATGAATAGTTACCTTTTACCCCTACTCTCTGCTTTCTGTCTTGAAGTTAGCTAGCTATCCACTCTGATACTTGTCCCCTGACTTCGCATTCTCTGACCTTGTTCATCAGCCTATTATGGGGTACCTTATCAAAGGCCTTTTGAAAATAGATAAATTACATCTACTGCATTACCATTGTCTACTCTCTGTTACCTCTTCAAAAATGTAATGAGGTTGGTCAAGCAAGATTTTCCCTTTTGAAATCCATGCTGACTATTCATTACTATGTTTTTGGTTTCTAGATGTTCTTCTGTTTTCTCCTTTGGTAAGGATTCCATTATTTTCCCTACTACTGATGTTAAGCTGACTGGTCTATAATTCCCTGGACATGTTCTATCCCCCTTCTTAAATATAGGTATTATGTTAGCACCTTTAACATCGTAAAACGTCCTATATAAATACACGTTGTTGTAAAATCTTGGGATCCCACCACAATATTTGTTGAGATGCCACTATCCCCCTCATCATTGAAGAGTTTCCCTCAATGGGTCAGTTTGATTCATGGTCTGTGCAAAGTTAATTGACCTTGACTGGGGTAGCTGTTGGGACTCTACAATTGGCCTCAGCACCTCTGGACTAGGGATGGGAAACCACTATGCAGTGACTCTTGTTAGAAAGTGGATGGGGCCAATTTTCATTTCTGTTACTCACCAAATATGGGCACATCCATAACAGGGTGCAGATGGGATGTAATGGAACGCTAAGTTTATCAGAGACCAGTTGTGATTGATCTTCAGATTTTAGGCACTATTGAATTTCCCAGTCAGAGTTGGAGCAAGTGTCCGAAGCTCCTGTCTGAAACAGACGGGAGCTTATTTACGTATTCAAATAGGGCAGGAATGCTCTGCATACAATTTCCCAACGTGCGGATGTGCAAGACGTCAAGCGCAACCCATGCCCAAGACCGAAGGAATGGTCCACGGCACTCAGGTAAATCGCAGGGAAGAGGGGATCTTGTGATCGGGAAGCGGGTGGGGAGCCTAGAGCCTAAACTTTCCTTGTGGGGCCTAGAGGAGCACTCCTGCTCCTTTTAATTCCACAAGGAAACTAATAAAGTAAAAAAAAACTTGTTTCTGCCTCTTCTTGGCCTGGCGCCTCTTCCCTCTGCCTTCACCTAGCAGGAAAGTCACGACCTTTCCGCTCAGGTCACCGATCTGCATATTTAAAGAAGGACACTGCCTGTTTCTGGTGGGTGTCCTTGCCGCCTGCTCAGAAGAGCAGATTAAAATAGCAGACTGTGCGAATGGAGTGGGACGTCAGTGGGCAAGTCCTGCGGCCGATTTTAATTGCCCGCCTCCTAGGTTGAAATCAAGAGTCATCGCACTATCTCCTAGTCTGATTCATATGTTCTCATGACTGTGGAACTCTTCAGTCTTTCCTTCTTCCTGTAGTCTACAGGTTTTTAAAATCTAAGTTTGGCATCGCCCAACCATTGTTTTTGACTTGAAATAAAAACAGAGAATGCTGGAAACACTCAGCAGGTCAGGCAGCATCTGTGGGGAGAGAAACAGAGTTAATGTTTCAGGTCGATGATCTTTCATCAGAACTGACTTGCCTTGTCTTCCCTGTAACTCATCAACTTTGGTGCAGTCCTGGACTTTAGATCTTGTCCCTATGCCTAGGTCAACCATGAATGACATCACGATGACAAAAATGGCTCTTGCTCACCAAAAAAGGTTAGGCACTTCTTTACAGAAAACAATGTACCTATAAAACAGTAATCTTTGTGAGTGAGGCATCTCTGCTTAAGTGTTAGAGAAACACTTTATTATAGAATGGTCACTACGCCTTTAAGCGACTGGACTCCTGCAAGGAGTAGATCGGTTTCTTTTTGACAAACGTAAATGGGGTTTTGCTGCAGACGAGGGGCCAACTGGTGTAATAAGTAAGCAATTCCCTGTTTAATCAGTCTTTTAAATTCAGTTAATGGGACAACCTCGTCACTGCAGTGATGCCTCACAGGCAACCCAGCAGAACTAATAGAGCTCTTAATCCCCAGCTAATGCTCTTAATCCCCAGCTAATTACTGTTACAAACAGCCACGGCAACTGCCGGGCAACACCCGTCGGTTTTTGATTGCTCGAACGGACCATAAACACAGTGACTCATGAAGTTGTGCACAGGGTAACACCATGTGAATCCTTTACTGTCCCATCTGTTGCTTTCAGTTTTCAGGGACCCAGGCTGATCCACCTAGCTCTAAATAAATCAAATCCAGCACCAAACTGTAAGCTCCAAAAGTTCTAGTCCACTGATTAAGCCTTAAATTCCTTTATCGATTTTGTTTCAGGTGGGGAGCGGGGGTAAAGCTTGAATGTTATAATGCTGAGGTATAGTTAGATTGTATTTGCTATCTCCCTCCATCCTTTGGTGGCAACAGTTGAAGCTAAATTGTAACCCGAGATGTCTTAAGTTAAGGAGAAAAATGTCTTCAGAGGACTGATTTAGACCAATGAATAAACTGTCCAGATTTGCGAGTGTGCTGAAACAGAGCCATGGCAGCCTGGAAAATAGCAGAAGTGAGAGAGTGGAGCACAGTGAGTGTCTCAGGAATCATCATTTCAGTGGCCCCTGCTCTGGGCTTCCCTCCCCTGCCCGCAATCGCCTCAGGCCAATTCGTGACTCCGCCGGTTTTGGGCAGGAGTCCGTGCTCCAACAAGATAATGAGACCCAGGAATTGAAATGGCCCGGACTTTCCCTTTCCGCCAGTATTGTCATAGCCGCCTCCCGCCCACATTGCTGTACTCACGGCCCAAGTTAAAATTGGGGCTGAGGTGTCACCCTGGCAATACCACCTTCAAGCTAGGATTTGTGTTGGAGGAGATCATGTGGACTGATCTATTTTGTAAAAGGTAGGGGATTTGTTGAGGGATCGGAGGTTGGATTACAGACGAAAGATGCATTTTATGTAGCCAATCACCAAATCCCACCTTTCAAAAGACAGTTAGAAGATTATGATTGCCTGGACCAATTGTGTTAATTCCAATGACAAGTTAGGACTAGAGAAGGAAATTCAGCCAGAACTTTTTCCACTCAGTGAAATTCCATTATGGTATACCAGTGTGTCAGCACTTAGTGTTGGTCTGAAATTACCAATTTTAACAGTGACATTAACTAGTTTTGAATAAATAGGTTAACATTAAAACAGTAAAGAGAGAAATCTTAGATGAATGCGTTAAGGGTTCATCCGCTTGTATTCCATTGTTGATTTTCAGGGCCTTGTGGAGGAACTTGCCAGGGAAGGGCACTTAAGCAGGCATTACAAGTGGTTTCAAGAGACAGTTAGATGCCTTTCTTGAGAGAAGAGAGATCGAGGGATATGGTGTGACAGCAACTGGGTTACTTCTGGTGAAAAAGGGCCTAATTGTCATTTCCTTTTCCTAAAAATGTTCTTATCTCAAACTTTATGTTCACGTGGTTGGACCCCAAGGGGCTTTGCTTGATAACACTCCACCTTTGAAAGCCTCATTTTTTTAATGGTGTCCCAGATGGAGTTGGCTGTTCATCACTAGAGCTTTTTTCTGAAGGCCACGTGTCCTTTCATTGCCATTAAAGCTCCTAAGGCAGGGGAAAGGAGTATTGTGGCTTATTTTATTAATGATGCTGTGAAATGGGAGTTCATTTGAAGTGGAATTTCAAGAATCTGACCGGTTAAAGATCATACAATCAATGGTCTGTTTGGGTCATTTATTCAATTAATGCAAGAAATAACTTGCATTTATACAGCACCTTTCATGACCTCCGGTACAGACCACTAACTCTGGGCATGTGGGTAATGTAGAACTATAGAAAGAATTCCAGGAGTGACCAATGGTACTGAAATAGGCTTAGGATTTCTATTAGAACACTGTCATACTACACCCGTGGCCTAACTGAATTAGATTTGTGTACAATTACATGCTAGCTATGCTGCAAATTTTGCATCAGTGTGAACCGGAAACCTCTTCACATTAATTCAAAAGATGCACTATAGCTGGAAGTATTGGTCTGGTAAAAGACCAGTAATAACATCCTCCAGCACCCCTCCATCACAGAATGGCTTGTAACAGCCCCTTCCCCACCCCTGCATGATTTCAGACCCTGAGGGAGCCGAGCTAAACCTGTGAAGCAATGTTCTACTGATGGAGAAACAAGAATTAACAGAAAGATGGACTTCATAAAAGAAACATACACAAACCAACTCAGTACAAGTGAATTATGGGGCTGGGGGAGGTTCAGAAAGAGAATATGTACCTCAGGTTGTGTGGGTGACAGAGTCTGGGCCTAGCCACAGGTCGTAGGTTACTTGGCCCCTGACTTCCCGAGGGGGAGTGACAGTCAGCCACTGCTTGAAGTCAGCAGATAAAGGGGAGGAGACCCATTTTTTATTTTGGCAGTTTTAAACACAACTGCAATCATGGGCTTTGCTTTAAAGATGAGTGTTTAGGATTGATCTCAGTTGAGTAACTCCCTGTGTAAACATTGATCTCAATGTATGGTTCTACCTTTCAGAAATCTCCCCTATACTGTTATTGCAGAACCTGCTCTCAAGCACCCGTTAAAAGTACTGAAAGCACAGTGCAGTATGTCTCAATTCTGGGCTAGCTGCTTTCTCCCTCAGTTTTCTCTCCGCTTCTCAATACGCTGACCTATGCTGGGGTAGAGTCAGCGAGAGCCCTCCAGTATTATCCCCAAGGGAGAATTCTTCTTGTGTGGCTCTAAACAGCAAGGGCTGGATTTTCCTCCACTATCAGGAAGGATAGTGGCAGAAAAGAGGGTGAAAATTGGGTGATAAGGCCTACTGGCGCCTGACTACCTCGATTCAAATGTCCCTTCCCCACACCCGCCAAGATTGCTCCTTCGCTACCCACCTCATACAAATGCCAATGATGAGGGAGGGGCCGAGTTGCCTTCCCATTTCTTTCTTGTCCACCCCTGTTTCCGCTGCTCCCTAGCATCACCAAATGAAGCCTGGAGGTAGTCCCTGGGGTAGTGGCAGGCCCAAAGTAAGGAGAAGGCTTTATAGTTGCATCCTTTCCCTCCATTTTGTCCCCCAGCACTTACCTGCTGCAAGCTTCAGTCACAGCCTTCTTGATTGTGAAAGGTGCTATATAAATGAAAGTTTGTTCGTTCTTGTAGCTGCAGCTGAGATCATCTAATTCCGCAAAGAGTGGAGTTTAAACCTTGGGACCCGTGTGGCCCAGTGAATAATAATTGGCCTGTGGGTAGAAATAAGGCAAAGTGTCTCGCACAACATTGTACCATAGCATCAGTGTCCCTTTAAGAGAGGTTAAGATGAAGCTGGAACTCCACCCTCCTTGCAGTGATTTTTTTTTAGCAATTTATAAAAGAAATAGCTGAAAAAAATTGTACGCTGGGCTACACGTTGATTCAGTGATTCAGTTGTTGTAAATTTTGTTTGTGTCACTGACGGGAACATCGTCGATAAATCACGACTGTTGGCATAATTATACATTCTAGTACAGTAGGGTTACTCCTTCAGGATTGGTGGGCATGGCAGGGAGGGGCTAGCTGGACAATGGTGCCCAGAAGCCATCCCACCTTTTCTGGGGTATCACTGGCATGGGTTACTATTCTTGTGCTGTACTCCCATTTTTCACCTTATGGGACCATTTCATATATTTTTTTTCTTTTACAAAACAACTTTATTTGTGAAATATTTCAGAGTCACAGGCATATTTATTTCTCACTGATCTGTTCTGGCATGCTCCTGATGATGTCCGAGTCACCAGGACCAATGATAGCCAGTGTGCACACGCTGTAGTATAAAGATTGCACTTTCAAACCACCCTACGCCAGCTGTGTGAGATCTTCCTGGTCCGGTACAGCAGCAAGCACAGTATTCTTGCTTACCTCTGGCTCAGGGGAGGGGAAGAGTTAGATTGCAGGTGAGTTGCACCTTAGTCACCCTACACACAGTGCAAATTACACCCCCTGCTCTTTTTCCTTTGTATGAGATCAGAGTCCGCTCCTGCGGGTTTGTAGGTAACACCTTTCTGATGTCCCTCAGCAGCGTCTTCCCCCATTTCTCAGCAATCCCCTCACTAATTCCCTGTGTGCAGTTTGTTGTGGGAACTTTTCCTCAGTTTTAATCCATATACTTTGCCCCCAAGAAACAAATGATGAACTTAACATGAACTTTATCCAAATCCTTTCCCCAGCAGCAATTTTCCCTCTTTGTTTCTGTTTTCTTTTTGCCTGCCTCACAATTCTAGCCTTTAAATTTATCTCTTTCCTCCTCCCTTCCCTGCCAACCAAAGTAAATTGTAAGGATCTGGACTATAAACAAATGACATAACAGCCTTTCTCTAGGAGAAGGCCTAAGTGATATCACTATAGTAACGAGCTCTGCCAAGATCAAGTGACGAGCAGCTCTAACAGACCCACAGGCGCATTTGCCTTTAAGTGAAATTTATAACATGGAAGCTCTGCTGTGTGCTGACTTTCCAGAGTAGAGGATTTCACTCCCCTTACTTCCCACCCAGGAGCTGCTATAAACCTGTGCAGGCATCTGTATTGAGTTTGTTGAAGCTTGACATTGTCTGACTGTGCTCTTGGGCTGAAATATTGTGCCATTAAATGAAGGATCTGAAATTCAGAGGGCTAGATAGGGCGTGCGTCCCATTTCTGCCCATGATATAGGCTAGACCAAGCTAGACCAATTTAAAGCTGGCCTTTACATTCTGGTTAGGGGAGACATGTATAGATTCCCCCCCTACCCCCCCCCCATACCCCCCCCCCCCAATACCCCCTTTCACATCAAGGGGGCACGTTGGAAGGAGTTCTCAGGCTTCTTCATGAAAGCCACCCTTGAAAGGCCTCAGTGAAACTCACACCACTTAAGACTCGACATGGACCCCTGTGAGGCCTTCTGAAAGCCCCAAACCTTTACTAGAATAAGGCAATTGATGATTAGTCGGTGTGGCTCCATTGGGGCCGAAGACTTAAAATACATTGTTTTCTCTTTGGCTTATTTGGGCCTCGGGAGGACTCTGCTCCGCCTCAGAAGGGCAGATCTGTTCCGAGCAGGGTGCCCATTGCTGATGTGCCCTTACAGGCACTGGGGGCCCTGCCCGTCATGGCTTTGCAAATGCTGGGGTTTTGGCCTTGGGTGCGGGCGGTCAAGGGTTCTGCTCCATCACACTTATACCGGTGGGAACGGGATGGTAGGACTTTCCAGGGCAAAGCTTTTTTAATGCTCATTTCGGCCCTTCTTTCCTGAAGACACCGATTGTGTGCTGAAGTTTGGTTTACAAGCATCAGTTGCCCCCATAGCCACCCTCGAAGTCTTGTGTCAGTACAGGCTATTTGGTCATGTGGGTATCACAAACACCCGACCACCTACCTTCACCCGACCACCATTCACACACTTTCCAGCAGGTGTAACAGGATAGTGGTGAGCAGGAAGCCTAGCTGATTTTTCTGTCCCTCGCCCAGGAGAACTGAGAGTAACTGTAGCAGCCCTATCAGCTAACAGACCAGGAATCAAACCTGGGAGCTTTGGGTCTGGATGGTTTAGATACGTGCTTGCTTTATCAATTGAGTCATCAATTAGAATCACATTATTGTAAATACTGATGATTAACGAGCACCCTGTGAGCCAGCACTCACTTGTTTTTTTTAAATCATGGCACAGAGCCCACAAAATGTAATTGTTCTGCTGTCTATATTTACCTGTATTGTTGGTTGTTGAGTGTGCAGGAGTAGAGTCTCTGGGGGTGTTGGGCAAGGACGAGGATTAACTTTTAAAGGCAAAATATGCCCTTGTTAGAGTACTTGGTCTTTCGCTGCTGGATTTACCCTGGATCGTTCCTTCCAGTGAAACCTGCTGAAGCTTTTTTGTCTTTTCTTTCAACATTTTTCATGAGTTTTGTTGCTTTTCAAGAAAGAAAGGAGAAAGCAAGATCCTGCATTTTTATAGCAACTTTCACATCCTCAGGAGGTCCCAACACGTTGCACAGCCAATAAACTACTTTTTGTTGTGTGGCCACTGTTGCAATATAGGGAAATGTAGCAGCCAATTTGCACACAGCCAAGTCCCATAAACAGTAATAAGATAAATGACCAGATAATCTGTTTTTTACCAATGTTGGTTGAGGGATCATAATATGATCGAATTCTTCATTAAGATGGAGAATGAAGTAGTTGACTCAGAGACTAGGGTCCTGAATTTAAATAAGGGAAACTACGATGGTCTGAGGCGCGAGTTGGGTAGGATTGATTGAGGAATGTCACTCAAAGGGTTAACGGTGGATAGGCTGATACCTGGGATGGCAGGGATGACGTATGAGGAGAGAGTGGGACGATTGGGCTTGTACTTGCTGGAGTTTAGAAGAATGAGAAGGGATCTCATTGAAACTTATAAAATTCTGGCAGGACTGGACAGACTAGATGCAGGGAGGATGTTCCCGATGGTTGGGGAGTCCAGAACCAGGGGTCACAGTCTAAGGATAAGGGGTAAGCCTTTTAGGACAGAAATGAGGAGGAATTTCTTCACCCAGAGAGTGGTGAACCTGTGGAATTCTCTATCACAGAAGGCAGTAGAGGCCAATACATTAAATATATTCAAGAAGGAGTTGGATATATTTCTTAAGGCTAAAGGGATCAAGGGGTATGGGGAGAAAGCAGGGACCGGGTACTGAACTTGGATGACCAGCCATGATTGCATTGAATGGCGGAGCAGACTCGAGGGGCCGAATGGCCTACTCCTGCTCCTATCTTCTATGTTTCTATGATAAACATTGGCCAGGACATCAGGAGAACTCTTCTGCTCTTCTTTGAATAGTACCATGGGATCTTTAACATTCACCTGAAAGGGCAGGCGTCTCATCTTGGATAACGCCTCGGTTTAACGTCTCATCTGAAAGACGCCTCCAACATTGCAGCACTCGCTGAAGTGTCATTGGAGGGGGCCTTGAATCTACGACCTTTTAACTCAGAGGCAAAAGTACTACCACTGAGCCAAGGTATTGTTCAGTGCTGGAGTATGGAACTTTCCATCTTAGAGACCTGGCATCAGCAGCAAGCACTCCCAGCTCTGGTATGATAATATTTGCATTTATATAATGCTCTTCCCACAAAGTTTCAGGGCACTTTACAAGAGGGTGTGGAGGACACTGAGCATGAGATGGGAAAAATTAGGTGGGAGTTTGAAAGCACAGTTGCAGAGATAGGTTCTTCAGAGACCTTTGAAGGAAGGAATAGAAGTAGCAAGGTGATGTGGTGAAACAGGATAAGAAGGAGTGAAGTTACTGAAGGATCAGCCTCTGATAGTGGATCGGAGGAAGCAGCAAATGTGACCATGGTTTCTATCACCTCTCCTTAACATCCATATTTCCTCTGTGAAGCACCTTGAATTTTGTACAGGGTTAAAAACACTACTTGAAAACAGGTTGTTGTTGGAGTAAGACCATGAAAGGATTTGAAAATGAGGATGAATGTGATAAATATGGGGACACAGAGCCAGTGGAGTTTAGCAAGGATGGACTGTGTGTGAGAGAGTTTCAAACTGCAGAGTTCTGGGTCAAATATCGTTTGGGAAGGGTGGAGGAGGGAAGGCGGTTGGGGAGAGCTCTAGAGAAACCAATGCTTGAGATGATGAAGACATGGATTAGAGTTTCCGCTGTAGAGGGAGAGAGGTAGAGGTTGGAACTTACAATCGCGAGTTGGGTAGGATTGATTGGAGAATGTTACTCAAAGGGTTGACGGTGGATAGGCAATGGCAAACATTCAAAGATCGCATGGATGAACTACAGAATTTGTTCATCACTGTTTGGCATAAAAATAAAACAAAAAAGTTGACTCAACCGTGGCTAACAAGGGAAATTAGGGATAGCATAAGATCCAAGGAGAGGACATATACATTGGCCAGAAAAAGCAGTAAATCTGAGGATTGGGAGCAGTTCAGGATTCAGCAAAGGAGGACAAAGAGATTAATTAAGAGGGGGAAAATAGAGTATGAGAGTAAGCTTGCAGGGAACATAAAAACTGACTGTAAAAGCTTTTATAGATTTGTGAAGAGAAAAAGATTGGTGAAGTCAAGCGTAGGTCCCTTGCAGTCAGAATCAGGGGAATTTATAATGGGGAACAAAGAAATGGCTGACCAATTAAATACATACTTTGGTTCCGTCTTCACAAAGGAGGACACAAATAACCTCCCAGAGATGTCGGGGAATATAGGGTCTAATGAGAGGGAGGAACTGAAAGAAATCAGTATTTGTAGGGAAATTGACGGGATTGAAGGCCGATAAATCCCCAGGGCCTGATAATCTACATCCTAGGGTACTTAAGGAAGTGGCCCTAGAAATAGTAGATGCATTGCTGGTCATCTTCCAAAATTCTATAGACTCTGGAACAGTTCCCATGGATTGGAAGTTAGCTAATGTTACCCCACTATTCAAAAAAGGTGGTAGAGATAAAACGGGGAATTATAGACCGGTAAGCCTGACATCGGTAGTGGGGAAAATGCTAGAGTCCATTATAAAAGATGTAATAGCAGAGCACTTGGAAAACAGTGACAGGATCGGACAAAGTCAACATGGATTTACAAAAGGTAAATCGTGCTTGACTAATCCACTGGAATTTTTTGAGGATGTAACTGGTAGAATAGATAAGGGAGAACCAGTGGATGTGGTGTATTTGGACTTTCAGAAGGCTTTCGATAAGAGATTAGCGTGTAAATTTAAGGCACATGGGATTGGGGGCAAGGTACTGCCTTGGATAGAGAACTGGTTGGCAGACAGAAAGCAAAGAGTTGGAATAAACGGGTCTTTTTCCGAGCGGCAGGCAGTGACTAGTGGGGTACCGCAGGGATCGGTCCTAGGACCCCAGCTATTCACAATATATATAAATGATCTAGATGAGGGAACTAGATGTAATATCTCCAAGTTTGCAGACGACACAAAGCTGGATGGGCGTGTGTGCTGTGAGGAGGATGCAGAGAAACTCCAGTATGATTTGGACAGGTTGGGTGATTGGGTAGAAGCATGGCAGATGCAGTATAATGTGGATAAATGCGAGGTTATCCACTTTGGTGGCAAAAACAGGAAGGCAGATTATTATCTGAACGGCAATAGATTGGGAGAAGGGGAAGTGCAACGAGACCTGGGTTTTCTTGTGCACCAGTCGCTGAAGGTGCAGCAGGCGGGTGCAGCAGGCGGTTAAGAAGGCAAATGGTATGTTGGCCTTCGTAGCGAGAGGGTTCGAGTACAGGAACAAGGATGTCTTGCTGCAGTTGTACAGGGCCTTGGTGAGACCACACCTTGAGTATTGTGTGCAGTTTTGGTCGCCTTATCTGAGGAAGGATGTTCTTGCCATGGAGGGAGTGCAGCGAAGATTCACCAGACTGATACCTGGGATGGCAGGAATGACGTATGAGGAGAGATTGGGTCGATTGGGCTTATACTCGCTGGAGTTTAGAAGAATAAAAGGGGATCTCATTGAAACTTATAAAATTCTAACAGGACTAGACAGACTAGATGCAGGAAGGATGTTCCCGATGGCCGGGGAGTCCAGAACCAGGGGTCACAGTCTAAGGATAAGGGGTAAGCCATTTAGGACAGAGATGAGGAGGAATTTCTTCATCCAGAGAGTGGTGAACCTTGGAATTCTCTACCACACAAGGCAGTGGAGGCCAATTCATTATATATATTCAAGTAGGAGTTAGATATATTTCTTAAGGCTAGAGGGATCAAGGGATATGGAGAGAAGGCAGGGACAGGGTACTGAATTTGGATGATCAGCCATGATCTCATTGAATGGCGGAGCAGGCTTGAGGGGCCGAATGGCCTACTCCTACTCCTATCTTCTATGTTTCTATGTTTCTATCTTCCAGGGTTGGAATAATGCAGCTTTGGCAGCAGACCAGATGCGGGTTAAAATAAAATGCTCAAAGTACTTCACACAACAAATTGGTTTGAAGCGCAATGACTGCTTTTCTATTCACTCACCCCACTGTATAGATTATTTTGTAACAATGTGCCTCAGTCTCAAACAAGCACTGCCCTATTGCACCAATGTGATATTTTCTATTTCCCACACCAGCCATCATGTAGCCTCACTGCATGAAATGGCCACTTTAGTACCAGTTCATTACCAAATTAATTAGGAAAGTTTCATGCTGTTAGCCCACATCCACTGTTAACTACAATGGAGACTGCCAGACTTTCACCTGCACTGGATTTGAACCCAAGTCCCAGAGATGAAGGGGCATTGTCTATCGTACTGTGTCACCCAGTCTCCATATGATTTCCTATTGGATTACTGTCACATGGAGCTGATTTAACTCGACATAGACCAGGTTTAGTACCTAGTGTGGCTCAGTGCCACTGAAACTGTAGAGCAGGGGGAGCTGTTCAATAGATCTAACTGGTGCTCACATTTGGGTCTTTAATTGATTCAGCGATTTGGATATTATGGACAATCAAAGCCAATATGTAAACGTTACAGTAATTTGCCAACATAACAGCAATCACACATTTGAAGAATAACTTATTGTGTAAAGTGCTTTGAGACAGTCCGATGTGATAAGGTGCAGTACAAATACAATTTTGTGAGTTAAAATTGACTTCAATGTCCCTGGGCAAGTGAAGGGATGGAGCCAGGTTCCACTCTTAACTGCAATCTAGTGACTCTTCTGCATATGTGTCATAAGAACATAAGAACATAAGAAATAGGAGCAGGAGTAGGCCATACGGCCCCTCGAGCCTGCTCTGCCATTCAATAAGAACATGGCTGATCATCGACCTCAACTCCACTTTCCCGCCCGATCTCCATATCCCTTGATTCACCTAGAGTCCAAAAATCTATCTATCTCAGCCTTGAATATACTCAAAGACTCAGCATTCACAGCCCTCTAGGGCAGAGAATTCCAAAGATTCACAACTCTCTGAGTGAAGAAATTCTTCCTCATCTCAATCTTAAATGGCCGACCCCTTAGCCTGAGACTATGCCCCCGACTTCTAGACACTGCAGCCAAGGGAAACAACCTCTCAGCATCTACCCTGTCAATCCCCTTCAGAATATTGTATGTTTCAATGAGATCACCTCTCTTCTAAACTCCAGAGACTATAGGCCCATTCTACACAATCTCTCATCAAAGGACAGCCCTCTCATCCCAGGAATCAACCTAGTGAACCTTCGTTGCACCGCCTCCAAGGCAAGTATATCCTTCCTTAGATAAGGAGACCAAAATTGTCAATGTTGGATGAGGACAGGATCAGGCTTGGCTATGATGTCCCCAGTAGTTGAATAGCCTGTCAGTAGCCTGCCATTGGACGAGTTGCACCTGTGAAACTGTTGCTCCAGCAAGGACACAAAGGGAGAACATTGGAATGGGAAAAGAAGTTGAAATCCCAGAGTCAATATTTTAGTCTATAAGCAGTGAAGTGCCACATTACACTGCTGTCAATGTCTCTCAGATACCTCAATACTTTCTCAGTCACTGCTCAGTAATAGATCATTAACGCTTCACAATTATGGTGGTGTTTTGGGGGAAAGAAATTCTTCTGTACTTTCAACAAGGAATTTTAATTGAACATCACAGTCTATGTGATCAGATGATACAGGGCTGAGCTTGTTGTTTGCTGTAAAGTTTTTTTTTGGTGATAGTATGAGAATGCTTCTTGGGGCGAGAGATCTTTGAATCCTGCCGTTATCTGATTTATACAACAGGAGCTCTGTTTATTGGAGCAAGAGAGAATGAACTTGCATTGATATAGTGCATTTCACATCCCAAAGCACTTTGCGGCCTATGACTCATTTTTGAAGTGTAATCATTGTTGTTTTGTAGCACAGCATGTCCCACAAACAGCAGATCAGATAAATGACCAGACAATTTGTATTGGTGGTGTTGGTTGAGGGATAAGTTATGGGCTAGGATGCTGGGGAACTCTCCAGTTCTTCTACAAACTAGTGCCGTGGGATTTTGATTTACGTCTACCTGAACAGACGGATGGGACTTTTACTTCGCACCTCATTCAAAAGACAGCGGGGGAGAAATTCGGTGGGCTGCGCCACCAGTTAGCGCCTAAAGAGGGCACTCAGTGGCTTTAGCGCCACTGGCCGCACCTCCCGCGATATTTAGCTGGGGCGCTAATGGTGGCGTTAGCCTGTTGCACTGCGCCGCCACCGATGACATCATCGGTGTGCGCAGCGCCCCGCTACCGCCCCGATCACGATATTTGGCAGCGACCGCCTCTGTAGCGCCATTCGCAAATGGCGCCCGGTTCACGGGGCCTACCTGTGGCGGCAGTGGCGCAAATTAAGGTGGAGGTGTGGGATGGCTGTTTTTTTCGGCGGCCGCCTGCCAGCACCTCCGTCCCCGGCCTCCTGATCGCCCCCCGCGGCATTGCCGGCTGTTTTCCGAAAGCACGGCACTTCTCCTTGGTGCCGGGCTCTTTTGCCGGCACTCGCGATCTCTGATCGCGCTGGTGCAGGCCCCTCCCCCTTAAGAATGGGAGGAAGGCCTGCAGTACCGCAGCACGACGCTGCGGCACATTGCGCTGCGATATTCAGTTTCAGCGCCCTAAGAGAGACGCGGAGCGCCTCGAGCCTCGCCCCGTGTCCCTCTTGGGGCGCTCAAGCTGAATTTCCGGCGGTCGCTACTGCTCCAAACGCTGCGCTAAATCCAGCGCCCAAGCGAGCTTGGCACCTCGTTTGCGGCTGCACCCAATTTCTCCCCCAGCATCTCCAACAATGCGGCACTCCCTCAGGGAATTGAGCCCACAACCTTTTGATTCAGCCATCACTGAGCTAAGGTGACATTCGTAGTAGATGAGCTGGGGCTACTGCAGAGAAGACCTGCTAACAAGCGGAACACTGCACTGGCTGCATTAGGTATACTCAAAGCCAAGGTGACTGCCAGGGGTTTGGTTTATTGGAATTCTTCACAATGGGATTGAATAGGAAAGGGGTTTGTTCACTGGAATTTTGTACAATGGGAATGGAGGAAAAATCATTTGGTCCAAAGGCAAGTGTTGCTGTGCATGGAGCGACTCCATGGGAAACAGTAGGCACTGCGTCTTTAGATTGGCCTCCCTAGCTAGTATTACAGTTTCCCAGATTCAGGCTATTAGGCCAGACTGTGCTCCATGGCAGGGATTTCAGCTCATAATCTAGCTGCAACTGCAGTGCAGTACCGAGGGGATGCTGTATTTTCAGAGGTGCCATCCTTTAGATGAAGCCACGCACAGC
Source organism: Somniosus microcephalus (assembly GCF_052327205.1). Lineage (NCBI taxonomy): Eukaryota > Metazoa > Chordata > Chondrichthyes > Squaliformes > Somniosidae > Somniosus > Somniosus microcephalus. The sequence continues at coordinate 47,009,746 of NC_141001.1, forward strand.
GTATCATGAAACCATATAAACCATGCACCACACAACCATCCCTCGGCCCCAAACCAGCTTGGCACTCAGTTGGTAGCACTCTCCCTTCTGTGTCACAAGGTTGTGGGCTTAAGCCACGTACCAGGAGTTTGTGCCCGTCATCCAGGCTGATGCTCCAGGGCAATCCCGAGGGAGTACTGTATTGTTGGAACTAATGTCCTTCGGATGAGACACCAAACCATAGTTACACCCACCTGTTCAGGTGGACATTGAAGAAGAGCAGGAAGTTCTCCCGGTGTCTTGGCCAACATTTCTCCCTCAACTAATACCACCAAAAACAGATTAACGATTCGTTCATCTCATTGATATTTGTAGGATGTTGCTGGTACTGAAAGGCTGCTGCTTTTGTGTTCAAAATAATTCATTGTATGTGAAGCATTTTGTGATATTACAGGTGCTATATAAATACAAGTATTTTTGTTACCATGGAGAATGGAAGGTAATTATTTCCACATTGCTGCTGTTCATGTGCCACTGTGGGTTTGTGAGACTGATAGCAGTTTTTGGTATCTCGTTGATGAACCTTATCTGATGAATTCTTTGAGTTATAACAATAACAAACTCAGTTTGAGTACCAAAGAATTGTCATTTTGTTATGTAGAGAATGTCATGGTCAGCCTCAGTGTCTCAGTCTGTAATTGCACTGCACGGTGTGGTATTAAATCATACAGAAATTCCCAGGAGAGTCCCAGATTTCAATTGCTGGTCAGTGCTGAGTTAGCTGATTTTCGACTGTTGACCTCACTGCCACTGGGCGAGAAGAAATATTTGCCAGGGTTACTGCTATCCAGGGCCTTGCTGGAAAATGTTTGTATATGAATGTTAAATGAAGATAGGATTTTGGATTGGGATTTGGCTGTGATTGTTTCCATGATGGTATAACAGCACACAGTGCCTAGCCTTGTACATGAATGGTAGTCACTTAGGTGAGGTATTAATGGTCTGATCCATGCACATGTATCCCAACAAGAGTCAGTGGGGGTGAAATTAAATAGTGCCGGCGCAGGAAACGGGTAGGCCCGAGGCACACTCGATATTGGGCCTGGGGCCTCATTTAAATCAGGCCAGTGAGCGGCAGACACCTGGTGCGCATTCCTGGGCAACTTGCCAGAAGACTGGCTTAAGTAACGGGCTGCAGCGTCGCTGGCGGCGTTCCTCAGGTAGGTCCTGGGAGGGGAGAGGGGATCAGGAGGAGGTGAAGTGATCGGACGGTCTCAGTGGGGGCTGGCAACTCCTGCTGGCTAGGCCGCATGTAGACTTTGTTATCCTGAATGCAGCTGGGCCGGTGCCGGCTGCATTCAGGGCAGTTTCGGGAAGGGGTCCTGAAACAGGGCTTTTGCTTATGCAATGGACCTAACACCTGTTTCAGGCGCCAACCCAGGATGCCTATACCAATATGGCGGGTGGTGCACTTCCGCCGCATTGGACTCTTAGCAGCCTGATCTGTAATGCGGGCGCGGCGTTAACTAATTTCTAGGCCAGTGCCGTCTGCAGAAGCGGGGAAAAAATCATAAAAGAAACTAGCCAGCCATCACACCTGCTGAAACATGGGGCTAGAAGTTCGGTGCCTTAGCATCTCCCGTTAGCGTCTCTGGAGAGGTGATAACAGGACGCTAAGGACTTACTGCCCGGGCGCAGTGATGTTACTGCCGCCTGCGACATTCACCTGGTGGTTTGTGGCAGCGCTAACCCCAAGTGCCACGATCTCCTGCGCCTGGAGATTGTGACGTCATCAGGCTGCACATCGCCCCGGTAACGCCCCGGTCCTGAAATTCATTTCCGCCCCCGCCCCATCCAACTGCAGGAGGCGTTGATCGGGAGGCCGGGCGCTTCAGGGGCGATACTTAAAGGTGAGGTAGGGTAAAAATATATCTGAAATTCTCTTTGCGCTTCTTTTTGTAGCCAGCCGTCGATCAGCCCGGCTCTCTGCTGCAATGCATCGGGCTGATCGGGCCGGATCGCGGCTGTTATCAGGGAACAGGTAAATTTTCCCCTTGCAGAGCCTGCAGCGATGGCCCTTCCCTTTAAGGGAGGGAAGGAACCTTCCAACGTGGCAGTGCTGCACCGCCCCGCCTGCTGCCTGTTGCGCTCCAGAAATGAAGTGTAGCGCTTGATTTAGCGTTCCACTTCCCTCTTAGGGCGCTAAAACTCAATTTTGCGGTCGCCGGTGCTAAATAGCGCCCAGGCGATGTTAGCACCCCAATATGGTCGATACCAAATTTTTCCCCTATTATCTCCAGATTGCGTTTCTTTCCGGATGTTGGTCTAACCTGAGAATCCTAACAAGGTGCTGAGATAGCAATGGTGAGACAGTCACACGCTGACTGAACGTGTTCTCAAACTGACAGTCAGTCATAATAACCAACCGCTGGCAGATAGCCACAGACAAAGGGTCGGAAACAGAGCTTCAGATAAAAGCCCAATCTGTCAGTAACGAGTGCCCCGAGTGAGAGGAGACTCACAACTTTACCATCATCTGTACTACCCTTTCAAAGTTGGTGGTGTCCTATACTATGGACCCTGGCTGCTCACCTAGGTTTCCAGTTTTTGATGAAGTGTCACAAGAACAACCGTTAATCCAGCTACGAATGCAGCTCTGATTTAATGGTGTCAATCTTGGTAGTGGAGGTAGAGGAGCAGCCCCATTCCCCTAATTCGTCTGGCTCATTTTAGAAGCAATCGCTGATTTGAAAGTATCGCAGGATTGTAAATCTTCATCAGTGCAGGCGAGCCAATGGTAGCTGCTCATGCGAGAGCACAGGATGTCATTAGAGAGAGGTGAGGGAAAGGCAGAGATGTAGAAGAGGAGTCATACAGGAAACTTTCGATTTACCAGCACCTAAATAACCGGAAATCTCGGTTAACCGGCAAAATTCGGGAGTAGGTTCAGGTAAGTTTTACTTCATATTGTACTTGCCTTCCTCGATCTGTTGCTGTGCAAGGGTGTGGCTGCAGCTGTTGCTAAGCTACAGAGACACTTGGAACTTGTGGCCATTGTTCTGCACCTGTTGCTAAGCAACAGGGTTTGTTGCTTTATACGGAGCTCTCAGCTCTCCGTATCTTTTACTATAGCTCTCGGTTATCCAGAATTTTTGATGAACCGGCACCACATCGGTCCCGTCGGTGCCGGACAAAAAAAAGTTTCCTGTACATGGTGAGGAATGAGGGAAAAATTACAGTCAAAACTTTGGGGTGGGAGGAACTTTGATTCAACCAGTAACTAATAGTAACTGACTGAAATTGTACCAATAACTAATAGTAATAGTGGGAACTCTCAGATTCCCCTTCTAGCCAATTAGGGTTGCCAGGCCTGGTTGGAGGTATTCCTGCAGGTTTCATCACATGAACTCCTGCCTCTAACTGCCCCGCCCCCACACTCTCGACATTGGTTGCTCGGCCTGCCAATCATTGCGATGCTCCACCTTCCTATGCTAATTGGAAAGCGTAAAGACTTGGATGATTCTTGACTGTCAGTCAAACAGGCTTTTTTCCCCATCTCGAATATTTTTATAACTAGTAAGTAAAAATGCTCAAAGAAAATGAAAAAAACCACACCATTTTTTTACTGCCCCTATGATTTTTCTCCAGAATTGCTCACAGCAGTGTCCTGGAGATTAGCCTACAATTCCTGGAGACTCCAGGCCAATCCTGGAGGGTTGGCACCCCTATAGCCAACAGTAATACAATAATACACTGATAGTCTATATGTAACTGCTAGTAATAGGTGTAACAACCTAATATCCTACCTGTAACTAATAGTAATCCTATAACCCGCTACATTCATCCTGTAACTAGAGCCAGAAGTGTTTATGTTACTGGACTGATAATCCAGAGAATGCGAGTTTATATCCCACTGTGGCAGTTTGAGAATTTGAATTCAGTTTTTTTTTTAAATCTGAAAATAAAACAAAAAAGCTAGTATCAGTAAAAGTGACCACAAAACTGTTGGATTGTCATAAAAACCCAGCTGGTTAACTAATGTCCTTTAGGGAAGGAAATCTGCCATCCTTACCTGGTCTGGCCTATATGTGACTCCAGTCCCACACCAATGTGGTTGACTCCTAACTGCCCTCTGAAGTGGTTTAGCAAGCCACTTGGTTGTATCAAACCATTACACAGGGCTACTAGGGAAGGGTAATAAATGCTGACTTTGCAAGCAACACCCACACCCTGAGAACAAATAAAAAGAAATCCCCCTGCACTGCACAAGGTCCAGTTGATGCCACTTTTAACAGGCCCCATCGCCCTCACTATCTCCTTGGACTCAGGGTCTGTGTGAAGATGACAACTCTGAACTGGGAGCCTCAGTCAGAGCCGATCTGTACTTGGACTTCACACCTCAAAACTGTCCGGCACAGACCGACCTGAGAGATCGCACAAAGGGAAGCGAGCTCAGTGTCTGGGGCACTTCTCACAGGCCACATCATTCTAAACTCAGCTCAACACCAACATTTATAAACCTCTCCCTGGGTGAGGAGTTTTCATAGAATGATAGAAATTACAATACAGGAGAAGGCCATTTGATTTCTGGGTTACAAGGTTGTGGGTTCAAATCCCACTCCAGGGACATGAGCACAGTAATCTACGCTGACACTCCAATGCGGTGCTGAGGGAGTGCTGCACTGTCAGAGGTGCCGTCTTTCAGATGAGACGTTAAACCAAGGCCCCGTCTGCTCTCTCAGGTGGATGTAAAAGATCCTGCACCACTATTTTGAAGAAGAGCAGAGGAGTTATCCCCGGTGTCCTGGACAATATTTATCCCTCAATCAACATCACTAAAAACAGATTATCTGGCCATTATCACATTGTTGTCTGTGGGAGCTTGCTGTGCGCAAATTGGCTGCCGCGTTTCCTACATTACAACAGTGACTACACGTCAAAAAGTACTTCATTGGCTGTAAAGTGCTTTGGGACGTCCGGTGGCCGTGAAAGTTGCTATATAAATGCAAGTCTTTTTCTTTCTTTCTGTTGCCTGTGCTGGCACTCTCGTGTAACCCCATTCTCCCCAGATCCTTTTATATTCCTCCTTTTCAAATACTTATCCCATTCTCTTTTGAATGATGTTCTATTCTCTGCCTCAATCGCCACTTGTGGTGAAGCATCCCATGGTCTAATAGCCCTCAGTTCAAAAACCTTCCTTCTCCCTTCCCCCTTGGCTCTTCCAGTGGGAATCCTCAGGCTCCGTCTCTTGTTCCCCACTTGGCCACCAGTGGAGACAATCTTTCACTGTCCCCAGGTTTCAGTGAGTCGCCCCTTTACTGGCTGCTGCACCCACTCACCGCCTTGCTGTTGCTGCTGCTGCTCCCGACTCCTGAGGAAATGCTGGCCCCACCCCCACCCCCACCCCCACCCCATTCCGCAGTCTCCATCTCTCCCCTTGCCCCAGCACCAATCCCTCCAGTATACATCATACAACATCATAAGCCTGGCTTCAACTTCACTGGATCATGAACGCCCCCTATCCCCTTGACGAAACCTACAGTGGTTTAAATGGTCTATGTACAGATGGCAACAACAACAACTTGCATTTTTATAGGGCCTTTAAAGTAGAAAAATGTCCTAAAACACTCCACAGAGGCGTAATCAAAAAGCTGGTTGGATTTTCCTCAGTAGGCCTTCATTAAAATATTGACTCAGGTTCCCAGTGCTATTTGATGCTTTTATAAGAACATAAGATATAAGAGCAGGAGTAGGCCATACGGCTCCTCGAGCCTGCCCCGCCATTCAATAAGATCATGGCTGATCATCGACCTCAACTCCACTTTCTCGCCCAATCTCCATATCCCTTGATTCCCCTAGAGTCTAAAAATCTATCTATCTCAGCCTTGAATATACTCAAAGACTCAGCATCCACAGCCCTCTGGGGCAGAAAATTCCAAAGTGTCACAACCCTTTGAGTGAAGAAATTCCTCCTCCTTATCCTGAGACTATGCCCCCTAGTTCTAGACACTCCAGCTAGGGGAAACAACCTTTATTGGGAGTCTGTCACTGTGGGGAGGGAAATCCAGTGGTGTTGCAGCGTTAAGCTGGAAGGCCCAAGGCAGCTAATTTGTGTGAAACAATTTGGATCATTGCAGCAGTGATAACAAACGGTCTTGTGTTCCCCGATGGCTGAGTTGGTGTGTATTGAGCCATACACACCAGAATGGCCTAGGTTTGATTCTTAGTTAAGCCGAGTTGGCTGATATTAGCTGGGGAAACAGGTGGGGTGCTATAGTGAACTGAGGGGAAAAGTCACCCTGGTTACTATCCAGTGATTCCTGCTCCACCTGTGTAGACATCAGGTGAGGAGAGGATGTGTTACCCTGTGTTAAAATAGCCAGCCAACACTCACTATCAAGTCTTGGACATGAAAAAGGCCACTTGAGTGAGGTACCAGAGAGGGGATGGTGTTCACCAAACTGTACCCTGGCAACAGGTAGGGAAGTCAAGGGAAAATACTTCTATTAAAAGTGTTCCCCATAAAAACACTTCAGAAGTTTTCACTGATTTTTTTTTAAGAGTTGTTTTTCTAAGGTACTCGGCCCCCAGCAGGTCGGGTTTTCTTCCAAGCAAAACCTTTTGAACACCTGGGGTCACAACTTTGGACCAGTCTAGGGGCTGTTCCTGAGGTGCCAGATCCCCGGCAGTTAATCTGGCCAAGGCCACATGTAGCCAATGTTCCATTGTGCAAAAGGACCATGCCTTCATCAGCCCTCCTGTCCTCATGCAGAAAGCCCATGTTCTGGTCTGTCCTCCTGTGCCCCTGTACACTGATGCAGAAAGCCTATGCTCTGGTCTGTCCTCCTGTGCCCCTGTACACTGATGCAGAAAGCCCATGCTCTGGTCTGTCCTCCTGTGCCCCTGTACACTGATGCAGAAAGCCCATGCTCTGGTCTGTCCTTGTGTTGCTGTTGTACTGTCTTTCAATGGTGGTGCTTTTGCCAGCCCTTGCATTATCATTGTGCCATGTACTTTGAACCCTCATCCCAATTGCATTAGCACTGAATGGAGTGAGCATCCAGTTGGTCAGAAGTTTGCCTCTCCACAGGCAGGGGTGAAGGGGAAGGCGGGGGTTAGGGGGGTGTTGTGGGCGGGGGGGGGGTGGTGCTTAGCAGGCGGACCGCAGCAATGGTAGTGTTGACAGTTGTTTGTTTGGTGCTGATAATAATGGTGCAATTTTTCCTCATTCACAAGCAGTGTATTGACACAATGACAGAGTGACTAGAAAATTCAGCAGCCGGACAAAAGGCCTGTGTGCTGGCCAGGACAGAGGATCAGTGAGTGACAATGGGGCAACTCGAGCCAAAACAGCCAGGTGTCAGCAGGCTTGGGGGGAAGGGGGTGGAATTATATGGCCTTAAATCTCAGTAACTTTAACCATTTGGGATCTGCTGCCATTCATTTCTGTTAATGCAGTGTGGGCAATTTTAATCCTACCCCGCCTGCCAGAAACTGGGCAGGTGGGCAGTTAGAATCGCCAGGTCATTTATCCGTCTGAAAGCCGCCAGGAACTTATCATTCCGAAGTTTAACCTAGGCAGAAAGGACACCTGCGCAAAGCCAGCGGGGTCCTTTTTTACATATGCATGTTGGGCCCCGATGATGTTGGTAAGTTGCTGCATTGCATCCTGTAGGTAGCATACGCTGTAGCCACAGTGCGCTGGTGGTGGAGGGGGTGGAAATTGAGTCCAGTAACAGGGCACCAGCCTCGCAACTTGCTCTGTCCTGGACGGTGTCGCGCTTCTTGAGTGTTGTTGCGGCTGCAGCCATCCAGGCGAGTAATATATATTCCATCACCTTCTTGACTTGAGCCTTTTAGATGGTGGAGAGACTTTGAGAGGTCAGGAGGTGAGCCACTCATCACAGAGTATGCAACCTCTGTCCTGCTCTTGTAGCCACAGCGTTAATATGGCCCAGTTCAGCTTCTGGTCACTGGTGACCGCCAGGTTGTTGATAGTGGGGAGGGGATGTTGGTCATGGTGGTGCTAGTGACGGTCATGGGGAGGTGGCTGGGCCTTCTCTTGTTCGAGATGGTCATTACCTGGCACTTATGTGGTGTGAATGTTACCTTCCACTTGTCAGCCCAAATCTGGATATTATCCAGGTTCTGCTGTAAGCTGGCATGGGTTGCTTTATAATCAGAGGAGTTGTTAATATGAAGCCGAACACCATCGAATTGTCAGTGAACAGTCCCTCTCCTGATCTTATTGTGGAGGTAAGGTCATTAATGAAGCAGCTGAAGTGGTTGGGCCAAGGACACTTCCCTCACAGCCTTGATGTCAAGGACAACTACTAACCCCTCCTTTGTCAGTCAGCTTGCAACCATATCTGGATCAAAGCTGTGATGAGGTCTGGAGCTGACTGGCTCTAGCAGAACCTGAACTGAGCATCAGTTAGCAAGTTTTTGGTGAGTGGGTGTTGCTTGATGGCATTATTGAAACCTCCTTCCATCACTTTATGATGATGGGAGAAGGCTGATAGGGCAGTAATTGGCTGGGTTAGACTTGTCTTGTTTTATTATGGATAAGACACAACTGGGCAGTCTTCCACACTGTCAGGTAGATGCCAGTGTCATAGCTGTGCTGTGAACATCTTGACTAGGGGAAATATTAGTTCTGGTGCTCAAGTCTCCCGCACCACAGCTGGAATGTTGTCAGAGCCCATAGCCTTTTCTGTGTCAGTAGACAATATGTGACTGGAAGTTAAACTGTAATTCAGAGTATTCCTCCATGTGAAAGTTCTCTCTATCTGTCTGTGCTCGTTACACAGTCAGCAATGGTGCAGTCAGGATTCTAGAAGTTTGGTGACATACAATTGTTCTGCCAGTTGTGCGGCTCTTACTCCGCCTTCCTGTTAACGAGCCCTCCCACGCCTTCTCTCCCTCTGCCCATCTCTTCCACTCATTCCCTCCCATGTTTCCTTTCCCATTCCCTCTCCCTTTCCTTTCCTCTTCTTCCCAATTATATCTGTCACCCACTCACAGTTATCTTTCTCTCCTTTTGCCACCCTCTCCCTGTTTCTCCCTTTCTCCCCTTTTATTTGCCTTTCCGGTCCTTCACCCATTCCCTCCTTCTCGTCTTTGAATGGTTTATCCTCACACTTCTTCCTCTCCATCTCTTTCCCATCCCCCCTCCCCTCCCCCCACTCCCCTCCCCCTCACCCCTCACCCCCACACCCCTCACACCACCCCCCCACCCCCCACCCCAACCCCAACCCCCCTCACACCCCTCCACCCACCCACCCCACCACCCCACCCCACCCCCACCTCCCACCCCTCCCCCTCCTCCCCACTCCTCTCCCCACCCCCCCTCCCACCCCACACCCACCCTTACATCCCCCACTTCCCCCACCCATCCCCCCACCCCCATCCATTCCCCCCTCCCAGCCCTCCCCTCTCCCCCCACCCCATCCCCCCTCCCCTCCCCCCTCCCCTCTCCCTGCCCCCCCTCACCCACCCACCTCTCCCTCACCCCACCCCCCCCTCCCCCACCCCTCCACCTATCCTCCCCATCCCTCTCCCCCCTCCCCTCCCCTCTCCCGCCCGCCTCCCCCCTCTTCTCCCCCCTCCTCCCCTCCCCCTCCCCCTCCTCCCCTCCCCCTCCTCCCCTCCCCCCCTCCCCCCTCACCCCCCCACCCACCCACCCCCACTTCCCCCCCACCCACCCCCACAACCCCCCCACCCACCCCCCCTTCCCCCCCCCACCCATCCCCCCACAACCCCCACCCACCCCCCACTTCCCCCCCCACCCCCACTCCCCCCCACCACCCCCCCTCTTCCCCCACCCACCCCCCTCTTCCCCCTCCCATCCCCCCCACTTCCCCCACCCAACCCCTCTCTCCCCTCCCATACCCCCCTTCCCCTCCCACCCCCAACCCCCCCCATCACCCCTTCCCCCACCCATCACCCCTCCCCCCCCACACCCCCACCCCCCCCATCCCCCACCCCCCACCCACCCCCTTCCCCCACCCAACCCCCCATCCCCCACCCATCCCCCATCCCCCACCCAATCCCCCTTCCCCCTCCCCAATCCCCTCTTCCCCCTCCCCATTCCCCACTTCCCCCTCCCATCCCCTCACCCCCTCCCAACCCCCTCTACCCCCTCCCATCCCCTCTACCCCCTCCCATTCCCCACACCCCCCACCCATCCCCACTCCCCCCTCCCATTCCCCTCACCCACCCCTCCCCCCTGTTCCCCCTCCCATTCCCCCTCTTCACCCCCCATCCCCCACCCATCCCCCCTCTCCCCCCACCCATCCCCCCTCACCCCCCTCCATCCCCCCCGCCCATCTCCCCCTCCCATCTCCCCCTCCCACCCCCCTCCCCCTCCCATCCCCCCTCACCCCCCCCCCACCCCACCCCCCCCCACCCCCCCACCCCCCACACCCCCCCACCCCACCCACCCCCCTCCCATCCCCCTCACCCCACTCCCACCCCCTCTCCCCCTCCCACCCCCCCACTCCCCCCTCCCCCCCCACCCACCCCCCTCCCCACCCCCACCCATCCCCCCCCTTCCACCCCCCTCTCCCCCTCCCACCCCCCCACACCCCCTCCCACCCCCCCACCCCCCCCCCCACCCACCCACCCCCCCTCCACCCCCATCCCCCCTCTCCCCCCTCCCAACCCCCCTCACCCATCCCCCCCTCCTCCTCCCAACCCCCCTCTCCCCCACCCATCCCCCCTCTCCCCCTCCCATTCCCCCCTCTCCCCCTCCCATCCCCCCTCCCCCCCACCCACATCCCCCCTCACCCCCTCCCATTCCCCCCTCTCCCATCACCCCTCTCCCCCCTCCCATCCCCCCTCTCCCCCTCCCAACCCCCCTCTCCCCCTCCCATCCCCCCTCTCCCCCCTCCCATCCCCCCCTCTCCCCCACCCATCCCCCCCTCTCCCCCCACCCATTCCCCCTCTCCCCCCTCCCATTCCCCCTCTCCCCCACCCATTCCCCCCCTCTCCCCCCTCCCATTCCCCCCTCTCCCCCCCTCCCATTCCCCCCTCTCCCCCCTCCCATCCCCCCCTCTCCCCCCTCCCATCCCCCCTCTCCCCCCTCCCATCCCCCCTCTCCCCCCTCCCATCCCCCCTCCCATCCCCCCTCTCCCCCCTCCCATCCCCCCTCTCCCCCCTCCCATCCCCCCTCTCCCCCCCTCCCATCCCCCCTCTCCCCCTCCCATCCCCCCTCTCCCCCCTCCCTCTCCCCCCTCCCATCCCCCCCCCTCTCCCCCCTCCCCATCCCCCCCTCTCCCCCCCCCCTCCCATCCCCCCCTCTCCCCCCCCTCCCATCCCCCCCTCTCCCCCCTCCCATCCCCCCCTCCCCCTCCCATCCCCCCTCCCCCCTCCCATCCCCCCTCCCCCTCCCATCCCCCCTCCCCCTCCCATCCCCCCTCTCCCCCCCTCCCATCCCCCCCTCTCCCCCCTCCCATCCCCCCCTCTCCCCCTCCCATCCCCCCCTCCCACCCTCCCCCTCTCCCCCCTCCCATCCCCCCCTCCTCCCCCCTCCCATCCCCCCCTCCCATCCCCCCTCTCCCCCCCCTCCCATCCCCCCTCTCCCCCCCTCCCATCCCCCCCTCTCCCCCCTCCCATCCCCCCTCTCTCCCTCCTCTCCTCCCCCTCTCTCCCCCCTCTCATCCCCCCTGTCCCCCTCCCATCCCCCCTCTCCCATCCCCCCTCTCCCATCCCCCCCTCTCCCATCCCCCCTCTCATCCCCCCTCTCCATCCCCCCTCCTCCCTCCCCCCTCCCATCCCCCTTCCTCCCTCCCCCCCTCTCCTCCCTCCCCCTCTCCTCCCCTCCCCCTCCCATCCCCCTCTTCTCCTCCCTCCCACTCTCCTCCCTCCCCCCTCCCACTCTCCTCCCTCCCCCTCCCATCCCCCTCTCCTCCCTCCCCCCTCCCCCTCCTCTCCCCCCCTCCCCCTCCTCTCCCCCCTCCCATCCCCCTCTCCTCCCTCCCCCCTCCCATCCCCCTCTCCTCCCTCCCCCCCTCCCATCCCCCTCTCCTCCCTCCCCCCTCCCATCCCCCTCTCCTCCCTCCCCCCTCCCATCCCCCTCTCCTCCCTCCCCCCTCCCATCCCCCTCTCCTCCCTCCCCCCTCCCATCCCCCTCTCCTCCCTCCCCCCCTCCCCCCCTCTCCTCCCTCCCCCCTCCCATCCCCCTCTCCTCCCTCTCCTCCCTCCCCCCCTCCCCCCCTCCCCTCCTCCCCCCCTCCCCCCTCCCCTCCTCCCCCCTCCCCCCCTCCCCTCCCCATCCCATCACCCCCTCTCCTCCCCCATCCCATCTCCCCTCCCTCCCCATCCCATCTTCCCTCCCTCCCTCCCCATCCCATCTCCCCTCCCCATCCCATCTCCCCTCCCATCCCCCGCCTCCCATTTCCCCTCCCATCCCCGCCTCCCATCTCCCGCTTTCTCTTTCACACTCCCACTTCCTCTCTCCCCTTTTCCTTTGCAATTCTCCACCTCCATTCCACTCCCTTTCCTTCTTCCATCCCACTTTTTCCCTTTCAGTTTATCTCTCCCTGCTTCTCCAGGCCCCTCTCCTCCTTTACTTTCCCTATTTGCCTCTCATTCCCTTCCACTGTCTTCCTCTCCATCCCACTCCCACTTTCTCCTTTCACTTGCACTCTCCCTCCTGCTCCCAGCCCCTCTTTCCCTACTTTTCACTCTTTTCCCAACCTCCCCTTCTCACTTTCTCTCATTTGTTCCCTTCTGCTCCCCCTGCCCAGCCACTCCCACAATTTTCCTCTCCCTCTCCATTTGAAAACTCTGGTATGATGTATCAGGACTGCGATTATTTAACCCTCCACCAGCTTTATATAGAGATGGAGGAGAATTTACCCTCTTGGCTCACGGGGGGCCACATTCAAACAAGTAATGACGTTACTGTAGCAGATCCAATAAATTTATAAATTGCTATATTA